>NC_056741.1:1226553163-1226889865 GCF_019279795.1 Protopterus annectens | reverse complement strand
TTTTAAAAATTTTTTTTTTTAAAAAAAAAAAAACTTGAGATATATATCAGGTATCATGTTACTTTAAATGGACTCATCAGTTTGTATGCCAATTATTGGCTTTATGACACTCTCTATTTATAGTCAATGAACAGAATGATTTGTTATCACTGAAGAAGGCTAAGTGCCGAAACCGGTATGATTCTGTTTTCACACTTTATGGAACAATAAATGGTGTTCCAGTAGTGCTGGGTCATTATGCCTTTCACTGGTTAGGGCAAGAAAAACTGATGTAATTGCATCGGCCACCTTCCTTTATAGCACTGACGATTTGACATCAGACAGCAAGCGACAGCAGCTGACGCAAAAAAACATGGTCTCTGGTTAAGGGCTGGTTAAGGGCTACCACAGCAGGGATATAACCCACAAGTGATGATTGCAACAGTGAATACACTCGACATCTACGTTTATGTTAAGTGTACACAACTGTACTTGCCTGACATTCTAGTGGCTGTTACCTTAGGAAGACAGATTTTGGAATTAGGTGTTTTCATGCAAACCTCCTTATCTGGTGTTTCAGAAGGATAGAGTGTCTCTGAAAACTAATGCATCCTTTCTTCCAAAGTGGCATTATAAACATAAGTAAAATCAGTAAACTTGCCAGTATTTTCCCCAGATACTCAGACAAAGGTCAGTATGTTTTACGTATGTTAGATGTTCGTCAACTCAATTTCCGCCTGCATAGTACTAAACATTTCAGGTAATCTGATCAGTTTCTGTTCACACAGCTGAAATTAAAGTTGTTGCTAAAGTTGTTATTTCTGGACAACTGATGGACTGCATTTCCTTTTTCTTTATTTAAAAAAAATCTGTTTAGTGTAAGCCTAAAGCTCATTCCAGTAGAGCAATATCTACTTCAGCCTTTTCTAGGTGGCTTCCCATCGATGACATTTGTGCTGCAGTGACTTGGTCCACAGTCCTTATGTTTGTGTTGCATTTTAAATTGGATGTCCAATCTGCGTCACATTCTTCATTTGGTTCTACCGTCCGCTTGGATATCCTTCCTTGATACCACCCAGATACACAGCTTAGGAATCTGTCCCAAGTGTTGAATCAAGCGAAAAGATACTGATAGATCCACGTCTGGTTCAACCTCCCTCCTCCCCCTTTTCCTAAATTGACACACTAGACTTTGGGATGACCGGGTGGTTACTACCCAACTCCCTGTGAATAGTCCTGTTCTGAGTGTTAACTTCTATCCCCCTGTGTCAGTAGCAGCTATTATATTTATTTTATTATATTTCATTTGTATTAGACGGGAGGCAAACTTGATCTGAGTTATTAAGGTGGAGCACAGGGAATTGTTGGTAGGGAAGGAGTCAGAGCTTTGGATCAAACGAAGCTTAATTCTGTGTCGATGTCTCATTCTACAACCCAGGTGTTGCACCGGACGGAAATCAGGCAGGTATCTGCAGTTATGGTAAGTATGTAACTTTTGATCTGATGTCAATCTTCATTTATTCTTGATTGTTAGGTCTTGTTTCTGTCCTTGGAACCGACTTGGCCATTGTAACAAGCTCATGCCAGCCATAGACTCTCAAGCCTAAGGCTGCCCATAGTGCCTCTCTCTTCCCTTTTCAAATATCATTTGCCATGTAGTTTTAAGACGTGTCCGCCGTGGTTTCAAACTAAGTGATTATTTTTTAATGTAATATCTTCTTTAAAGCCAATAAAAATTTGTTGTTGACTTATCTTCTTGCCTAAATTGATATTTTGTGTGTGAGTGCAGTATTTTTCCCCAGTTTTTGCCTTTTGGTATTTCTTCATTACCTTCACTGGTGTAGGCCCCTCCCCTTCACTCTTACCTTTGGTAAATCTTGAATACCATCGTTGGTATTTCCCCTTTCCCTCTTTTTACCCCTTCTGGGTATTTTTCTTTATTACCATTGTTGGTACGTTTTAAAAAAGAAAAAACTTTTTTTTTGTTTTCTGTTATCTTACTGCTGTTGTGTAATAATGAATGGTGTGTTGACTGTTTTTCCCACAGTTATGGCAGAGAAACACAAGTGTGCTACTGGATTTAAGCAATGCAAGGAATGTGGCAGAAAGATGCCCAACTCAGATGGGCATCTTTCTTGCATATATTGCTCGAGGGTGCCGCATTTGGAAGTCCAACTTCTGTGTGAGCTCTGTATGGGTTTTAGTTCTCAGACCCTTGCAAAGCGACAGAACAAATTGAATGCCAAAGGGGCTGTTAAAATGGACTTTCTCCAAGGCTTTGTCTGAGGCAGAGACATCCGTCTCCCAAGAAAGAATCAAAAAAGAGGATCCACTCTGTTCCAGCATCTCCTTAATCTCATGTCTCGCAATAGTACAAAGGCCAGGTTTCTACTTCGGAACCGAAGCCTACACAATGAAAATCGACACTGATAGCCATCTTGGCGCTGAAGCTTATGACTCTTTCCACGTTGCCAATGACAACTCTTATGGAACCGACAAAAGTTACCATGGTACCGACCCCTTCATCGGTACATGTGACCCTCTCGGCACCAACAATAGTTTCACCCATATTGGTTACTTCCAACATGGACAGTTGGTCAGCCAGCCACGGTGCCGAAGGTCAGATCCCTGCCCAGGACTAGGTGCTTCCTATCTGTTGACCCTTTTGTAGTCAAGTTAAGTCTGTTCATAGATCATTCAGAATCTCCCTCAGGGGTGTCTGTTCATTCCACCAGGAGCTTTTTGGAGCTTGATGTACTTAGGTTAGTGGCTCAGCTTTTGCCGGCCAGAGGTTTTTCAACCCCCTCTAAAGACCTCCCTCCCATCCGGAGCCGAGGTCTACTCTCCAAGGACTCCATCCTATCTTCCTCTTTCTACTTCTCCGAATGTCTTGGAGACCTCAACTTTGATGCCACTCCCATTGCCAACTACTTGGTTGCTGATTATGTACCTTGCCTTGGCTCCGAAGCTGACTCTGTGGTCCTCTGCTCAGTCGGCACTAACCCACCTTTTGGACCATGACTTGGCTGCCGGCTCCAGGATTCCTAGTTCAGCACTGATTTTTTTTTTCCACTGCACCATCTACATGTCAAGGTGCTTTGACAGTTCCAGGCTTGCTTGGCACTCCTACTCTGGAGGTGGGCTCTTCTGAGTGGGGTGTGGCCTCTGTTCCAAGGTTGTCTTTTCAGTTACAGGTTCCCATTGCTCTTCAGGTGGGCCTGCCTTCCAGATTATTTAGATGGCTCTTTCCTCAGCAGGTGTGCAATACCATCTCTATTGGAGTGTCACATCTGCGTATACTCTGGCTCGCAGCTTTTACAGTCTGCTACATTGGGGGCGGTGGGCACAAGAGCAGCAAGACACCCTGCAGCAGTGTACCCTCTCTTAGGAGTCTTCAGACCTTCCCCCTGAGGAGCTACCCCATAAGAGGTCATGCAAGAGGATGCACTTAGATTCTCCAGAAGAATCCCTCACTGAGGATACAGACTACGATGAAGGGGAGTGGTCCCCATGGTCACCCCCTGAAGATGTCTCTTTAGGAAACTTCCTGGAAATCTTGAAACAGAGGGGTGATTGGAAGCCCACCAACCCTTCCTCCGAGGAATCTGTCTTCTTGCAGGCTTTTCGTGCCCGACCTACTTCTTGGGTGACCCCACCTGCCGATGAATTGGTCGAACTCATTGTGCAGCATGCTTGGAAGGCCCCAGACACTGTAGAGCCAATTCCCCGGAGACCGAACAAATTTCTTAGTGCACCAGAAGACCAACCCCACTGGTCTAAAGGCTTAGCAGTAGATGCTGTGGTGGTGGTGGCTGCCACAAAGAAGGAACTTGTAGAGTTAAGTCCAGCTATCTGTCCTCCAAACTGAGTGTGTCTGACGATGGACAGATTTGGGACACGGGTCTACACTTTGACGTTTGCCATATGCTCGTTGAATTTCTTGGCACACTTTACCTGTCTTCAGAGGGACCTCATCACTGAGCTCACAGGCACCTTGATAGGGGCAGTGTCTGACGAGGTGTGCGATAAAGTTGCCTCCCAGCTTGCAATCCTAGAATCTATATAAAACTTGTCCTTGCGGCTTATTGCTGACACAGCCAAAGTGACGGCCTGGGCAGCGGGTACAGGTGTTGCCATCAGGCGCCACACCTGGATGTGCTTATATGATTTCGCACATCAAGTCAATTCTTCCTTTGTCAACGCTCTGGTTGATGCTACCTCACTATTTGGCCAAAAGGTCAGAGACACACTAGCCATGTGTGAGAAGGATGGAAAGACCCTTTCTGCTGTAGGCATGCATTTTTCTGCTCCTCAACGACCTTATCTCAGGAATGAGAGGAGTGGAAAGATGTGGTTCAGGAAGTCCCAATGGCCTTTTTGGGACATGTTGTGTCCCCCCCCCCCTTCTTCCAGGGCAGAGGGGGAACTCATCTGGTAGTTGCCTACCTCATGCAGAGATGACCTGCATAATCAGGGTTCCAGGGATTCTTTCTCCTCTGGACAACCCTACCAGCTCTCCTGAGTGTCGGCCTGATTGCCTGCCTTTGGAGGCAGTCGGGGAACATTCTCTGCACCACTTAGCCTGGCAGTCAGTAACATCAGATTCTTGGGTGCAGACTATAATTACCAGTGGTTACCATATCCCGTTCTATTTTTATCCAAGTCAGCAAAGGCGAATCACCGATGTTCCACCCAGTCAAAGGGATACAGTAGCACAAGAAATTCAAAAGCTGCTTCAAAAAAAGTCACCCAAAACAATCCCACCAGACCAAATAGGATCTTGTTTTTACTCAAGAATCTTTTTAGTGCTGAAAAAGACGTGACTGGAGGCCAATTCTCGACCTCGGTGTCTTGAACAAATTATGTTCGACAGATAAAATTCCTGATGATCACGTTAGTCTGTCCTTCCGTTTCTGAATAAGGGACTTCAGGACACATTTTACCACATAAAGATGGACAAGCACTCCAGAAAATACCTCCACTTCTGGCTTGGGAGCCAATCACTAACAATTTCAAGCACTGCCCTATGGTCTCACCACAAGCCCAGGGTGTTCATCAAGTGAATGGCAATGGTAGCAGCTCACTTAAGGCTACAAGGATTCCGTGCATTTCCGTATCTAGATAACTGGTTCCTCACCGCCCCCACCAAGTATCTTCTGCTTCATGCCTTGCACTCTGTCCTACAGCTTGCAGAGTACTTATGCATTTCAATAAAGAGGGAAAAGTCAAAGCTGTCACCCATGCAAGAGAGTGAACTCATTGGAGCAGCATTCAACACTAACTCCTGTATGGCTGCTCTGTCTCATCATAGACTGCAAAAGTTAAAATCACATCTTCAAGTGATACCCTCTCAAGACAAAGTCCCTGCTTGCTTAGGCTTACAACTCCTAGGGGCAGTGGCTGAGACTATCACTCTAGTTCCCCTGGCAAGGTACCACATGATGCTGCTTCAGTGGCTCCTGGCATCACAGTGGTCTCTGTTAACACACCCGATGTCTTACCTAATCCACATAACCAACCGATGCAAGCAGGATCTAAATTGTTGGATGAAGTCAGAAGAGGAATTATGGAGTCACCGTTTCACCCCCGCTCAGCCCAAGGCCGTAGTGACAACAGATGCATCCCTGATGGGGTGGGAGGAGCATATTCATGGTAAGATAGTCCAAGATACGTGTTCCCTTTAGAGGCATCCTTTCTCTAGTGTGGGGGGGGGGGCATTTCAGTGGGAGGGTGGGCCAAGGTACATGGTCACAATGCATGTCAACGTCCTAGAACTGAGGGACGTGTTTCTAGCATTGCAGGCATTTCAATTGGCCCTCCATTCAGGGACAATTGCTGTCCAGTACACAAACATGTCAGTAGTCTGGTACATCAACAAACAGGGAGGAACCAGATCCTACCCTTTATGTCTGGAAGCCGTAAGGGTGTGGCAATGGGCGATCGCATCCAACTGCTTTCTTATAGCAGAGCACATTCTGGGGAATTTCAGGGTGATTGCGGAAAAACCTGAGCAGATGTATTCTTCTGCTTCATGAGTGGTGTCTCAATCACAGTGTAGCGTTGAAGATATTACATCAGTGGGGTCAGCCTTGCTGCAACCTATTTGCATCTCCCATAAACCACAAGTGCAGCAGCTACTTTGCCCTATTTCCCCCCCTCAAGAGGAGACCCCCAAGAGATGCTCTTCTACACATTGGCCCCTGGGACTACTTTATGCCTTTCCTGCTTTCTCCCGGATCCCCCAGTTTTTGAAGATAGCCCAGTAGTTGAGAAGCAAAGTGATCCTCATTGCACCTTATTGGTCCCGCTGAGTCTGGTTCCCCTTTCTGTGGCCTCACCTGGTTCACTGTCCGTGGACTCTGTACCCAACCCCAGACCAGTTGTCTGATCCGCAGGGGTTGGTCCATCCCAATCTACACAGTCTCTGTCCAGTAATTGCTAGGCAGAATAGTCTATCTTTCCCAGTACAGAAAATACTTCTGGCTTCCCATAAGCCATCCACCAGAAGATTTTATCTTAGTAAATGGAACAGATTTGTGCTTTGGTCTCTTGCAGAAAGGATTGACCCTTTCTCAACCTATATTAATAAAGTATTAGAATATTTATCAACTATATTCCAATCAGGAGCCTCAGCTTCTACTATTAGAGTTCATTTAGCTGCCATTTCAAATTTTCATAATGGCTTTGATGACCTTTCCTTAATACCTCATTGCCTTTGCAAAACCTTTCTGAAGGACATTATGCATTTGAAAGCACCCTTTAAAGAGCCCATTGAACTTTAGAATTTAACATTAGTTTTGCAAAGTTTAATCCGTCAGCCTTTTGAGCCAACAGCCACCTGTGATATCAAATTCTTATCTTGAAGACTCTTCCTGGTGGCCATCATGTCAGCCAGGAGAAGATCAGAAGTACAGGCTTTGTGTGAAAAGTCCATATATCATTTTTCACAAAAAGAGAGCATCACTTAGGACTAACCCCTCTTTCCTTCCCAAGGTTGTATCGGACTTGAATATTAATCAATCTGTAGACCTTCCAGTTTTCTTCCAATACTTCTCAAACGAGGGAGAATATTGTTTACATTTGTTGGATTTACACACACAATTATGTTTTTACTTGAGCAGAACAAAATCGGTTAGAAAATTGGACCCGTTGTTTTTGTCCTTTTCAGGCACTCTGCAAACTAGTTTCTAAAGTTACCTTAACAAAAAGGTTTAGTTTATTTTGGTCATAAACAAAGGAGACGCAATTTCTCAACCAATCAACTAATGTCAAGACTGATTCTACCAGATCAGTTTCCACTTCAGTATCCTTTCATTCTAGAGCCTCTATGGATGACATTTGTGCAGCGGCAACTTAGGCTACCACACACAAATTTATCAGTCATTACAAATTGGATACAGTGTACAGGGGAAGAGCATACTTTGGCTCTATGGTGCTCAGGCGTATCCTTCCGTAGGGCCCACTGGGACATATAAAGTAGCTAGGGACTCTGATAAAGAAGTTATGTTCTTACCATGACATTCCATCTGTGTTATTTATCTGCATTCATTCTTGACATCCCACCCTCCTACACCCTCCAAAGCCTCCTGGAGGTTTGGATCTAGTCCTGATTTTTTAGTAGGGCAGTTGCTCAAACAAAGCTTCTTCATTTTATTTCTATGGGCAAAACTTGATCTGAGGAGAAGGGGAGAGAGGCACTATGGGTAGCCTTAGCTTGAGAGTGTCTGGCTGGCGCGAGCTTGTTACAACGGCAGATTGTTCCGAGGACAGAATCGAGACCTAACAAGAATGAATGACGATCGACAACACAGCTGGAACTTTATGGTAGTAATGTAGCTTCTTTTTTACCACCAGGGCAATTTGTTTCTGGGGCTAGTTTCTGGTGGGTGGTGCATCTCCTTTGCAGTCATTGACATGGTTGTACAGAATTTCTGATGTCTGTATGGCATAGGTAATTGTGTTTTTTGGGGTTTGGAGAGGCAGGGAATTTTGACAAATCACTTGCTGAAAGGAGGAGGAATGCCACGGTGGTACTGCCGTAGCGTTGTTACCTCACAGCAAGAGGTTCTCCCATTTGATTCTCGGCTTGGCTTGGGAGTGCCCTCTGTGTGGAGTCTGCATGTCCTCCCCGCGGTTGGGTAGCATTCGAAAGACATGCGTGCGTAAATGGACGTGCCTTTATTGAAGGTTGGGTGTGGAGCTGTCACCTTGGCATTTCATAAAAAAATCTGCTGCCAATCATTAGCGGACCGGAGTTCCGCTCTGGCAACCTCTTACTGGGAAAAAGCCGAAAGACAAACAACAACTTACTGAAAGGAGGAAATTTTTTTTTGGGGGGGGGGGGGGTAGCATTCTTCTGTGTTTGTGAACACCAGGTCAAATCAAGTATGTTGGGAGTCTGTAGTGGGCATAATCACTGTTTGGTCAATAGTGTTTATATTTATGAAGTCCAGGAATCTCTGTGCCTGTAGATTTGAGGCCATGTAGTTTTCACAGTGTATAGTGGGATAATTAGTCTCCCTTGTAGGGTGGTGTTAAGTTGAATAGTATCTCCAGTAGGTGTAAGTGTACATTTTGAGCTTCTAAGGACATGGAGGGTGACCTGCAACTGGCTAAGATATTGTACAGGATTTTGTCTATGGTGTTCTGTACTTGCAGGAAGTGCAGCACATCATCCTGTTTCACCACCCTAAAGGTATGCTTGTTCTTGATGTGTATTGAGACAATTCCACCTTTAGCCCTTGTCTGTGCGGCTGCTTGTCTAAAAGTGTGGAAAACGCTGAAACCTTGCACTGTTGGGGTGCTGTCTTCTGCTTTAAACTGTCTTAGTAACTGCACAGATATCTATATTCTCCAGTGTGAGAAGGGCTTGGAGGGAGTATAGTTTATTTAGGCTTCTGGCATTGAGCAGTAACTCCTTGAGGTTTGGTTGAGTTGATTTTGCTATGTCTGGTATACACCTATGTGCTAGATTTGTCAATTTGGCATTACCTAAAAGCACTAAGGGGGTTGGATAAGATTTAGCCAGTATTCGAAAGCCTAGAGGGGAAAGGTGCAGACCATCCTTGGTAAAACAGAGTGGTGTTAACCATGTCCTCCCAAGCTGCCAAATACTGAATCCCTTTAGAATGACACAAGAAAGACAGTTGTTGGTCAAACATATTTTACTAATTTTGTGGTGTTATCCTCTATGATGGTAGTATGGTGTTCAGTACTAGGCTCATACCAGCCTTTGACATATAGTCTGAAAGCTCTATAATGTCTTTCCATTTAGCCCAGGGAGGTACATCTCCGTTCATTTACACATCCATGGACTATGATGGAATCATACTTTTACCTGTGGCGTAATGGTTTGAGTGCGTGCATGATTTGCCAGACACTGGCTCCAGGTAGGCAGCTAACAGTTATGTTGTTTATCTTAGTTAGCAGGTGCATCAGTATGTCTTACAATTGAGTCCCCTGTGACGAGAGTCCTTTTTTAAGTTTTTGCATATCTTAGGGGCTTTGTATATGGGCTCCACTGGGACGGGACAGTGTCTGTGTTAGGTGGTGGTTTTCCCAGGCTCCCTTGGGCTTACTGAGTCATAGCTTTGACAATGAGCAGTCTTAGGTGCTCTTTGTTTAGGAGAATTGCTTTTATGTGCACCAGCATACGTTAGTCTACGTGGGTGTTGTGTGCGTTGTTTCGACAACCTGATGTGTGCTTGTATGGAAGAGTTTCTCCTTGTGTCATTGTACAAGTACATCTGTCACATACTGTGTGTGCTTCTTTAAGGAGTAAGTGGTTGTTAGTAAACATGAGACAACTACATTGTGTCAAGAAGCTGATATCTACCAAGCTGGCTACAGAGAAATTAGGAAATTGTATATCCATACTCTCCAGTCCCTTTGATTGGTGAGCTACAAGGGGTGGTATATTGAGGTTGAAAGGCTGTTAAGGGATGCTTTGCTGGTGCAGATTAATAAGGGTCTTTAATTGGGGTAGATTATGTAAACAGTATTAAATCCTACTAACTTTAATGTTTACAGAATACTGAATTCTGCTAGATCAGTAGGGGTTGACAAATCTATTCTCAGCTAATTGCTCTAAGCTTGTTGGCACACAAGGTATTTGCTGTATGTTTTATAGGATACAGTTTTAGAGACTGCAGGGAAAATTTGTTTTCCAGGTGATTGCTTCTCTACAGGGCACTGCTAACCCATGCAAACATGTAAAATTTGTAGCAGCTCTTGGTGGGGGGACAGAAAACTAACAGGTTCTCTGGCCAGTAAAATAGCTACAGTACGAATCCTTTTGTGCATTTTCCAACTAGAATAAACCCCACAAACACTTCCTGCCACAAGATGAATAAACATAGCCCTCATGCTGTAAAAACACAGTGGAAGACCCCCCACCCCCACCCCCCATAAGTTTAATGCGACCATAAACCAATTAAACAGCTAGCTGGAAATCCCTTGCTGAAGGCAATTTCAAGAAGTCTTAAAGCAGTAAAAGTGAGAGGAAGAGCAGTTGCTTTACAAAAAAGTTCAGTGAAATGTACACACAAGCATTAAACTGTAGCGATCACTCAAAATAACTTAAGCTACTGCGATTTAGCAGTCAAAGGTACTTGGCCGGGAAGACTCTGGATGCAAGTAAAACACTTCTAGAACTCAGGCTAGCACTCACAGCTTTGCTGTGCTGTAGGAAAGTGAGCAAGAGACTATGTAGTAAAGGAGGTTTACTTGAGCAGTACTGGTTTTCTGGCTGGGTACTCAGTATCAAAGATATATGGAAAGCAATGGGTGGGAAGAGTACATAAATAGCTTGTACAACAGACAATAGCAATGAAAGAGAGGAGGGGAGGGGCTTTGGTAATCCGATTGATGTAAGGTGTAGAGCCCCCAGGCACAGCCTTATAAAACTACTACAGCAAAAGGGTTGGAAGGTTGGGAAAATATTTCAAGGAACAAGCAGGCTAGCTAGAGAGGCATCCATCCACATCCCCTCTTTCCCATTTTTGCGCATGTGGTCAGGGTGTCACCTCAGTGACAATCTAGAGCCAAGGTTTACACCACAGGGTGGCTAGCCCTGCCATGGTAGTTCTTCCACACAACACATTAACCTGTGTCCAATTTAGTATGCCCGGTCCACCTACTGCACGTCTTTGGAATGTGGGAGGAAACCGAAGCACCCAGAGGAAACCCATACAAATACCGGACGGAGACACATACTCTGCACAAAAGGCACCCCAGCTGAGAATTGCACTGGGGAGCCTCTTGCTGTAAGTCGACACTAACCACTACTGGGCCTACCATAGATAGGCGTGTAATCAAATAGACAATATTGGAGCGGTTTCAGAAACTTCAGCGCAATGCGTTAGTAGGGATGGGGCAGATACAGAATGCAATTTTAAGCAGGTAAATGATGAGCTGACTATAAAAGCACTGAAGCAGACACAGTTCTCTTGCTATTAAACTTCTACTGTAATTTACAGCACCTAATTATTAACAGTAAC
Organism: Protopterus annectens; assembly: GCF_019279795.1. NCBI lineage: Eukaryota > Metazoa > Chordata > Ceratodontiformes > Protopteridae > Protopterus > Protopterus annectens. Next base: position 1,226,878,388 of record NC_056741.1, on the reverse strand, counting down.
AGATTTTCAAATCTTGGGATCACTGCTTCAGTATGGACACACCCAATAATGTATGGACCTGGAGGGTCTAACTTAGCTAAAAGTATAGGCAAGTCTACTTCATTGCTCTTAAAAGAGCAGTCAGATTAGGCTTATTGTCTTCTCTTGCTGTCATGCAAATGCATGTGTATGTATGTTTGTTAGATACATATATTTGTATTTGTCTGCGTGTTAGCAAACTAGGACACAATAGTTTTGTCCCTGAAAACGCAGCTGATCTTCCCAAACACTTCACACAGGCACACATGTAGGTAGTCACTGTTCATTAAACACTAACAGGGAAGTAAATAGTGTGGGAAGAAATGGCCAGGAAATTATGGCTAGGCTTGTGTTAGGCCCTAGGGCCGATAGCCTAGTATCAACCTATGAACTAGAACTGAAGGTAGTGCGTGCTGCTGTTTCCTTTCTACACTGTTTCATTGCTTATACGTCTGGTGTGGTGAGTAGACCTCCCTGCACTGGTGACATTTAGACTTCTGGAAGTCAGACTGGATGACTGGACCTATGCCTACAGACTAGTTAAATTTGTCAGGGTGATACTGCAGCAGTGATACCAGTATTTCAGCATCTGTTGCGGTTTTAAATTATTGCTGTGAAGTACTGTTTCAGACAGACCAGATGTTTTCTCATGGCGAGCAATCAGGGATGCCCATTAACTTTGCATTCTGTTAGTATGGTTATTCAGCTAACTTTACCTTGGCAGTTTGGGACTTGCTCTGGTACCTTGAATGCCACCACTGTTTTTTTTTTTTTTTTTTTTTTTCCTGTAATGTTTCTGGCCTCAAATATTTGAGGCAATTTATTGGATGTCCATGTGTACTTTCTCTGAACATTACTCGCTAGATGCTACATCTGAGTTTGGCAAGATTTCTACTACAGTTTAGTTAGTGGAACATTTGAATTATCCACCCTTGTCGCGAGTGGCCTTCAGAAGTGTTGCCTATGATTATAGTAGCAGGTTGGAGTAGTGGTAGTTGCCATAACTGCAGATCTTTAGAAGGATTATTGCTGCTGGAGAGGCTGCTGTTCTCCATGGTAGTATCTGTAGGTTAGGTCTTTCACATTAGAATGCATGTTTTTTTTATTAGACCAGAGTAATTGCATACATAATTCCAGACAGTTTGCCTTGGATAATATCTGAAGAATAAAGGTGTGTATTTGCCGTGCTCTGTGAGGGCTGGGGAGGGTCCGTATTCCTTTGACTGGATTGGCTCCTTTACTAGTCTGGAGCTCATTTTAATTTGCTTAGTTCAGTTGATTAAGATATCTGTATTGGGTAGAGCCCTTGCTCAGAGCAGGACCATTAAGGGAAGCTCCATATAATGTGTTTGTTTGATTTAAATTAAAAGTTGCGGAGTGTAAATTCCATGCAAGATTTCACTGCTTTAATAAGTAGATGTAGATTTTTCTATATACTGCCGCTTTTACAGCTTGACCTTTGCTGATGTGCGTGTTTGTGCAAACCTTTCTCTGGTGTTTTTTTTTGTTTGTTTTTGAGAATGTCCACATGTGACTTTATTCCATATGGTATATTTTCTTTCCAGTATAAGTAGAAAAAAATTACGTCTTGTTGTAAGATTAAACTACACCAAAGGATGTTAAGTTGTCTATCTCGCCTTCATTCTTGCTGGATGGGTTCGGAGCCGACCTCGGCTAAAAGCTCGAGAGTTGGTTCCACCGCCGGGCTCCCTTATATCCCACAATGCTGCGATAGTTACCCCAGATCTCGTTCTGCGCTGCAGCTACAAGGTTGTTGTTGGTTCCTACGGTTCCTGAGTGAGTTCTTCTTTTTTTATTAAAAGTTATTCTGTTAACCCTTTTTTTAATTTGTCATTGTCAAGGTGTTCATTGAACTTTATCCCGACCTAATTTTTTCCCGTTTTTTTCTTAAAACTTTGGTTCTTCCCTTGGGCCTTGGGCCTTCCTTCCTCTAGGGTGTTTGTGTTAGTTTAGCTGTTTGTTTATCTTTACTTTTTTTAGTAATTTTACTAAAGTAATTTTTTTTGACAGGGGGTATAACTGTGTGTTTGAGTGTGTTTGTGTTCACCAGTTAGGCTATGTCTAAAAGACAAGGTCTCGATTCAAGAAGTGTGATGCGTGCTGTCAGAAAATGTCTCTGACAGGCGCTCACACTTCTTGTGTCTGGGGCCTTTGCACCTGCAGGACTCCTGTGCTGTCTGCCATGGCTTCAGCCCCAGGGTCCTGCAGGAAAGGAAAACAAGCTCATATTGAGAGGCTTGTTGAAGCCTGAGGATTCCCTGTCTGTCTCAACAGGAAGCCCTCCAAGGCATCGAGGTCTTCGGCTCCGGCTTCTGAGCCGAGACCTCAGGTTGTTCAACCTTTGCCTTTATCTGCTCCGGCTGGAGCCGATAAGACTCAGTCCACAGTTTCTGTGGCTTGGTTATCGAGTACCGTGTCGGCTCCGACAAGATCTTGAGCCGGCAACCAGAACGAGGTCTAGGGCACCGTCTCTTGGCTCCGTTCATTCGGCTCCAGGATCTCCCCTGCTGTCTGAACCCAAGGTCTCATTCCTCTAGGTCATCGAGGTTGTCCGATCATGACCTTCAGAGGGTGGTGAGTCGACTACTCAAGTCTGAGGCACTAGCCCAGATGCTTCAGAGCCCGACCCATCAGCCGGTGCCTGTCCCGTCCATCAACTCCTTCCTCCTTCGACTCTTTTGAGCTCGGGCCGATGTCGGAACCGAGACTGTGGTTACCTCGGAGCCGAGACAATTGTCTTTTTCTTCCATGGAGGAATCTCGGCGCCGGACTTCCCTCGTCGGCTCCGAGGGTGAGTGGCATCGGACCCTTGTCCGACCCCCTCTCCCTCTCGGTGCCCGGCTGGTGAGTTCGGCTCCGACATCGGGAGCCATCACTGTCGGTGCCGAGGGGTCCTTAGCTCCTCGAGGGGACCTCTGGCTCTGCCTGACAGGGTGCCAGGTCATGCGGGTGTGTTAGAGCCTGGCTCCCTCCCTCTATGCTGCCTCAGGGTAAGTCGACTCACTCCCTCATCCCTGACCGCAGAGAGCCAACTCCTCAGGAGCTCCCTTTGGGGATTTCATCCTCTTCGAGGCCTCTCCTGATTTGGCAGAAGAGCCCCTCGGAAGAGGAAGTGCAAGGAAGCACATTGACTCACCTGAGTCTATCACGCCGAGACAGATCTGGATGATTCTGAGGGTTCCCCGTTCCCCTTCTGAAGATGTCTCATTTGCAGACATTCTGGAGATCCTTAAACAGAGTGGCCAGCCCTCAACCCTTCGGAGGACGAATCTGTGTATCTTGAGGCGTTTGGCTCTCGTCCTTCCACCTCCTGGGTGTCCCCCTTGACCCCCTCATGCAGGTGGTTGCAAAGGCGTGGGCGGCTCCTGATTCAGTGGACCCCACTCCCAGGAGACCCTCCAAATTCATCACAGCTCCATCAGACAAGGAATTTTTATCAAAAGGAGTCTCTGTGGATGCTATGGTGGTTGCTGCCGCCACAAAGAAGGAACTGGCTGATCCTTCAGTGCCTGTCCATCCACCTAACAAGGAATCTAGGTCCATGGATAGGAAGCGGATGTTCTCCTCAGCGACATTTACTATGCGTTCGCTGAATTACCTGTGCCATTTCACTCGTCTTCAAAGAGACTTGATCAAAGAAGCGAGTGAAATGCTGAAGAACCAGCGAGAAAATGAACACGCAGCTGGCTATCCTTAATTCTATTTCCAACTCCTCCATCGCCTCCTCTTATGCGGCCGATGGAGCGAGCAGAGCAGGAACAGGGGTAGCCTTACGTAGGCACGCCTGGATGCGGCTATGCAATTTCGGAACCTTTCAAGGCGTCTTTCACGAACTCCCCTTTGATGGATCATCTCTTTTTGGTCCACAAGTGAAAGAAACCCTGACTAGGTGCGAGACTGATGGCAAGACCCTTTCTGCCGTCGGAGTCCGTTTTCTACTCCTTCTAGGCCTTACCCCAAAGGCCAGAAGGGGAAAGATGTGGTTCCGTAAACAATCCCAAGGGACTTCGCCTGGCGACAGAGTCGGTTCCCGCCAGAGGCAGAGGGGGAACAACAATGGTAGACGCCCTAGAGGCAGAGGGGTCCGCAGAACCAGGGCAATCGAGAAGCGTTCTCCGAGAAGCCCTTTCAGCATCCCTGAGGTGTTGCCCGACTGCCCATCTTGAGGCAGTCGGGGAAGATTGTCACTGTACCCAGAAGCCTGGCTATCCTTGACACAAGACAAATGGGTACAGTCCATCATTTCAAGGTTATTCTATTCCCTTTCTTCGTTTTCCAAATCAGTCAAAAATCCCTTCCAGATGTTCCACCGCTCAAAGGGATCTTGCAGCTTTGGAAATTTCAAAACTGCTTGCAAAAAGAGCTATTCAGCCAGTGCCAGCAGACCAACTAGGATCCGGAATCTACTCAAGGTTCTTTTTAGTTCCAAAGAAAACAGGGGACTGGAGACCAATTTTGGATCTCAGTATCTTGAACAGATCAGTCAAGAAAACAAGATTTCGGATGGTCACGCTGCAATCCATTCTATCCCTATTGGGAAAAGGAAACTGGATGTGCTCTATAGACCTTCAGGACGCGTACTATCACATAAAAATGAACAGACGCTCCAGAAGATTCCTCCGCTTCAGGCTGGGAACCAGTCATTTTCAATTCAGGGTCCTGCCCTTTGGTCTCACCACTGCCCCCCGGGTGTTTACCAAATGCATGGCAGTGGTAGCTTCTCACCTGAGACGACAAGGATTCCAGGTGTTTCCATATTTGGACGACTGGCTCCTCACAGCTCCCACCAAGCATCTCCTTCTGATGGCCAGAGATTACACTTTTCGCGTCTGTCAAAGACTGGGTATCTCAATAAATTGCGGAAAGTCTGTTTTGTCGCCTTGTCGTACTATTACCTACATAGGCGCAAAATTAGATACTGTAAACATGTCTGCAACACTAACGAACCAAAGGATATCAGACATTCAAAATTGATATCACTACTTCTCAACAACAACAGAGCCAAAGCCAGGTTAGTTCTAAAGGTGTTGGGAATCATTCCATTGGCCAGATACCACATGCGGATCCTTCAGTGGATGCTCTTTTCTCAATGGTCATACCAGGAACTTCCAATGTCTCACACCATTATGATCACGCAAGCGTGCAAAAAGCATCTCATGTGGTGGATGTCTTCCCCCCAGCTCCTGTTGGGGAGACCATTTGTTCCACCTCCTCCGGTTGCTACTCTGACAGCGGATGCCTCCCTGATCGGGTGGGGGCATTATCAGGGCAGGACAGTCCAGGGCACATGGCAACCAAACGAATGCCACTTGCACATAAATGTTCTGGAGATGAGAGCAGTGCTTTTAGCGTTGCAAGCCCTTCAACACTCTCTTCCCTTGAGTTCGATTGCAATCCAGACAGACAATATGTCTGTAGTGTGGTACATCAACAAACAAGGCGGAACCAGATCATACCCCCTGTGTCGAGAAGCACTCAGACTGTGGCAATGGGCGATTTCTTCTCAGCGTGATAGCAACGCACATCCCCGGAAGTCCAATCACATTGCGCACAAGTTGAGCAGAGCTATTCTCATGCCGCAGTGGTCTCTGAAAGACTCTGTAGTGAGAGAGATTTTTCTCAAGTGGGGTCAGCCTTGCTGCGATCTTTTGCTACTCCCCAAAACAGCAAGTGCAGAGAATACTTCACTCTATTCCCTTACCAGGCCAACCCAGCAGGGACGCCTAGTCCAAGTTTGGCCCCGGGACTTCTGTATGCATTTCCTCCTTTCCCACTGATCTCTCAAGTAATACAGAAAGCTATCGCTCAGAAGGCCTCATTGATCCTCATTGCTCCTTACTGGCCTCGACAAGTGTGGTTCCCCTTTCTGCATCGATTTCTTGTGGAGCGACCGTGGAATCTGGACCTAGTTCCAGATCTTTTGATCCATCAGTCGGGTCAGTTTCATCGCTCCCTCCCTCTCTGAACCTCACTGCTTGGTTCCTCCACTTCCAACCGTAGCCAGGCTTCCTCAATTATCTCACTCTGTTAGAGATATTTTGATAGCTTCCCATAAATCTTCCACTCGAAAGATTTATTTGAGTAAGTGGAAACGATTTTCATATTGGGCACAAGGAAAGGACGTAGATCCTTTCACCGCTTCCATCCAACTAGTCCTCGATTTTCTTGCTGAACTCTTCCATGCAGGTTCATCTCCATCTACTCTTAAGGTTCAATTGGCAGCTATTTCTAATTTCCATGTGGGTATTTCTGAATCTGCCCTAATGTCCCACAAACTCTGCAAAGCCTTTTTGAAAGGAGTTTTTCTTCTCAGACCTCCTGTAAGAAATCCTCCTTCTCCTTGGGACCTAAATTTAGTTCTTGCTTCTTTGATTCTTTCCCCTTTCGAACCTGCAGCTTCATGTTCCTTAAAGTTATTATCATGGAAAACTCTCTTTCTGGTGGCTATCACATCAGCTAGAAGAATTTCAGAACTTCAAGCACTCAGTTGTCGCTCTCCTTACCTTGTGTTCCATAAGGACAGAGTTTCCTTACGAACTAACCCGTCCTTTTGCCTAAGGTGGTTTCAACATCAAATCTAAACCAATGCATTGACCTCCTGTTTTTTTCCGGAGTATTCAAATAGGTCTGAACAAAAATTACACTGTCTGGATGTTCATCGTCAATTAAGGTACTACTTGGACAGGACTAAACAATTCAGAAAATCTGATCAGCTGTTTGTCTCCTATGCGGAAAGCAGAAAGGGACTTCCAGTTTCAAAGGTATCTTTATCCAGATGGCTAACATCTCTGATTACCCTTGTTTATGAGATTAGACACCAAAACTGCCTAATAAGCCTAAAGCCCATTCCACCAGAGCTTTGGCTACTTCTCTAGCCTTCCAAGACAGACTGCCTATTGACACCATTTGTGCAGCGGCTACTTGGGCTACTCCTCACACTTTTATTTCCCATTATAAGTTGGATTTAGCTTCTAGGCATAGAGCTAATTTTGGTTCCACTGTTCTCAGGAGTCTGTTCCGTTAGGCCACCCGGGACAAGGTGCTAGGGACGCGGTCCCATCCAGCAAGAATGAAGGCGAGATAGACAACAGTTATGTTCTTACCATAACGCTCCATGTTAGTTGTCTTCTTCTCGCCTTCTTCTTTCCACCCTCCTTCCCCTGGCCTGGACAGACCTAGAGGAGTTGTGATCGTGACCTCTCTTTCTACCACCTCTTTCTTAACTATATGCTATTATGCATATTTCTTGTTTCAGGATGTAGGTCACCCTTCTTCTTCCTGTTGTTAGAGGTGGATTCTGTTTTTACAGTTATACTGTTTCTGTTATAAGCTGGGGTTAGCTTACAAACGAGATCTGAGGTAACTATCGCCTAGCATTGTGGGATATAAGGGGAGCCTCGAGCCGGTGGAACCAACTCTCGAGCTTTAGAGTGGCCGAGTCGGAGCCGAGGTCGGCTCCGAACCCATCCAGCAAGAAGAAGGCGAGAAGAAGACAACTAACATGGAACGTTATGGTAAGAACATAACTTCTATTTTCTGAACCTTTTGTATTTCAGGGATGTGCCGGTACCTGAAGGGAATCGGATTAGTGCTGCCAGTGTCGCCAGTACAGCAATTGCTGCAGCACAGTGGGCAGTTAGTCAGGTAAAGTGCAATACATTTTGTTGAATTGAGTTACGTTGTAAATATATATCCTGCTGCCTTTCAGGCACTGTTTTTGTTAGAATAAGAAGTGCTATATTAACTTTTCATTCTGGTGTTTGCTACTTTGAGCTGAACCTGTGACTGATAATGTATAATCAAGTCACATAGTTGGTTTGGAGGGAAAAAGATATTGGTGTTCCGGGTGCATTTTTTGCCAGTTTAAATAAATGCTTTATCTTTTCACTGATTTTATGCTTTTCTTTGAATTGTACAAGCAATTGAAAGTTTACAACTGCATTTTATATAGGTAAAATCAGTCATCCCTGCTGTGGACCATGCCCATTTATTTCCTGTCATCTGGCAGATGCCAGTCAGGATGTGGCTACTTTCCAGGCAACCACAGGGTTTTCTGCCATCCCCCACACACACACTGTAAGAATGCAGATTTGTAGACATGTAGGTTGGCAGAGTTTTTCCATTGCTTGTACTACTACATGCTTTGTATCGCTATCCTTTAATAGGGGCTTATAGCTGGCCTGACTGCTTCAATTGTGCAAGATGGACATTCTGACTTTGGCCAGTTATTTTCACCCTTCCTTATTAGCTCTTTTGTTGCAGTGCATTACTAGTTAGTTCCTGGTGTTGTGGGACACGCTCCAAGCTTTATTCCTGTGTACAGCAGAGCAAGTCACACATGATATTGCTTACTTTAGTTATGCAAATTTTTTTGCTATGTAGTTTGTCACAATTGAAGTAAATGAACTTGACTTTTTTTTTTTTTTTTGCTGTTTATCGTTTGATTTAATTTTGACAGATGTATTGTTACATTGGGTTGGGACTGAAGAATTTATACCGGACAGTGCCTTATTCCAGGATATGCAGTGGTTAAGTGATTAATTTTAGGGAAACATACTGTTTGAGTCCTTACAACAATGGTGAAAATATTGTAGGAATATTGTCAGTGCGTCAAACTAAAGGAACGTCTGCACTTGGATGTTCTCACATGACTGCTGTGTTACACTATGAGAAGAGGGAGGAGGCAAAGCTTTTGCATTTTTTTTTCCAATCTTTTACAATTTTTTGAGTTGGTACAACCCCCAAAGTTGATACATATTGAGGAGAGTGGTATACAGATGGAGGACATGTTTTTCAACCTTTGTATAGCTTGTTTAGGGATGCAATGTTTTGAATACTTGAATCTTGTGGGGATGATTGTGTTAGCCAGTGCTGTGCGCGGAGTGTAAATCTAATTTTTCCAGTAATGGAATCAAATTCTATAGCTTCCTCGTTTTTTTTCTTTTGCCTTATTTGGAAATGCTTGACATTTCTGGACCTGTTTGATGTTTTGATGAAGTATTTTTTTTTTTTTAATTAATGTTTGTGTACAGTCCAGTATCCAGCTAGTTATGCTGGTCTCTAGTGAGGCGACAGTTAATGTGGTGCTAAACATGTGCCATGAAGGTGTCTTAAGTGACGGCTGATTTCATATTTCTTAACCGTGATTAGTGTCTAAGGGCAAATTTGGCTAGCAGGTGAATTTCTTTGTATTCTTCTTGACTTGAGATATTTATCTAGAGACAGCCATGCTGTGGCAAAATGTACATTTTCCTTTCCATATTTTGTATTTAGCAGTAATGTTTCTGACCTTAGAGGGTTGTCAGTCATTGTGAGTGGTGATGCTTGCTGATGAGACTAGCCTAGTTCCTTTGGGCTTTGAGATCAGTTGCTTTAATCTTTGATTTTTACATACTGGCATTTCAAGTCAAGAGTGGAAGTAAAATAGTAGCAACATCACTTGCTGATATACCGTAATTTTTTGTAGTTGTCTGTTTGTAGGGGTCAGTTGTTAAGCTAGCACTGTAGTCATTTTAGTAACAGCTTAGAGTAGTTGTCTTCCTGGAGTTGATGCTGATTTAAGGAGCAAAGGGCTGTTAGCCTGTCCCATCGCCCCTCCGCACACGCGGCTCATCTATGTTGCCAGTCTTCATTTATTTGAAGTAAAATATGAGGATTGTGGCTTTAAATGAGGTTTCTGTAGGAGATGGCTACAACCTAGCTGCTAAGACTTTGTCTTCTATTGGGACTACATGGTTTCAGTTTTCTCAACTTGGTTTAGGGTATTATCTTCAGTAATGTGATGTATAAAACCAAAACTAAGAGCATTACTGATGTACATTATCAAACTGGACTTAACAGCGCCATCACCACTACTACTATGCAGCATCAACCTAAATTAACTGCCCATTAATGTCACTTTCTGCATCTTTTTACTGCATGTAATAAGTGTTCTTTCCTTAGGTCACTGTTGTAGTATTCCAGTACCAGTGGCTTATCTTGACCCTGATGTTTGTCCAGCATACCAATGCCTTAACCTTCTATACACTCAGGTTCTCAAAAAAAAAAAAGTATGACCTCAAACAGTGACTATAGTGGTGTATAACTTGTCCTCCGAGAACAAGATCCTCAGACATCTTGCCACCAGTCCAAATGCAGGATTTTTGCTCCTGTCTGTTCTATGCGCTGTTAGTTACTGCTATTGCCTAGACTTTGTCAGATAAGTGCCCCACTGGGAAAACCTTTATTCTAGTGATTTTTAAAAAGATTTGTTTACGTCACCTAAGAGCAAAGAGTGACTGTGGTAGACAAATCCTTTGTAAAGACCTCCGCTCCCAGTATATTTATTCTGTCTAGAGGCTGAACTTGATTACAGAAATTGTAAGATCTGCCAGTCATTTTTCCTAAAACCCTTCATACTAAGCTTTCTTCTTTAAATATTTTACAGGGAAGTAAATGTTCTGGGAAGAAATAGCCAGGGAGCTGTTATGGCTAGGCTTATATAGGCCCTAGGGCCTATAGCCTAGTACCAACCTATGAAACCTATAAATGTTTACCTAGAAGCCCACTCATGCAAACCAAAGTAGAAGAAACATCTGCCTCAGATTCCCACTCGCACCCAAGATATTGTTCAAGAAGACAACGTTGAATCTTCTACTGCCCAGTTTTTCATTTGCTCCCATTGGAATGCTGCATGATTTCACAGTATTTTTCTCAGATGCCAGCTCCCATGACCCTGCCAGTGTCATATGAAACATCCACGTTCTCAAATACTTTCAATGAATAGTAATACAACCCGTTATAAAGTACACTGCTGTCATATAAGCATCACAGAAAAGCAAGATCACATCAAATAAGCTAAGAAAAAACAAAGTGCTTTTATGCTTGCTAATAACAAGCTGTGGTACCTAACGATATTTTACATTGATAGTAATAGTGTCCGCTTCAGAAAGTATCACATGTAAAGCATACTTAAAGTACGACTAGTCTGTACGAGGTAGCCAGAGAAATCCATTTTGTACTCACTTTTTTATTGTTGCCCTCAACCCATCTAGCATTAAAAATGTGCACATCTTACAAAACTTTGCCCCCAAACTCTTAATAAATGCATGGATCATTTGCGGCTGTTTCCTCTAAACCCATTAAAGATATTGCCTTTTAGATTAGCAGTCTTCTCTGCAAGCAAGTTTGTTTTGATATCTTTAGACAGTCACTGACCTATCTTGTCCTGAAAAAATTACATTTTTTAAGTGTTACTCTGGGTACACTATAATGTGCCAAACTAATTCTAACTGGAGTCAGTTATACTGAGCAAGAGGATGTAGCATATCTACTGAATGATAAAAACTGAACTCTGATTTCGCCCCACTTTCACCCCCCCCTCCCAGACACCCCCTCAAATGCCTCCAGCTGTCAAAGGGAACAGGTCCTAAATGCACTCTCTTAAGGCCAAAAACACTGCATTAATGGGACCTGATAATCTTGGGATGCTTCCTTAATGGTACGGAGTACGAACTGTTAAGGCCACTAGATTCACTTTTTAACCTTCGCTTCCAGACAGGCTTTACACTGAACAAATTGAGGACTGACCGTTATCCCCTCTGCACAACAGTGGGTCATCCACATACCTGGGAAACATATCAACTCATAAGTCTGACTAATCTAATAATTAAAACCATGTAAATCATGGATATGATTAATGATGACAAAAATCTTCATACTTTGGATCTATCTCAGTTTGGTTTCTTCAGGGGTAGGTCACACCTTAACTGGTAGACGACTGTGAGCAGATCAGTGAGCAGATCAGCAAGTGCCCCCCCCCCCACACACACACACACACACCGTGACATATATACCTTCCAGAATGCTCTGCCACAGACTAGTAACTGTGGTGCCAGAGTCAGTCTGAAACTCTGTACCAAGAAATATATAATAGCATTTTTTTTTTTGTAATATATGCATCCTTGTAAATTGCTACATTGATAATACACTCCTAATAGTAGACCCTGTGGTTAGGAATTTGGGAACACATTTAGGGTAGTGACTTGGCCTTTGACCATAATATACCTACTGTAGTAAGGAAATATTTGATGATGCACATCTTATAAGCAAAATGTGACATCAGAAGCAACTCATCTGGGGATCTAAACTTGGTCTGCAACATAAATAAGACTTGCTGAAGGAACAGGTGTGTTAAGAAACTACCCCTTCTCTAGAATAGGCTTCTCATCCATGTGAGACAGAGTTCTTCGCTATACTTAAGTACAGCTTGGATTAGTGGATGGGGAGTCATAAATTTACCCTGGTCTGGCACCCGTCTCTGTTAGAGAGAAGAAGCTTGTTGACGTTTCCAAAGTTATGTTTCCTCTGTACACTAATCTAAGGGGTCAAAACCTGTTGAATACTTCAGAGAAGCATGGTTAGGCTTAAAAAGGCCCTTTAATGTCTTGGGCAATAGGATTGTACAAAAATAGTAGGCTAATGTTATGATACTGCAAGTCTGAGCAATTTCATGATATGTATAGCTTGATGGCAGTGTGCTTACATAGTTCATAAAGCTTCCCGTGTGGTGCATAGGGATTTCTGCTAGCAGTGTGTACACCATGGCAGTATGGAAGTAAGCATTTTACTACTGTATACTGTTCTACCTCTTCCCTCTTTCAGCCATCATCTTTCACGTATCCTTTAGAATAGCAAATTTCCATTCTTGCACCATGCACCTAAACTAAACAGTCATGTTTCCTTTAATAACATATACTTTTATTCTGTCTCCACTGCTTGTTCATTTCAGAAAGCTTTACTCTTCCTGACCTCATCAGACCCATTATAGAGTACAGTGCCCCATTTGGCATGCATCTCACAAGATACCTGCAACAATTGTAAAGGCCACAGAAATACCTCACTAAGAGGATTACCGGCCTCAAACAGATGCTAATACGCAGACAGTCTCAAAAAAACTCCAGTTCTACTCTGTCACATATCGCATACTCAGAGGCTATCTCTGCCTAATATACAAAGCTATGTCAAACCCAGAGCTGTTGGAAATGCTACACTTAAAGAAATCTCAATCTGTCCGAGCCACATGCTCCAGGGACCTAAATCTTGTTACCACAATAAACAGAACATGCTCGAGGGGTAGATTCCTGTCCCAGAGACTTCCCATACTCTGGAACAAACTACCCATTCATGTCAAGCAAAGCTCCTCATTGGCCCTCTAAGAAAAACCTTGACGACTGGATGGGAAATAGAAAATTCACCCCGGGGATCACTTCTGTGACACTGCTTGACAGGGGCACAGGATAATAATTTTCTCGGGTGGAGAAAGCCAGGGAACCTTTTTTAGCTAGGCTTACATAGGCCCCAAGGCCGATAGCCTAGTACCTGCCTATGAACCTTGGCTTAGCCACTTCACAAGTTGATAAAGTAAATAAGGCAATTTACTTCAAGCCAAGCTAAGTACCTACCATGAACAGCTTCCACTCTCAATTCCAGTGCTCAGGCTTGCAACTGAAGACAGTAGCAGGCAACTCCAAGTTGGTCAAGAGGCACAAAAATCCAAAGCAGGCAAACACCACAGCAACAGGCCAGGAGTACCTCTAGTGGCCATCTAAAACAGCAGTACTCGGAGCAACCCACAGATCTTTTGACATCTACAGATATTAGTTTGTGAGGTAGTACTGCTACAGATCAGTACTGTCTGAGCCCATCCAGTCAGCCACCAATCGTACTTGATCCGACGATGCTCCATTCAGAGCTTCTTTAAATTGAAAGCTTTCCCTGAATCTCCATGGGGGGGGGGAATAGAACACAGCACCCTGCGATACCTGTTTTCCAGTGTATCCCAGCATCATGAAAACCGTAGAGTGGGAGTATAGTTGCCCGCTTGCTCGATGATTGGTCCCTTTCTGCTGCTTCTCATTAGCTCCCATTGTTTCAGAATTTCTCTGATTGACCCATTTACTTTTATGCCACTTGGCTATATTTGCAGTACATCATCCAGTCAGAAAACAGTGAAGTTCGCCCACTGTTCAACACAGAACAGAGTAGTGTCCCTCTCGTACTTCAAGGGTGGAGCATTTCTCATAGTCAGGAGCACTTGTGTGCTAAGGTGTAAAGTGTTTTTTGCCTTCCTTCTGTTCTCCGCAGGGCAAGGAGGTGTCAAGTGTTGTATTTAGGTGCAGTCCTGTGTCTGTAGAGTCTATAAAGTTTGTACATTCCTGGAGGTGTGGTGATTTTGATAGGTCAGCTAAACTGGAGAGAGTGGGATTATTAGAACATGCCCGCTGCGAGCATTTTTGCACCATCTTATGGTACTAGGTAGTTAGTAATTCTGTATTTTCTTTTATAGTGTGCCACTGAAGGGTTAATTCTCTCATATAAAGAATACAGTAATTAGAGTGGGCATCCATGAAATTTTAAATCAGTAAGTGCTTTCAGTCTGTTAATTCTGGATATTTGATTTTTTATGGGTTTATAGGAGATTACTAGGCTAATGGCGCAAGGACCCTTTCAAGCCTAGCCAGATTAACCCAGTTTTACCCAATGTATGGTCCTTAGGGCAGGAGGCTAGCAGGGATTTGTGCCTGCGTTTTGAGTATCTTAGATTGCCGCTGTCCATAAAGGACATGGGCACTACCCCAGGTGTGAATTTGAGATTCCCCATTTATTATAGCAGTATTAGCATTGTGCATTGTAGGAATCTGTGTTACACTAAGCTACTGGAAAAGAGTATTTAAAAAGACACCGTCACTAAATTAGCTGTCTAGTTTATTGTATTACCATATACTAAATTATCAGACAAATCATAGGAGATTACTAGGCTAATGACCCTGGAGCCCTTACAAGCCTAGCCAAGAGTTTGTCCCCAAAAAAGAAACCTCAGTCAGCACCTGTTGCCCCTGTCAATAAAGGGGACATGTAGAACCCCTTGGACAAATATATGGTTTTCCATCCACTCATCAAGGCTGCGTTTGGAGGGTCAGCGACATACTTTGATGTGTATGAGGAGTCTATTCCCGGTTCTGGGAAACAAACATCTTTCCAGCAGGTTTTGTTAATGTGACATGTTAGATTTAGGCTTTTCGATCGGGTAATGTGCGAGGAGTTAGACTTTACAGATATGGAGCATCTCTAGTAGAGCAGGGTCTGAGATTGCCTTGTAGGCAAGACACAGATCACCTCAGAGCAATCTGTACGATACTGAGTAGAGTGATAGTGATTTGAGCCTGTCCACATAGGACAGGTGTTGAGAGGCCATGCATTCATTGTGAGTTATTTCTGTTGCCTTTCCAGTTGCTGCAGGTGTTTGGAGAGGTACATACCAAACTGGGCATTGTACTCAATTATTGGTCTGATGAGAGAGGAGTACAGAGAGATAATAGCCTCCTTTTTTTCTGGATGTAATCCCTTTACTTATGAGATGAACCAAGTAAAAGGCTTTTCTGACCACTACTGCTATATGATGGTTAAATGTGAGACTGTCAACCTTTGCACCCAGGTCTTTCTCCTCGGGTTGTGTGCTTAGGGGGTTATTGATATGGTTATCAGTAGGGGCCGTGCTTTTGCTGAATTCTATGATACTTTTTTTTTGTTGCAATTAACTTAAAGCCATGACTTTGCACCAGTCATTTATTGCTGTGAGACCCTCTTGTAGTATGTTAACATCATTTGGGGAGTCGAGGACAGCACCCAACTTAGTCATCTGCAGACTTGGTCAGCCACTGGCTTTGTGTTTGCCTGGACCTCTGAGAAGTAGATGCTAAACAGTAGGGGTCCCAGGACTGATCCCTGGGGAACACCACTAGTGACAGGTATGCTGTTGGAGATAGAGGCACATTTTAACCTTCTGGGTCCTATCACTGAGCCAGTCGTCCATCTACCTGATGTGATAGGCATTTACACCAAGATGTTTTAGCTTTTCGATGATGCTTGAGTAGGGGATTGTGTCAGGCTTTGGCCAAATCAAGGTAAGCTGTATGTACGGACTTTCCCTCATCCAGTGCCTTGGCGACAGTCTCAAAACCGTTTACCAGGTTCACCAGGTAAGATCTGCCCTTGACGAAGCCGAACTGGGTAGGGTCAAGTGCTTGGATTTCCTGTGTCCTTGTTTGAGGTCTATAATAATGCGCTCCATGGCCTTACAGATCGTACTTGTCAAGCTAATGGGGAGATAGTTTCCAGGGTCATTAGTGACACCACCTTTGTGCAAAGGGACGACAGTGGCAGTTCTCCACTCTACTGGAATGAAGCCTGTACTTGGGCTACGGTTGAATAGGGTGCTCACTGCTGAGGCTAGTTCTTGCTGAACATGGTGCAGAATACAGCCTTGGATGCTCTCAGGTCCCATGGAAGCTATTTTCTTTGCCTTTCATAGAGCCTTTAACACAATCTACGGAGATGTGAAGTGCAGGACAAGTATCAGAGATGTCGAAAGCGACTTTGAGAGGAGGCACCAGGGGTGAAGTTTGCGCTGAACTGGTCTGCTAGCAGGTTGGCTAAGTCAACAGGATCAGTGTAAGTCATACCGTTAAGAACTAATTCGGAACAAACCTGGTCTTTGCCATGGAGGTTCCTGACGGAACTGAAAAAGGCTGTGTGGTTAGCCTTCGTTTTGGAGGCTAGTTTTGATTCATAATTGGCTTTGGAGGTTTTCACTAGTGATCTAATTTGCTTGTTGAGGCTAAGGAGGGGAGATTTTCCAATTGGGAATTTGTGCCTTTTTACCCTTGGACAATAATCTCTTCCTTTTGTTGTAAAGCCTATTGATAGAGATGTCCACCAGATAGGTTTGTGTTTCCTTGAGGAGCAGGTTTTATTTCTGTTGGGTATGGCTGAGTCCATGCAGTTGTACAAGCGCTTGTATGCTGCACTGGCATATTGTTCAGCATATTTCTCTGCATTCTCTGAGGCTGGTAGTGCTGTGAAGCTACTGATACCCTCCCTTAGGAGGTTGCATTCAGCTTTTGAGAAGTTTTTTAGCCTAGTTAAGGCTGGGCAGGGGGGGAGGGTGGACAGTATAGACACTTTGAATGATAAAGACCAATAGTCTGCTCTTACCATAGAAGAACTTACTATGCAGGTGGTGCAGCGGTTGCCCATGTTGGTGAGAACCAAGTCTAGAATGTTATCTCCCCTTGTGGGGAATGAGGCAAGCTGGTCTAGTGCGTTAGAATTGATGGTCAAGGAATTGTTGGGTGCGTGCATTAGAGCAGGAGTAATTCACCCACTCTATGGTGGGTAGTTGAAGTCACCAAGGATCAGCATGTTGGGGAGGTACCATGATGGAGTCAAGTAGGTCTGGGTAGGAGGAGTGGCTGTCCTGATTCATGGAGGGTTTCTATAGCTGGCTATTACTTGGATGGGTGTCTTGGCAATTGTCAGTTGCACCTGGAGTAGTTCTAGTGCATCATGCTGGAAAACCAGTATGGAGGTGTGCTTGTCTTTAATGAAAATAGAAACTCCAGCACCTTTAGCCTTCCCAACCACATTTTGGGGTCTGAATGTGTGAAATGAGGTATAGCCTTGTAAGGCAGGGATGCTCCGCAGCCTTAAACTAAGCTTCCATGACTGCGCAGATGTTTGCATCTTCCAGTGCGAGGAAAGCCATTCAGGTTAAGGCTCCTAGCGTTAAGCAGCATGACCTACAGTTTGCTTTTTGACAGATCTTTTATGTTGAAGATTTGTCTTTGGGACATTGCCTAAAAAAAGCACAATGGGGGAGGCAAGAGCCTTGGCCAGAATCTTGAATCCCAGAGGTGACAAGTGGAGGCAATCTCTGGCAAAGCATTGAGACCTGTCCGCCTTGTCATCCCAGGCAGACAGATACTGGATTCCCTTGTAAAGACAGCAGAAAGTAATCCAGAAGTCAATTTTTTGTTGGTATTGTGGTGATATTCTTGGTGAAGGTAGGATGCTGCTTAGGGCTAGGGTCATACCTGCCTGGGACACATACTCTGAGAGCTCAGTCATGTCTCTCTTCATATAGTTCAGGGAGGTATGTCTCAAGTCATTCACACCAATATGAACAATGACATAGTCATACTTGTACCTCTTGTGGAGAGACTTAAGTGCGTGTGTGATGTGGCGGATTCTGGCTGCTGACAGACAGACCGTGATCATCATCTTGTTGAGCCTGGTGAGAGGGACATCGGAGTATCTCACAATTGAGTCGTCAATTACTAGTATGTTTGGTTTACTGTTATGCCTTATGGGCTGTGTTTTTGAGACACTGGTGTGTGGTCTGCTGTCTGTGATGCATTTGGTGTTGTGTGTGGAATGTTTGTGAGTGTATTTTGGTGGTCTCTCCTGTTTAGGTAAGTTTGAGGACTTCTGCATAGCTGGATGTGTGCTGTGCTTGGCTATGTGATGTGGTGTTTGTGCTAGCAATCTGAGTTGTTTGCAGAAGGAACTTGGGCATCATAACATAATAAAACATAAATTTTTGATAGTGTAGTGATGTTCTTCATGTTTCACTGTTGTAGTTATCACACTTGGGTTGTCTGCCTTCAGGTAGCCCTCAGTCGGCCCGAATACCAGAGTCTTTGGATTTCTGCGTCGGATGCTGTCACTTCTTCCATGACATCAGGTCGTCAGGGGTATAAACCATGCAACCAATGCCATTACATCAGCTTTTCTTACCGAGCAGAGTCAGAAGCAGAAGCAGTTCGCAAGTGTCTGTCGGCCGCCTCCTGAAATTTTCGTTTTTCGAGTTTCAGACCTGAAGTCTTTTAAAAGATAAGTACTCTGTTGGGGATCCTTTCTTCTTGCTCTAACCAATGTCAGAAAAAATTAATAGTCTGGCCTGTGGAAAGCAAATACCTCAGAGAGACTTTCATTCTTATTGCGTCACTTGTTTGGACCACGACGTTCCTCGCTGTCAGTTTTGTGCCTTGTTCAACGCCCAAACTATTAGTCATCGGGCTGTTTTTGTCACTAAATTTTTTCGCTCTCGTTCTCCGTATTTCGAAGTGGCTTCGATAAGCCATCTGACTACTGACCTACTGAAAAATGTAAGGATAAAGACAGAGACCGCATAGGTCCAAAACTGTCAACGATGCTTCCATTAAGCTAGTCGCCGGTCCGCCGGTACTCATTGAGGGGCTTTCGCAGCCCCTGATGTCCGCTTCTGCAGATTCACCAGCATCTACTGAGACCCATTCTGAGTCTGGTATGCCGCAAGATGCTTCTTCGACTATGGAACCTGCAGATGTCTCTACCTTGGATGGGTCCAGAGACGCTGTGCAGGCACCGGCTTCTGAGGGTGTTTTCAGGCCTTCCAATGTTCATTTTAAACAGACGTCTTCATTTCAAACCAAAAATATTGAATTTTTCAGTCCCAGAGTTCACACTATGCCTAGGAAACTGACGACCAAAGCGCTCATGCCACAGAAACAAATGCTTAGAATGGCTGAGGACCTTATTACTTTAATTAGGGGAAGCCAGCCTTCCCCCTCTAAAAGATCAAGACCTGATTTTCCTTCTGATTCAGATTGTGTCCGATGACTCTGACCCTTCTGATTACCAGGACATGCCTTTATCTACCTATGAGGATTCTGATGCAGAGGATTCCATTCCCTCTGCTTCCCCACCAGAGGATTTTTCTTTTGGTGAAACCCTGCATACCCTCAGAGCATTTCCGCTGGGAGTGCCAGGACTACCCACAGTCCAAAAAGAGACTTGGGGAATTTTTAAACTTGCCTCAGCACAGGCCTATAAGCCATCCCTCCTGTTCTGGAAATTGAAGATAATGTCTTCATGGAATCCAGCCTTACCCCCGATACTTAGCCTCCAGCTCCTAGGAAACCTGACCGGTACTACAGAGTACCTGACTCCCACAAATTCCTATTTAAGAATCCTACTGTGGATCCAGAGACCATTTCCCAGGGACCTAAAGACATTAAGGCTACTACAGCCAAAAACCCTACCCCTTTGGACAGGGATTGTCGGGCTTTAGACCGATGGGGTAAGAAGGTATACACCTCTGCTACTCTTGCCATCAGGGCTTTAATTTGCCAGTTTCATATGTTCAAGTATCAGCAACGTATTACGGAGCTAATTAAACATAAAGTGATGTTGATTCCTGATTGTGCAGAACATAAAGATTTACAAGAGTTAATGCATTTTGCTAACCCAGTTGGAAAACATACTTTGCAATGTGGTTTTGATGCCTTAGAAGCATCTTGCAGGGCTGTTGTCACTGGGTCTATTCTTAGAAGGCATGCTTGGCTTAAGGAACAAATCTTGACAGACCATGTCAAAGCAAAATTACTAGATGCTCCATTAAACCAAGAATGTCTGTTTGGCACTAAAGCAAAAGTCCTCAAAAAGATGGAGGGAAAAGCTAAATCTATGCAAACTGTTAAAGATTTCTTACAGGTACAGCCACCTAGATTCAGTAGGCATTGGCCTCCTAAAAACTGGTCTTTTCCAGGCCCTCCCAGACCTTCTCAGACCAAATTCAGGGTTAGCAGACCACCAAGACTACAGTCACGGGGCATGCACAGATCTAAACAATGGAGTACTCCCACCTCAAAATCAGGGAGTAGTAAGCCACCATCCTATGGAGAAGGTTCTCAATGACTTATCCTTAATTCTTCCAAGCCTTGCCCAAGTACTTGCGCCCTTAGGAGGAAAACTAGCCCTGCATCAAAAAACTGAATACATTACCCAGGACAGATGGGTCTTGAACATTGTATCCCAGGGATACAGATTCTACTTCCACTCGCTGCCATCCCCAAGCGGATGGCCAGACCTCCCCCGAACCAGTGGGCAGAGGCTCAAAAGCACTTATTTTGTTTCTCAGTATCAAGGCTATTCAACCTGTCCCAGCAGAGCAAAGGGGACAAGGTTTTTACTTCGGACTGTTTCTGGTACTCAGAAAACTCTTGGCTGCCCTATCCTGGATCTGGCTATTCTCAACACCTTCCTAGTGGTTCCAAGATTCAAAATGCTTACTCTCCAACAGCTGTTTCCTATGCTAGCCAAGGACCCACTACGTTTCAGAGCAGGCTCTATGCACCGTCAGTTCTCTGCACTTCCCTTTGGCTTATCTACTGCACCCAGGGTATTCACAAAATTTACCCATCCTTGGACGATTGCCTGATTCAGGCGGACAGTCAGGAATTGCTACTTAAGCACCTGACTTTTACTTCACTGGGGTATACCATCAACGAAAATAAATCACATCTGGTACCTAGCCAAAAGATTGTATTCCTGGGAGCAAGCTTGAACACAACTTCCCAGATGGCATTCCTCACTTCAGAAAAACAGATATATTTGACAAACTACTTCAATCTACTGGCCACCCAAACCCAGCTATCTGCAAGAAAAGTACTGCAAGCCCTAGGGTTCATGACCTCTTGCATTCTGCTAATTCCATATGCAAGACTGCATATGAGGAAACTTCAATGGTACTTAAAAAGTCTCTGGTGTCAACATTCTCAGGACCTGGAAACAATGATTCCTGTCATTCCTTGCCTAAGGACAGAGTTCCTTTGGTGGGCAGAGGCCTGCTACCACAACAAGACTCCCTTTCACTCAACCTCCTGCCGCCCAAACTCTAACAAATGCTTCAGACCTATGTATGGGGGGTTCACATGGCAGGACAATACATTCAAGGCAAATGAAGCCCAAAGCAAATGCACCTGCATATCAATCAAAAAGAAATGTTAGCTGTACAGAAGGCACTGACAGCGTTCAAATACCTTATCCTTCCAGGGCAACCATTGATAAAGACAGATAACATCACAGTTATGTGGTACATTGACACGCAGGGGGGAACCCATTCCTACCCACTCTGCAGGTTAGCCGGCTCTGTCGAACACAGCCTTGAGCAATCAGGTGCACCTGCAAGCTCATTTCCTGCCAGGCAGACTAAATTCACTGGCAGACTACTTATGCAGAAATCTAATGGACCCACACGAGCGGAAACTGGAACCCAAATCATTCAAGCTTCTGATCTACAGGTGGGGGGCACCAGAGGTGGACCTCTTTGCTTCCCCGCAGAACTATCAATTGAGCAAATATTGCACCAGATCTCCCCACAGCCAAGCATGGAAAGTGGATGCTCTTTCCTTTACATGGTAAAACCTCTGTCTATGCCTTTCTCCCTCTGCCCCTCCTCTCGAAGGTTCTACTAAAGATCAAACAGGACAAGCCAAAGACAATCCTGATTGCACCAGACTGGCCACGCCAGCACTGGTACCCGCTTTTGCGCAGTCTGACAGTAGTGCCACCACGGCACCTCCCTCAGACCCCTTCCCTACTGTCCTAGCAGGAGGGCCAGATTTTGCATCTTCAGCTACAGACCCTGAACCTAGCAAGCCTAGCTCATCCTCTGAACTCATCACCAGCAGCCCTCAGTAAACAGGTGCTGGAAGTCATCCTTGAGGCAAGGAGGCCTAATACTAGAAAATCCTATTCAGAAGAGTGGAAAAGATACTGCTCTTGGGGCCAGTCTCATGGGATGGGCACAGCTGTGCCCAGTTCACCTCAAATACTAAATTACTTAACAGTACTGCTCCACAAAGGCCTATTCTTCTCTTCAATTAAGATTCATGCCTATGTCATATCAGCTCATTACAATACTGAGCCATCTCTCTTCTCTCATCTTCTGGTCAAACAGTTCCTGAGAGGAGCCAAAAATTTAAGACCCCCCCCCGGAGAACTCCCACTCCAGCCTGGGACCTTAACTTTGTACTGGAGAAGCTCACGCTTCCACCCTTTGAACCTGCTGGTACAGCAGAGTTAAAATCCCTCTCCTGGAAAACAGCTTTACTTCTAGCCATCACTTCAGCAAGAAGAGTGTCTGAATTGCAGGCCCTTATGGCTGTGGAACCCTTCATTATCTTCCATGCGGACAGGGTTTCCCTCAGAACTTAACCCATCATTTGTGCCCAGTGTGGTATCTAGTGTGGCTTTAAACCAATCCTTTCATTTGACAACCTTTTTCCCTAATCCTCAGAATAAAGGGGAAAGGAATCCTACACTCCCTGGACATGTACAGGCAGCTTAGGTTCTACCTGGACAGGACTAAACCTTTTAGAAAATCTGACCAGCTGCTAGTCAGCTTTGATACAGGGGCAGAGGGCAAGGCCATTTCAAAGCAAACCATTTCTAAATAGATAGCACACTGCATCCATTTCTGCTACAAACACCATGGAAAACCTATCCCACAGGGAATCAGAACTCATTCCACTAGGGCTACATCAACCTCTACAGCATTTCTCAGGGGAGTTCCTACCAGGGACATCCTGGAAGCTGCAACATGGAGCTCTGTACACACCTTCACCAAGCATTACCACTTACCTATCTTTTCTAAATCCAGAGCTGGATTTGCCACAGCAGTCTTACAAGGCCTGGTAGCCAGCCCTAATGCTTCTTGACTGCCTCCACCCTTCCTCAGCTTTAGGAATCAACCCAAGTGTGATGACTGCAACAGTGAAGCACAAACGTAATACAGTTGTGTACACTTAACATAAATGTAGATGTTAGTGTATTCACTGTTGCAGTCCTGGTAACCCTCCCTCCAGCCCCCAGACGTCTCAATACTTGTACCTATCCTTTTTGTTTTTCCATATCTTATAACAGTGGTATTTACTTTTTACTGGGGGTGTTCCACACCATGTAATTGCTTCCTGTTTTGGTGGCTCCTGACATCTGGGGCAAGACAAACTGATGTAATGGTGTCGGCTACATGTTTTATACCCCTGACGTCATGGAAGAAGCAACAGCATCCGACGCAGAAATCCAGAGGCTCTGGTATTCGGGCCGACTGAGGGGCTATCTGCAGGCAGATAACCCAAGTGTGATGACTGCAACAGTGAATACACTCTAACATCTACATTTATGGTAAGTGTGCACAACTGTACTTTCTTTAGTATTGTGATTGAAAGCTGGGTGGAATTGGTGGATTAACCAGGTGTGTGTTTGTACTGCATATGTTATTTTATTGGCTAGCCTATTTTTTAAGATACAGTAAGTGGTGAGCAGTGGTTTAACTTGTCATGCTATGGTTGTATATGGACCCATGCTAGTAAGTCGGTAATCAGGTCATTTAAATTGGTAACCCAGAATCTTATTAGAACAGGAAATTCTTTAAGCACACAATTAGTAATCTGTAGCACATATGAACACTTAAACAGTTTTGAAGACATTTGTAAGTTTTCTAGTACATCATTATCTGTCTGTGCACTGTAGGCAAGTTAACTGCATATGTTTCTAAACCTAGGCAACTTTTAAAGAGTATTAGTTGATTAGGAAAGTGTATAACCTCAAAAACTGTGCCTTCGAGGACCTTCTTGTGCTGTGGATTGTAAACAGAATATACCTGGTCTCTAACAAATGCATACACTGCATACATGTAAGTGAACTGCCATGTTTATTAAGGTAACAAATTAGTCCTGTTACAATGGAAGGGCCTTTTGTACCATTATCAAATTTATTGTAAGACAAAAAGTCAGTGTGAGAATGTGGTAGAAAGAAGCTGTTAAGAGCAGCATTTTAACAGACAGGAACTCACAAGTGGAAAATCAAGATAGAATGCAAATGCAAGCGCCACAATCTGATATAAAATTTAAGTGTGATCACAGTAATGAGGGAAATGTTGATCTGCCATTAGAAAGTATTCAGCAGATAATAGGAGGAAAAGGCAAAACAAGCATACAGTTAGTTTTATAAAGTGTAGGGTGTATGCAGATGAGAATAATGAAAAAAAAACTTGAACATAGAGGGAGAAATGTAGCTTTCCCAAGTTATTCAGAAACTGATTCAAAACAAAAAAAAAACTAAAGCACACAAGAAAAACAAAGAAAAAGAATGTCTACTTAGAAGATTAAGAGGCTTGTTTCAGTCTAGTAGATCATTCCTTGAACAAGTCTTCTCATTGAGACTGAAATATAGAGCCCATCACAACACACCATGGATGGTAATGAATCTTCCTTTTGCAAGTATTTAAAAAAATTGATATGACAGTTATTCATTCTGGTGCAAACCACATCTGAAGCATTACCTTGAATTTTGAAACTGCAGTTGAAGAAAACTGAATTGTTAGAAAATCTTCAAATTTCAGTTGTGATTAGTGAAATTGTACCTCTTAAAAGATGGAATGACTGTTTTAGTAAGACTCTCCACTTTTAACACTTTGTTACAACAACATGACATGGTTTATATCCCAATAATGATGTGCTGGGAAAGCTTTCACTGTGATATGCAAAGATGAGAAAATAACTGAATACTTGAGGCCTTTTTAGGAGACCAAATGTTATGCAAGAAGTAGAGGACTTCATTGTTTGAGATACTTACTTTTGGTAATGCTCAGAGCCTAGGAAGTGAACCTAATAGTTTAAAAATTGTTTCTCGAATCCTTTAAAATTGTAGCCATTGCTGAGGCTTGGATGACCTCAAATGTAGGTTTCCCTCAGGGTAGTAAGTGTGAGTGTATCATAGGTCACAAGACTGTTCTTTCAACTATTGTATTGTTAAATTTCAGAAAGGAAACTCTTATTGTGGACATTTTAGTTGAACCAGAAACTACAAGCTAGTGATTTGCTACAGGGCACCAAGGCGAAATATTAATAAACACAAAGCTTCTTAAATTTATATAAAAGGCTCAGACATCGAAACATTTTATAGGAGTTTAATTACACTATAAATTGTATTAAATATACTGCTGATACAAAATTAGAGAGTTTGCAGAGATGCTGTCATTTCATAGAATCACACAGGCGGTCAACAAAAATATAAGAAAGGATGAAATGCTAGACCTTGAGCTACCAATGCAAAGATCTTATGAAAAGATTTAAGGTGGATACTGCATTAGTCAAATCTGACCACATTTCACTAGCATTTAAAATTAGGATTTCAAGGTACACAAATATTTATGAAGTTTAATTTTGGGCTGTAGAATTCTGGAAGTATTTCTGAAGATTATGAAAATTAATTGGAATAATGTGGAAACCAGTCAGGAAATTATTTTGGCTATAGTGTCTTTGAGAAAAATATTAGTGTTGATGCCGTAATGAATACTCTGAAGGGCCAAGTTTAAGGAGCTAAAAATTTAAGATTAATAAAAGGAAGCATTTTCAAATATAATCCCCAGTGCAAGAAAATTTAAAGTAAGAATTTTTCAACTTGTTATAAAAAAGTTTGAAAATAAATTCTGTATAGCTATGTAAACTCCTTCATATATTGTGCTGACCCCTTTAAATTTTCGGTTGAGGGTATCCGATTTAATTTTTTTTTTGCTAAAGAATTTGACAACTTTTTTAGCTGTAAGGAATAAAATAGGAACAGGCAAGGACAGTCAAAATAATGGCCTGCATATGTTATTCTTGTCCTATAATTGGTATCCACTGTTGAAAAACAATTAGAGGTTTACATGTATGGGTCCAGACAGTAGTTAATAACTTTTCTTTTACACTTTCCTGTTTTGTGTATTGTTTTAAATAATTTGCTTATTGACTGTAGTAGTGCCAGAGGCATGGAAAACATCAAATATTATGCCAGCATTGAAAAAAGGTAAACCTTCAGAGATATCAAATTACAGGCCAGTGAGCCTGACTTCCACATTATGTAAACGGTTTGGTAAATATATAATGGGTTTAATGTTACTGGAAGTAAAAACAATAGATGGTTTATCTAGAACAATGTTGATTTATAAAATGTAGATTAGCGTTAAATTTAACATTTTATGACTGGATTACGTTAGCTTTAGAATTGGGTTAGCCTGTTGAACTGTTTTTCTATATCTAGCAAAGACATTCAGCTCTTGCATATGATTCTGTTAAGGTCTTGATTGATTTAGGGTATAATTCCTATGTCATATGATAGATAACCTGGCTTATTAGTAGAAAACAAAGATTAGTTATTAGAGGTCATTCTTCAGCTCTTAAGAATGTACGTAGTTTGGTACCACAGGGTTTGTACTTTGCCCCTTATTGTTTAACCTTGTTCTTTCATTGTTTTCTAGAAATAAATTAGTGTGGTTAAATTTTCATTATAGCAAGTAGCAAGGACTTTATATGGATATAGATTATCTAGCTAAAATTAACTGTAGGCATTAGTTTACGTATTTAGATAAACTAGTTGTGACAAATGTAAGGTTGTGTGTTTTGGGAAGTACTCACTCAAAGGTCGTATTCATCTGGAAAAGAGGTTTTCAGAGTGTAAAGATTTAGACATAATAGATAATTTGCTCTTTTCAAGTGCAAAATCTGACCAAGCCATACAGGTCTTCCTTTAGTCTTGTCTTAGGTTATAGTGGCACACCCTGCTTATATACTTCAGGCTAACGAAAAAGGTTGGAGTCCGTACAGAGGAGCTTCATGAAGAAAACATCTTTTGCCAGTTTGTAATACAGAGGGAGATGCTGTACTGCAATTCTGTGCTATCTTAATTATAGATGTTGCAGGGGAAAGTCTGTTCTGGCCTGTAGGGCATCTGTAAGTGAGGAATTTAGTTTATTATTGAATTAAGATCTATAGATGCATTAAAACCTTCAAACATATCTTAATTTTTGCAACAAATTGTAATAGGTCATTGACAAAATGTCTTGCATTACTCATTACAGTCCAGTAATCTGGATTCATTTACAATTATTGATAAAAAAGTCCAGTAGTATTGATTCATTTATGACAAGTGTTGAAAAAGCTGGAAGTGTACTCAGAGTTGGCAGGCAGAGGACATAAGGCCTTAATGAGACACCAGCAGTCCTGTTGACACATGAGGATGTTGAAACTGAGGCCTTTAGTTCACTCAGGTCCCACAGTCTTCTGTAACCACATTCCCATTGTTGTAGGTCCTCCCGAGGAAGACAGCAGGATCCATTTACCTGTTTGTTGGCATTCATTCTGTGGAAGACAGACTTCAGTTCCAGGTGACAGTGTTAGTGCATCCGCAAGAGCTGTATTTTTGGCTGCACACTCAAAGGTAGAAGCTGAAGGTTAGTAAAGAAAACTCAACTGTTAAGCGTAGAAGGCCTTGCATTCAAATGCAGTAGAAGAGGACTGGCTTCATGAGATGGAACCTTGACTGTGATCCATATGACTGGGTATTCTGTTACCCATCTCTAGCACTGGAGGAGGCAGACAAAGAGGAGGAGTGGAGTGAAAGGAGCTTGTCCTTGCTTCTCCCACGGGGGGGGGGGGGTTGCATGCACTCGTGGGCATGCGTAAGTTGGTATGATTTCCCTCTGGAAGACTTGGGGATACCACCACTTGTACTCTGAGGGGCAAGGATGCTTGCGGGTAATGTTCTTTGTGAAAGTGAGGGGATATTCTCCACTGTCGGCCAGTTGTATGCCCATCATTGCTACTCAGCTGAGTGAACATAGGGCTCAGAAAAGCTTTAAGCCATCCTTAGCTGTCTGTAGGATGGCACGTTCTGGTTGATCCTTGCCGTAGTAAGGGGAACTTGTAGGCCATTTGGCTGATCAAGAGACCACAGAGAGGGGGGAAGCCAAAAAAATAGGGGGGGGGGGGCTTTCATTTTTAAAATTTGGGGCTACTGTCCCAAAGCCATCTAGATGTCTTTCCACCAGCAGTTATCCCAGTTTCCTCCAAATTCAGCCACAAGTGTTTTTTGAAAGAGTATGTAGCCTTGATAGATATAGTACACTAAGGCTTTGCAGTCCTGCACATTGAGATTGCTTCGGCACATCCTCCGACTCTAAAAGTGCTGCTTAGCTGAGGCATTCCCACCACTGGGTTCCAGGATAGGAGGGCGTCATATCCTTGGGTCCTCTCCAGAGGTTATTTTTAGGATTGTTGCACACAGTCTGAAGAGAACATTTTAAGGGAATATTCAAGGAAGATCCCTTAATTGCATATAATGTATTTATACCTTCTTGGCAGTTAAGAGCTCAGACTGAGCTGACAGTTTTTCAAGTTTGAGTCCTTATTTGAACAGTCATCTTTGTTGCTTTATTCACAGCGCCAATACCCGAGAAGCTTTATGGATTTTACAAAGTAGCAGAGACCTGTAAACACCTGTGAAATCTTACAGCCAACCTAGTAGTGGTCTCCTTAAATGCAGCTAGGTATTCTGAACTTTGTTCTGAGCACCCTACCTAGTGATACTGGAAGTTGAGACCTCTATGGCAAGAAATTTATACTCCTACTGTAGCCTTTAAACCCCAGAACTCTTAGATTAATATGATAAAATAACTGGATGATGCTTTTAAACAGAGGATATGACAGCATTCTGGATGACGTACTGAGAACCCCATCTGCCATATTGACTGCATTGTTTTCTGAAGTGGGGAAAACATGCCGTCAAGTATAGCTTTTATGTCATAGATGCATGCTGCAGGTGTTCTCAGCCACAAGTTTAGTATATTTGTCTGATTTACAAATGTAGCTTCTTCTGAAGGTGTTAGGGGTCATTTTTTGAAAACTTTATTAAATAAGCCTGTTTAGGCCCCCTTCTCAGGAGATACTGCCCATGGGACACTGTATGACCTTAAGGGGTCATTTGCATATATTCCATGGGCCTCCATTACAGGCGGTTTAAGGGATTACAGTATAGACACTAGGTTGGCTGAGTTTTTCTTGCAGTTTTAGTTGAATTGTTTGTATAACCTTTTTACCATTTTGTTTGGATATTATTTGGGATATTTTGTAGGCGCATTAATGTTTATGGTCATCAGGCTTATTTTAAGCTCTATTTTTAAGTACATCAAAACAGTCTACTTGTGCTGTACTGATGAAGTCATTGAAAAGTCTGACACATTCATCTGTACTGCTAGTAGGGTTTAGATTTATTGACCTGGCTGTATCTTTAAAGACTTGACTGTTTTATGGGCTATTTAGAAGCCGTGCAGCTGAAACACTTACCTTTAGAGGTCATTTGCATATATCCCATGAGCTTCCACTACAGGAGATTTAAAGTACAACACTGTGAAGACCGGCTTGGCTGGATTTTTTTCTTGCCTTTTTTTGTACAGCATGAGTTGTGATCTTTTTACCCTTTGGTTTAGAAAGTACAGTATTGTAACAGTAGTTAATATTTGTTTACTGGGAAAAAGTCTAACTGGGTCATGACAAGGCGTGCTTTTCAGAGGCGGCTTGGGAAGAAAACCTCCACAGATAAATCTTACAAGATGTGTACAGTACAAGGAAAAATGGTAAATTTTAACTATCATATACAAGATGCAGAAAAGTGTATTAAAAAGAGAGATCCTGTAAGTCATTGTATTCCAGAGTTACATTTTGGTTTTAGTAAGTAGCAGTGGTAAGCTGAAAAGCTTCCTTTAGGCTCATAGATGGGTGCAGTAGAATGTGAAGGGAGTTGCTAATATATTGTTTGGTAAGACTTTTTAGGTTTGCTAGGCTGTTAAATCTTCTGATGAAAGCCCATTAGCTTAGATTGTGCAAGAAAACCAAAAGGACATTACAGTTAGAGGGCAGATGGGTAGATTTGTAGCAGCATTTAGCCACGAGAGGAGTGGCTGAAGCATAGTTTGGAGTCCAAGAATTAGTTGTGTGTGCATTGTAATATTTTTCTCTACCCTCCTTTTCTTGTCTTGTAGACATCCAGAGATGGGTACCCACTCACCTGTTTCCTTCTCTTCCCCTCCCCTCTCTATACAACCTACTAGTTGCCCCCTACTCCACGGGTTGACCTAATATTTGTAGAGGCATCTTTGGGGGTCATTCAAGTTGGATAGCCTTTCTTGGAAAAGTACACCACTTGGGTGGCTCCTACTCCTGTTTTCGCACAGCCCCCCCCAGGAGCTTATAGGGGCATGAAATAACTAAGGATATCATGAATGGGTATCATCCTTGCACCGCATACTCACTGATATCCAGGTTAGAGGGTGTTTAGCCTGGAGCAGGTGGGAAGTGAGAAAAGCTTGAAGTCAGGGCAAGCATGGGTCCTTCTGCAGCATACGTCTTAAATGTGGTCATTACTGTGACAGTGGATGTTTTCTAACATCTACAATTGTGTTAAATCACCAACAGAATTTTTATGTAGTGCTGTTTATAGAACTGTACGAACTCTGAGGAGAGGCAGTGTACCATTAAAGCTGTCCTCCTCTCATCTCAGAGTGTATGCAGTTTTGTTGTTTTTTATTGTACTGTGTCACATTTATTAAGCAGGTGCATTTTGTTTATATGTTTCATTCTAATAAGTGACGCCGTATTCATTAGTCAGTGTAGAGGCCAAAATAAGCTTAGGGAACTGAAGAAAACTTTGTGGTGTTAACTGCATGCAGATACTTTGAACACTAGACACAGTTCTGGATAATGATGTTGCAAGTGAAGTGTTGGTCATTTTTGGGGGGAGAGAAATGAGTATTTTTGGCTGAGAAGGAAGAAGCATAGTATTGTGATAGATTGTTAGAGTGACCACTCTTTGAAGATCTGTCTGTGGTGTGTATTCTTGTACAAAAATGCACTGTCCTGTCTTCAGTTTAGATTTGCTTCTTATAGGTTCATAGGTTCATACTAGGCTATCTGCCCGAGGGCATTTATAAGCCTAGCCCATAGTTTTGTGGCTTATGCCACCCCTTTAGTTTGGAGAAACTATGCCCATTATTTTGCTGTGCCTCTGTCGAGCAGTGACACTGAGGTAACCCCTGGGGTGTATCTGCGATCTCCCATCCATTGGTCAAGATTCCTCTTGAACAAGGCCAGCGAGGTGCTCTGCCTCACATAAACCGGGATTTTGTTCCACAGCATAGGAGTCTTTGGGTGATGAATCTATCCCTCCAGCACGTCCTATTAATAACCGTGTCGAGGTTTAAGTCTCCGCCCTTGTGGCTCTGAGGATCTAGATTTTTGAGATGAAGCATGTTCATCAAATCTGGGTTTGACATGGCCTTGTACGTCAGGCATAGGTCACCTCTGAGCAAGCGGTAAGCAACTGAATATAACTGGAGTTCTTTCAGTCGGGCAGCATAAGACAGATTTTTGAGACCCTTTATCCTTTTGGTGAGGAACTTTGTGGCCTCTCCAGCTGCTGCAAGTGTCGGGTCAGATGCATTCCGAATGGGGCATTGTACTCGATCATTGGTCTGATGAGTGATGAGTATAGGGAGACTATGACTTCCCTTGATCTAGATGTGAATCCCTTCATGATAAGGTGGGCAATGTAGAAGGTCTTCCTAACTAATTTAGCAATATGAGTGTCGAATGAAAGGCTACTGTCAACCTGGGTTCCCAGGTCCCTAATAACTTCTTCTGTGTTCAGGGATTGCCACCTATATGGTAGCTAGGGGTAACCTTATTTTTCCCGAAGGGTATGACTATGCATTTCTTGGCATTTAACTTTAGGCCATGGCTCTGGCACCAGTTATCTGTTTCTGTGAGACCCTTCTGAAGGATATCTGTGTTGGATGTGTTTTCAACTACGGCCCAGTTTGCAGTCATCTGCAAACTTTGTCAGCCATAACCCTCCTGTGTTTGCTTGTACTTCAGAAAAGTAGATGCCAAACAAGAGTGGGCCCAGGACTGAGCCCTGTGGGACACCACTTGTGACAGGCTTTGTGTCTGACATGGCGCCAGCAACTCTGACCCTGTGGGTTCTGTCACTCAGCCAGTTTGCAACCCATCTTGTAATGTATGGGTTTACATTTAAGTTGATGAGTTTTCAATGATACCCGAGTGAGGTATTGTATCAAAAGCCTTCGCCAGGTCTAGGTAGGCTGTATGGACTGCCTTTCCCTTCGTCAATGGCCTTGGTGACTGTTTCAAAAAGTCAACCAAGTTTAAAAGGCATGATCTGCCTTTGACAAAGCCAAACTGGGTTGGATCCAAAGTCTGCAAGTTCCCTATGTCTTTATTTATGAGATCCATTATGATCCTCTCCATGGCTTTGCAGATAAGGCTTGTCAAGCTAATGGGACGGTAATTTCCAGGGTCGGTGGAGGCACCGCCTTTGTGGAGTGGGACCACAGTGGCTGTGCGACACTCCTGGTGCGTATCCGGAGGTGAGACTAAGATTAAACAGCTGTCCTAACTGTGGGTTTAATTCCCGTTGAGTTCATGGAGCACACAGCCGGGACACCATCAGGTCCCATGGATGTTGTGTTCTTTGCCTTGGAGAGAGCAGTTCTCACCTGGGCGTTAGAGATGTTTGGGGGGCTACAATCATTTGGTATAGATATCTCTCCTTTAGGGGGGGGGAGAAGTTTGCACTGAACCTGTCAGCCAGTATGTTGGCAATGTCTGTAGGATCAGTAATCTTCACATCATTTTGAACTAATTCTGAGCATATCTGGGAGTTTCCTCCTAGGTTTCTGACATAGCTAAAGAATGCCTTATGGTTGTCTTTAGAGTCCTTAGCTATTTTTTTCTCAAAATTAGCTTTGGATGATTTTATGAGAGCTCTTAGCTTTTTACTTATAGTGATCAGCGGTGTCTTACCTTTTAAGGATTTTGCTCTATCTTGTAGTAGCTTTCTCCTTTTGTTGTAGAGTTTGTTTATGGCTGGGGTCCACCAGACTGGACGCTTGCCTTTGGTACAAAGAGTCTTTGTTTTGCTTGGGATTGCCTGATCCATGCAGCCCTGCGGGTGCTGGTAGAAGGCATTTGTAAGTGATTCAGCGGTTTGAGTAATGTTAACCGCCAGCTCAGGGGCCTTAAAGGAGACCACACTAGTCTTTAGAAGTGTGAAGTCGGCTTTAGAAGTTCTTTACTGTGGTCTTTTTCATTTCGGTGGGGCGGGATGAGGACCTCCAGCGAGGTTAGTTTGTGATCAGATCTCACCAGTGAGGGGTATACTTCGAGTTGAACATTGTGCTCCCATG
The DNA here is from genome assembly GCF_019279795.1 of Protopterus annectens. Lineage (NCBI taxonomy): Eukaryota > Metazoa > Chordata > Ceratodontiformes > Protopteridae > Protopterus > Protopterus annectens. The sequence continues at coordinate 1,226,844,625 of NC_056741.1, read as the reverse complement.
TTCGTGATGATGAGATCAAGTATGTTTTCTCCTCTTGTGGGGATGGTGACTAGTTGTTCCATGGCATTTGAGTTTATGAATTCCAGGAACTTTTGGGCTAGAGTGTTTGGGCTTGAGTAGTGTTCCCAGTCTATATTAGGGTAGTTGAAGTCACCTAGTATGATGGTGTTTGGAGATGCATTTATCCCTCCAGTGTTTTCAGGAAGGCCATATGAGGTTCCTGAGTTTGCGAGGGTGGCCTGTAACATGCTACAAATTGCAGAGCAATCTTGCCTATGGTTAATTGCACCTGGATGGTTTCCGATGCATCGTGCGATGCCACCAATCTTGAGGTGTGGGTGTCCTTGATGAATATGGATACCCTCCTCCTTTCTTGGTATTGTCCGGGTTTTGGGGCCGGGCATGATATGAGGTAAAACCTGATAGTGCTGGGGTGCTCTCAGGAGCCTTGAACCAGGTTTCTGTCACAGCACAGACATCGATGTTCTCCATACTGAGAAGGGCCTCGAGTGCGTGCATCTTGAGGTTGAGACTTCTGGCATTGAGCAGCATTACCCTTAGTTTTTTTTTCTTTGTTTTGTTCTAGTGTGGAAGGTTTAGAATTTGAGCCTTGCCTAAAAATGGCACTATGGGGTGGCAAGAGCCTTTGCCAAAATCCGGAATCCCAGGGTGACAAGTGCAAGCCGTCCCTTGCGAAGCAGCGTGGCTTGTCCAGCATGTCATCCCAGGCAGACAGACATTGGATCCCCTTTGAATGACACCAGAGTTTAAGCCAATTGTTAAAGCTGATCATCTTATCTCTGTATTGTGGCATCATTCTTGGTGAAGGTAGGATACTGCTCAAGGTCAGGGTCATACCTGCTTGGGCTACATAATCAGAGAGCTCCTCTATGTCTCTTTTCATGTAGTCCAAGGAGGTGCGTCTCAGGTCGTTAACACCAGCGTGGACAATGATTGAGTCGTACTTGTACCTGCTGTTGAGAGACCTGAGTGCATGCGTTATGTGGCGGATTCTAGCACCCGACAGGCAGCTTACTGTGACCTTCTCCTTACTCAGTCTGGTGAGCGGGGCGTCAGTGTGTCTGACTATGGAGTCACCAATGACTAGTGTGTCTGGCATTGTGTTTGGCCTTAAGGGCTGTGACTGCTTGACACTCTGACTGTGTGGTCTATGTGTTGCAGGTGTTGTGTTCTGAGGTGGTAGTTGTTTGGGTGTCTGCTTTGGTGGCCTCTGCTGTTTTGGTAGATTTTTGATCAGAGCCTCCAGTATGTCTTTGTGTGTTTGTGTGTATGATTTGAGGTTGTGATGGTATTATGTGAGACTGGGTCTATAGTGTGTGTGGTTACCTTCTCCTCCTGTCTGGTCATGCCAGTCCTATGTTGAGAGAGCTCAGCCTCCAGTTTGGCTGTATAGTTGCATCTCTCGCATGTATTTGTGTTTTGTGGGAGGAGGAGAGGGTTGTCTGTGTACATGAGGCAATTGTAACATTGCCTCAATATTCCCAGGTTCACCAGCTGAGCAGGAGAGGACATTAGCAACTGATCCCTCGACATGCTAGAAGGAATAGACAGAAAAACTTAAGAAAAGGTTCTGGGGGATGTGGGTGACCGAGAAATGGGGTTTGCTTTTTTGGGGTACTTTCTATAACAAGAGTGCTGTATCGAGGTGATAAGTACTGTAGGAGCAAGTGCTTCGCTATACAGATAGAGAATAGTCTACTTGGGAGTCAAGTAGAGATAATTTATAGTTGTAGGATACACAAAATAGAACAGTAGTATACTTTGAGGAAGGTAGTTTTAAGGGAAAATTTGAAGAATGGACTTTAGGTAGCCCTAATAGTTTAAATCTGATTAACCGGCGCTGCTGCATTTTCTGTGAAATGTCTGTGTGCAGCATTTTTTTTCCTTAATGAGACATTATTTAGGTACATCCCATTTATCAGGCAATATTTGAAACTTTTTTCCTTGGACTCTGTAGCACAAGCATACCATGCAGCATCACATGCAGTCTAAGCATGTCTAGTCCTTGAGTCTGCTAGCATTTGTCGGTTGTTCAAACAGTTCAGATCTGTCATGCTGAATATTGGAGAAAAACGTCTCATTTTTGATACCTAAAAGCAATTGTTGAGGTCCACTGTGATGGGCAGGTTAAGACCTGCACTGAAAGCATCTTTATTGCTTTGAAGGGGGGACCATGATGTGAAGCACTTCATGCCAGTTCTTCAGCCTTCCCATCCACAGAGAAAAACTTTTGGCCTGCATGAATGTTGAAAGGTAAAGGTGGAAGTAATGTTCTGTTCTAGCTGTACATGCTAGTAATGTATCATCGCAGATATCAAAGTTGAGGTAGTAGAGTGCTTCTTGGCTGTTTTGGGAATGTGTTTTTTGTATCCAGCCTGCCATGTTACACAGGTGCTGTGCTTGTCCTTATGTAGCGAGTGCTCTTAAAACCTCACAAGGCTTTTGTTTTGTTGTATGAGGAGCATAAAGAAGATTGATCTGTGACTTCCACGCAGGTAGGTACTTTCTTAGGTTTATAAACCATCCAGTGCCTTACTTGTGTGGAGATCATGCCAACAAGCCTAATCCTGGGCACAAGTCGTTAGAGTCCTTTGTAACTTGAGGTACGTTAAGTAGGCAGGAGTACAAGAAAGGAGTAGTGACATCAGCAGCTGTTCTAGTTGCATGTTAAGTAGGTGCAGTAAAGTGAAACAGACTGGCTGCATCATCTGTAGCCAGAACTTGGGTCTTTACTGCAAAATACTTGGACTACAAGCAGCCATATGTGGCAGTCGGTGCTGTTACAGTATTTTGAGGTATTACTGGGCAGTGTTTGGATACTTGAAGTATACCTAGACTTCTGATGTTCTTCGTGTTTCACTGTTGCAGTCATCACACTTGGGTTACCTACCTGCCTGCATACACGAACATGTACATTTATGGTAAGTGTACACAATTGTACTTTCAGAACACCCCCAAAATACCTAACCATGTACTCCAAAACTAGTGTTTCATCTGAGTCTCACCATTAAAATCTTGTCTTGTAGCTTCAAGCATGCTCTAGTCAGACCCTTTGCAAAGCAAATGACTTCTGCCAGTTACTGCAGTGTACCTTTGCGAAAAGTGTAAAAGATTTTTGTGTGAATGGATTGAATGTATTGTAAGATGTCCTTCTATTCACATGTTGCAGTATTCATAACAGTAGGGAGTTGCTGCCAGCAGCGCCGCATTCCGGCCAGTATATCGAAGTCTTTGCTTCTGGAGGGTACATGTGTTGTCCCTTGTCAGGGTAATAAACCAATGTAGTGTGTAAAGGTGACGTCTGCATGCACCCTCATCAGAAATTTCCTGCTGCAGAGAACTCCTGACTCCTTTTGGCAAGTTCTGAAAGCAGATCGTGTTTCAGACGACTGATAAGTCTCCAGACCAGACAACTGTTTCTCCTACCGGTACACAAGTGCTCTGTTGTTTTTTTTTTCTTTGTCTTTGATTATCAAGTCTTACATGTCAGCTAGAAAGGGGAAGTGTGCTTGTGGGAGACAAATTCCTCACAAGGACATACACGGGAAGTACGTTTTTTGCTTAGGCAAGGCTCACGACCATACGTTCTGCCCCATTTGCAAATCTTTTGTTCCAAAAACTCTTCGTAGTTGTCTTGCTACACTAAAATTGTATTTAGAAAATCAGAGACTCGGTTGTCTTGCGCTCGATATGGAAGGGGGGGGGGGTAAGCCTGTCCGAAGAGCCGCTGAGGAAGAAGGCCAAAAAAGTTAGGCCAGAATCCCATGCTACACCTCAGGCGTCAGAGAAGGTTCTTGAGGCTGATGAAAGCCCGGCATCTTCCCAGACATTGGTTTCCAAGCCAGGCCCAGGAACCTCTATGAAAGCTGGGGTGGTGGAAACTTTTAGTACATCTGCTGAGGCTATTCAGCCAACAGATCCTGATGGCGGAGGGGAACCATGACTCAATCAGTTGGAGGGCCTTGCTCCTTTACTTCCACCCAGGCAGACGTCTGCTCCGATTCTCTCCCCACCAGCTACTCCCTTAAAGAAAAAGCAAAAAGTTAAACACCCTGAAACCCAACCAGTTCCTGGATAGGAAGTTTTTTCACAGTCTTTTTAAGGCTTTTCAGGCCTTACAGAAACAGGCCCCACCAGCCCTCTCACCTCTACTTACTTTACAGGTATCAGAAGAAGAGTACTCCTCTTCAGATGAATCTATTTCATATAAATCTCACATAGTCCCCAAAGGATTTCATCACACCCAGAGGAGGACGACTCCATTACTCCTGAGTCTCCAGGGGAAGAAATTACCTTTGGAGACTGTCTCCTCATGAGGGAGCATTTTAAATGGCAGGCATCTGAAGTGTCTGATACCAAGAAAAGGTGCTTCGACCTTTTGCAAATTGAGCAACCCTCTCCTTCACTAGTGGCCCCCTTGCTACCTGCATTCCAGGATGCTTTCTTGGCTGCTTCTCAATCCTCTGGCTCTCAACCACCAGCTTCTAAACGTCCGGACCGATTCTACAAGGTTCCTCATGATACCTAGTACCTCATTAGGAACCCACCTTATTGCTGTCTCTGCTGACAAATCATCTAGGCAGTTACCTTCAACTGCTCTTTATCCCACAGACAAAGACAGCAAATTCTTGGACAGACTAGGGAAGAAAGTCTATACCTCCTCTACTCTGGCTATAAGAGCTCTCGACTACCAAACACATATGGCTAGATGTTCTGGATACCATTACCAAGGCTTCCACATTACTATCTGAGGCTCCAGATTTTCCCATTAAAGCAAAATTAATATCCTCCTTTTCACTGCATCCCAAGTAACTAGGCACTCAAAGTGCAGTTATGATGCTGGAAGCCTCATCTAAGTCTGCTGCGTCTGTCTTGAGGTGATATTCTTGGGTGAGACTACAACCCCTACCCATGAATGTGCAAACAAAATTGTTGGATGCACCCCTGGGTAATAAAGTTCTGTTTGGGCAAGCCTTAGCAGAAGTCCTCAAATCCCTTCAAGAAAAGGGTAAGGAACTTCAAAATCTTAAAACACTTTCTGGTGTCTCCTATACCAAGATACCACAGGAATTATCCACAAAAACCTTCCTTTGTCATAAGGCAGTCCTCACATTCTTGCTCCACAGTCTAAAGGATGCAGACAAACCAGGAAAAACTGTACTCCAGGGTTTCCTACCAGTTCTTCCACTACACCCTTTTGAGGCCAGTCTGACCAGTCCAGACTGCCTCCACTGTGACTACCCACACTTGCACCACAATCACCCCACTTTCCCTCCCTCTCATCCTCTCCTTGGTCTCCTGGTGGATAATCACATCAGAACAGTGGGTTCTCTCCATCATTCAGTCAGGCTGTTTCATGACTTGGTGGATACCACCACCCTTTTGTGGTATCCCTCAATCACCTGCAAGCCAAACTCACCTTTTCCCTCCTATCATTCAACAGCTTCTAGATCAAGGTACCGTACCATACCATCAAAGAAACATAGGGTTTTACTCCAGAATGTTTCTGATACCAAAGGAGGGACTGCCCATGGAGGCCAATCCTAGACTTCTTATTTCTCAAAGTCCCCAGTTTCAAAATGATTACCTTACCCCTGTTCTTACCACTCATTCCAACTCAGGCTTTAATGGTAACCCTGGGTCTGAAGGATGCCTACCTACACATCCCTTTTCACCCAGATTACAGGAAATACCTCAGATTTGGAAAAGGCTCTTGCCATCTGCAATTCTCAGCCTTGCCCTTTGGAGAGACTACTGTCTCCCGAGTATTCACAAAGTGCCTGGCCCCCATCATTACTCACTGCAGGACTCTGGGGGGGGGGGTGTATTCGAATATGCCCATACCTGGACGGACCTGCTCATTCTTCAAGACCGCCAAGCACTCCTACATCTACAACAGGTAATCTCCACCCTGTCTCAGTTAGGATTCACCATAAACCACGAAAAGTATCACTTGATCCCTTCTCAAGACCCTGTTTTCCTGGGATGCAAGATCAGAACAGACATGAAAGCCTTCATTCCATTTCAAAGAATCCTAGATCTTTGTCTATACTTTCAAAAAATCTTTTCCCACACTTCCTTGCCAGCTCGAGAAATTTTAAGAATTCTAGGCCACATGGCATCACTCATACCATGCCACCTCTGGCCAAACTCCACATGCAAAAAATCCAGTGGTTTCTGAAAAACTTATGGAGCCAACACTTCCAGCCCCTGGACACCCCCCTCCCCTTACTTCACTGTTTGAAGAAGAAACTCCAGTGGTAGATATCCACTCTTCACCTCAACCAAGGGATCCACCTTCAGGTCCCAGCCCCCCTCCAACAGGTCTCCACAGATGCCTCCGACTTGGGATGGGGGTGCAGTGCTACTTACAAGCCAAAAACAACTCTCGGTGCAAGGCACATGCTCCAACCCAAGACAAAATGGACCATATCAACATCAAAGAAATGAGGGCTTTACATTTGGCCCAACTAACCTTCAAATCAGCCCTTCTCCCAGGAACCCTGAAAGTAATCAGACAATATGACGGTCCTGTGGTACATAAACAAGCAGGGGGGAACAAAGTCCTACCCTCTGTGCAGCCTGGCAGTCCAGATCTGGAACCTAGCAGTATCTCTCCACATTCATCTAGTAGCTTTATATCCCTTCAACAGAGACTGTCATGGCAGACTGCCTGAGCAGAACTTTAGCTCCCAGTCATAAATGGATGCTTCACAGGTATGTATTTCTGGACATAATCCACAGGTGGGGTATTCCAGAAGCAGATTTATTTACCTCCACCCAGAACAGACAGATGCCCAAATTCTGCACAAGGAGTCCGCATCCACAAGTGTGGAAAGTGGATGTCCTTCTGAAAATAGAGGGACAGCCCAAAAATCCTACTGGTAACCCCCTTTTGGCCAAGACAGTATTGGATGTTCGTGTTTCACTGTTGCAGTCATCACATTTGGGTTATCTGTTTGCGGTAGTCCTCAGTCGGCCGGATTAACAAAGTCTTGGATCCTGCGTCGGTTGCTGTGTCTCCTTCCGTGACGTCAGGTCGTCAGGGGTGTAAAACATGCAGCCGATGCCGTTACATCTGTTTTTCTTGCCGTGCGGTGCCTGAAGCAGAAGCAATTCGCAAGTGCTGTTTGGCCGACTCCTGAAATTTTCGTTTGAGTTTCAGAACCAAAGTCTTCAACTAAAAGCTAAGTACCTCATTGGAGAAACTTTTTCTTGCTCTTAACCGATGTCAGTAAAAGTAAATAATTGCATTACTTGTGGAAAGCAAATACCTTATCAAGATTTTAATTCGTACTGTATTCCTTGCCTAGGCCCTGACTACGACGTACTTCGCTGTCGGGTTTTTGCCTTATTTAAACCACGAACTATCCGTCGGTACATTTTCACTTCTAAATATTTTGGTGCTAGATTCAATTATTCTGATATGTTTTCGGTAAGCCATCTGACTATGGACATTCCGAAGAAACGCAAAGATAAAGACAGAGACAGGCTGCCTAGGTCCAAAGCTGCCGACAACGCTTCTCCTAAGCCAGCGCCAGTTCGCCTGTACTCAATGAGGGCTTTCGCAGCCCCTGATACCTGCTACTTCAGATTCGCAGGCCTCTACCGAGACCCATTTGGAGTGAGGTATGCCGCGAGATACTTCACCTGTGGAACCTGCGGATGTTCCTACCTTGGATGGGTCCGGAGCCACTGTGCAGGCACCGGCTTCTGAGGGTGTATTCAAGCCTACTGACTTGCATATTAAACAGACGCCATCTTCTTCTTCAAGGCCTAAATCTCGAACCATGCCTAGAAAACTGACACCCAAACTGCATGGTCAGGCCTTTATGCTTAAAAAAACAAATGATAAGAATGGCTGAAGACCTTATTACTTTAATTAGGGGAAGCCAACCTTCCCCATCTAAGAGACCTAGGACTGAGTTTGCTTATGATACTTCTGACCAGGATTCTGAATTTTCTGTTTCCTCTGATGACCAGGATTTACCCTTATCTGCCTATGAGTATTCTGATGCTGAGGACTGTATTCCCTCTGCTTCTCCCCCAGAGGATTTCTCTTTTGGTGAAACCTTGCATACTCTCAGGGAGCATTTTCATTGGGAAGGTCAGGATTTCTCCGATTCTGAAAAGAGGCTTGGGGATTTCTTACTCCTACCCCAGCACAGGCCTTTAGCCATACCTCCTGTACTAGACATTGTTGATGCCTTTTCGGAATCTAGCTTGGCCCCTGACTCTCTACCTCCTGCTCCCAGAAAACCTGATGGATATTACAGGGTCCCTGACTTTCACAAGTTCCTTTTTAAAAATCCTACTGCGGATCCTGAGACCATTTCACAGGGACCCAGGGGCATTAAAGCTACTACTGCCGAAAATCCTACCCTCTCTGATAGAGACTCCAGGGCACTGAATAGATGGGGTAAGAAGGTATACACTTCTGCAACTTTGGCCATTAGGGCCTTAAACTGCCAGTTTCATATGTTAAAGTATCAACAGCATATTATTGGATTGCTTAAACAGAAAATTATGTTGATTCCTGATTGTGCTGAAAATAAGTTTTTACAGGATTTACTTTCAGCTGAACAGGTTGGAAAACATACTTGGAATGTGGTTTTGATTCACTAGAGGCATCTTGCAGGGCTGCTGTAACTGGGTCTGTACTTAGAAGGCATGCTTGGCTTAAGGAGCAATCCTTGCCAGATCATGTCAAAGTGAAATTACTGGATGTTCCCTTAAACCAGGACCGCCCGTTTGGCAACAAGGCAGAAGTAGTTCTTAAAAAGATGGAGGGAAAAGCTAAATCCATGCAAACTGTTAGTTTTTTTTTTGCAAGTACAACCTCCAAGGTTTAGTAGGCATTGGCCTTCCAAGAATTGGTCCTTTCCTGCCTCTTCCAGACCTTCTCAGTCTAAACCCAGATCCAGCAGTGCTCCCAGGCTTCAGTCCCGGGGTACGCACAGGACTAAGCAGTGGGGGGGGCTTCCACTTCCAAATCTAGGAGTAATAAAACTCCCCCCTATGGTAAACTGTCTCAGTGATGTTTTTTTAAAACTTCCAAGCACTTCTCAACTGACTGCCCTTTTGGGGGGGAAAGATGGCTCTTCATGCCAAGAACTGGGAACTCATTACCCAGGACAAATGTTTCTTTAAATATTGTGTCCCAGGGATACAGATTTCACTTCCACATGTTACCAACACCAAGCGGGTTGCCAGATCTACCCCCAAATCAATGGGCAGAGGTCCAAAAGCAAGTACTTTCTCTCTCAAGCATGGGGGCTATTCAGTTGCTACCAGAAGAGGAAAAGGGACAAGGTTTCTACTAGAGACTTTTCCTAGTACCCAGAAAAGACATTTCATGGTGTCCTATCCTGGACCTGTCTACTCTAAACACCTTTTTGGTGATTCCAAAATTCAAGATGCTGACTCTTCACCAGTTGCTGCCTTTGCTAGGCAAAGACACCTGGTTGGCAACATGGTTGGCAACACTAGATTTAAAGGAAGCATACCTGCACATCCCAATCAGGGAATCTTGCAGTAGATACCTACACGTCAAAGCAGGCTACATGAGCTATCAGTTCTCTGCACTGCCCTTTGGCTTATCAACTTCGCTCAGGGTATTCACAAAGTGCCTAGCTCCAGTCCATGCATTTTGCAGGCAAAGAAATATAACAATATACCCATACCTGGACGATTGTCTAATTCAGGCAGAAAGCCAGGACATACTTTTGAATTATCTTGTCTTTGTACAAAGGGTACTAACTTGTCTGGGGTACACCATAAACGAAAAGAAATCACACCTGGTACCCTGTCAAGAAATTATATTCCTGGGAGCAAGCTTGAGTACAGCTTCCCAGATGGCTTTCCTCACGCCAGAGAAACAAATTCATTTGACAACTTACTTCAAACAAGTGGCCACAAAAACCCTGCTTATCTGCAAGGCAAATACTACAAGCCTTGGGGTTCATGGCCTCCTGCATTCTTTCCATATGCAAGACTGCATATGAGGAAACTACAGTGGTATCAAAAAAGCCTATGGTGTCAACATTCTCAGGATCTAGAAGCAATGATTCCCATCATACCTTGCCTGTGCCTAGAGTTCCTTTGGTGGGCAGAAGCCTGCCATCAAAACAAGGGATTACCATTCACACTATCCCCTGCTGCCCATACCCTAACAGACGCATCAGACTATGCATGGGGGGCTCACCTGGCAGTGAAGTGCATTCAAGGCAAATGGAATCAAAGTCAAATGCACCTGCATATCGATCAAAAAGAAATGTTAGCTGTACAGAATGCTCTGACAGCCTTCAAGGACCACATTCTTCCAGGACAATTGATGGTAAAGATGAACAACACCACTGTTATGTGGTACATAAACAAGCAGGGGGGATACCCATTCTTACCCACTCTGCAGACAGCCATGGCATTGTGGAACACAGCCTTGAGCTACGCCAAGTGCCATCTACAAGTTCAGTTCCTGCCAGGAAAACTAAATACACTGGCAGACAGACTAAGCAGAAACCTCATGGACCCACACGAGTGAAAACTGGAACCAAGGATTTTCAACATGTTGACACGCAAATGGGGGAGCCCAGATATAGACCTGTTTGCACCCCCCCCCCCCAGAACTATCAATTGAACAAATTTTGCACAAGGACTCCCCACAAACAAGCATGGAAAGTGGATGCTCTGTCCTTCAGCTGGAAATAACTATCAGTTTATGCCTTTCCTCCTCTGCCCTCCAAAGTTCTACTAAAGATCAAACAAGACAAACCAAGCTCGATTTTGATTGCACCAGACTGGCCACGCCAACACTGGTGTGTGTACCCCCTTTTGCACAGTGTGTCACTGTGGGCCCCATGGCACCTGCCTCAGACTCCTACCCTGTTGTCTCAGCAGGAGAACCAGATTCTGCACCCTCAGCTTCAAACTCTGAACCTAGCAGCCTGGCTAATTTCCTAATTCTCTCCTTTACCATCCCTCAGTAAACCAGTGATGGATATCATTTTAGAGGCAAGGAGGCCTTGTATTAGATAATCTTATGTTGAAAAATGGAAAAGATTCTGTGCCTGCAACCATTCTCAAGGGACGAGCACAGCAGCGCCCAATTTACCTCAGATTTTGCAATACTTAACTGAGATGCTTCACAAGGGCCTGCCTTTCCTCCATCAAAATTCACGCCTCAGCCATTTCAGCTCATTATAACACAGAACCTCCCCTCTTCTCTCATCCCCTGCTCAAGCAGTTCCTCAGTGGGGCCAAAAATTTAAGACCACCCAGGAGAGCTCCAACTCCAGCCTGGGACCTTAACTTTGTATTGGAGAAACTCTTTCTCCCTCCTTTCAAGACAGCTGCTACTGCAGATTTAAAATTTCTTTCTTGGAAAGCAGCTTTCCTTTTAGCAATCGCTTCAGCTAGAAGGGTATCTGAATTACAGGCCCTTATGGCAGTGGAACCTTTCATCATCTTTCATGCGGACAGGGTGTCCCTCAAAACCAATCCCTCCTTCATGCCCAAGGTGGTATCCAGTATGGCTCTTAATCAGGCCATCCATTTGCCAACCTTCTTTCCTAATCCACAGAACAAAGGGGAACTGATACTGCACTCCTTAGATGTGCACAGACAACTTAGATTCTACTTGGACAGGACTAAACCTCAAAGGAAATCTGAATAGCTGGTGGCATTTGCTGTGGGGACAGAGGGGGAAGGCTATTTCAAAGCAAACCATTTCTAAATGGATAGGCTATTGCATTCATTTCTGCTATAAGCACCATGGAAAACATATCCCAGAGGGGATCGGACCCCACTCAACCAGGGCTGCATCTACCTTTACAACCTTTCTCAGAGGCATCCCTACCAGGGACATCCTAGAAGCTGCTACCTGGAGTTCTGTACATACTTTCACCAAGCATTACCATTTGCCAATTTTGAGCTGGCTTTGCCACTGCAGTCTTGCAGAGCCTTATAGCTGGTCCTAATGCTATCCAAATTCCTCCTCCCATGCTTAGCTTTGGGAATCTACCCAAATGTGATGACTGCAACAGTGAAACATGAAGAACATAGTATAGTTGTGTACACGTACCATAAATGTAGATGTTAGAGTGTATTCACTGTTGCAGTCCTGGTTACCCTCCATCCAGCCCCCTTACTTCTTTTGGCTATACCTCTACTCTCCTTTACTATGCTTAAAAGTTTTTTGGTGTATTTGCTTTTTTGTTGGAGGTATAACCTTGTATTTTTATATATTTAGTTGCTTCCCATTAGGGGGGCACCTGACATCTGGGACAAGAAAAACTGATGTAATGGCATCTGCTGCATGTTTTATACTCCTGGTGACCTAATGTCATGGAATAAGAGACAACTGACACAGGACCCAAGACTTTGTTAATCAGGCTGACTGAGGGTTACTGCAAGCAGATAACCCAAATGTGATGACTACAACAGTGAATGCACTCTAACATCTACATTTATGGTAAGTGTACACAACTGCACTTTACTCTCCTACACCTACTAGCCAAGGGCAATCACCACAGGTTATCCCACTGAATAAACCTGTTCACACAGGACAAGGGGGTCCTTACTACACCCTCAGGTGAACTATCTGAAATTAACCTTATGGGTGATAGGATTTTGATCCCCTACAGACCCCTATACTCTGAGAGCGTACTCTGTGTTCTGCAGGAGGCCAGAAAACCCAGTACCGTATCCAAATGGAACAAATTCTCCTACTGGTGTCAACTGGAAAAGCCAGGAACCCTGTGATTACCAGTGTACCTATGATCCTTTCCTATTTGTGTGAGCTACTTCACTCAGGACTAACATACTCGTCAGTCAAAGTGCATTTATCTGCTGTCTCTGGCTGTTTGCCAGTCCCCCCTCCTCTGGCTTCCAGACTGGAGGTCAAACTTTTCCTCCAAGGAAACCTATCCCTCCCCCATGGGACCTGAACTTTGTACTAGAAAAACTTATGTTGCCACCCTTTGAACCAGCTCATTCGGTATCCCTGAAGCTCTGCACACTGAAAACAGTTCTGCTGTTGGCCCTTACATCTGCCGGGAGGGTGTCAGAGATACAAGCCCCAATGGTTATCTTTCCCCACCTTATTTTCCACAAGGACGGAGTTGCTCTAAGGACCAACCCTTTCTTCATGTGAACGTGGTTAATGAACTTTCACTAAATCAGGCCATTAATCTACCAGTTTTCTACCCTCAACCACACAATTCCTCAGAAATGACTTCTCCATTCCTTGGATGTCCACAGACAACTGAGGTACTACCTAGACAAACCAAACCCATCAGAAATTCAGATCAACTTTTCATGTCCTTCCACCCGAGAGCTCTAGGGAAGGCCGTCTCCATGCAAACCATTTCCTCATGGATTTCTAAATTCATTATTTTATGCTACTCTTAACATGACAATCCCTGCACAGTCAAGTCAAACCTCACTCTACCAGGGCAGCTACTTCCTCAGCTGCCTTTTTCAAAGGAGTTGACTACGATTCCATCCTGGAAGCTGCCACTTGGACTTCTATCCACACCTTTACCAAACATTACAAACTGGGCGTAGTCTCTAGAGCTAGGGCAGGGTTTGCCAGGTCCATCCTCCAAGGACTGTGACCAGGGAACCCAATCCTTCACTCAAAACCATACCTAAAAGCTCTCTGGTACACTCCCTACTGTTATTAATACTGCAACATGTGAATAGAAGGACATAGAATAGTTGTGTAAGAACTTGCCATAACCTTAGATGTCCTTCTCTTCCATGTTGCAGTGTTAAATCTCCCCCACCTGCCCCTCTACCTTTAACGTCTTACTTGCCATACTGACTTGTGGGGACTTAACTTTTCTATCCCAATTTTCTCCACTAAAGGCAAACTACTTGCTACCCTGACTCTAGCCTACATGCAATTCTAAGGGTTCCCTTGGGATCCTTCTACCCACAGGAGTACTACTGTATGTGGCAGTTCATTCTGAGGAGGGTGCGTGCAGATATAACCTTTATACCCTATGTTGGTTTATGGCCCTGACAAGGGACGTCACACGTACCTTCCAGAAGCAAAGACTTTGGTATACTGGCCTGAGGGTGGCACTGCTGGCAGCAACTCCTTACTGTTATGAATACTTCAACATGGAAGAGAAGGGCTTCTATGGTTATAGTAAGTTCTTACACAACTATTCTTTCATAGGTAGGTACTAGGCTATCTGCCCGAAGGCATTTATAAGCCTAGCCAGAATGTGTTGGCTTTCGCTGCCCCCTTAGATTAGTTCCCTGAGCCTCTGTCCAGCAGAGCCACTGAAGTCATCCCAGGGGTAAACTTGGTTTCCCATCCACTTGTCAAGGTTTCTCTTGAAGAGTGTTAGCGAGGAGCTCTGCCTAATGTAGATTGGAATCTTGTTCCAAAGCATGAGAAGTCTCAGGGACAGGAGTCTATTGGACAGGAGTCTATCACTCCAGCACATCCTATTTATAGTTGTGGTGAGGTTTAGATCCCTAGAACGTGTGGCTTGAGGGGGATATAGTTTTCTTTAGGTGAAGCATGTCCATCAGTTCTGGGTTGGATATGGCCTTGTATGTCAGGCAGAGATCCCCTCTGAGTAGGCGGTATGCAACCAAGTACAGCTGGAGTTTCTTCAGTCAAGCTGCATAGGGCATCTGTTTGAGGCCAGTGATCCTCTTGGTGAGGTACTTCTGTGGTCATTCCAGCTGTTGCAAGGGTTTTGTAAGGTATATCCCAAATGGGGCATTGTACTCTATGATGGGTCTGATGAGTAGAGGGGCACAATGACATTTTTTGATCTGAATGCGAACCCTTTTGTGATTACGTGGGCCACATAGAAGGATTTTCTAACCACTTTGGCAGTGTGATCATCAAAGGAGGGATTACTGTCTACTTGGGTCCCCAGATCCCTTATTACGTCTTCCGTATTTAGTGGACTACCACCTATGTGGTAGCTTGTGGGTACTTTGTTTTTTCTAAAGGGGATGACTGTGCACTTTTTTGGCATTTAGCTTGTGGCCATGATTTTGACACCAGGTATCCGTCTCAGTGAGACCCTTTTGGAGGATGTCTGTGTCAGCTGGAGAGTCAATTATAGCCCCAGTTTGCAGTCATCTGCAAACTTGGTCAGCCGTAGTCGTCCTGTGCTTGCCTGTACCTCTGAAGTATATGCCGAACAGGAGGGGTCCTAGGACTGAGCCCTGGGGAACGCCACCTGTAACCAGTTTAGAGTTGAACTTAGCTCCCGCAACTCTCACCATGTGGGTTCTGTCCGCAAGCCAGTTGGCAACCCATCTTGTGATGTGTAGGGGTTTATGTTCAGGCTGATGAGCATGTCTATAATACCAGAATGGGGAATGGTGTTGAAGGCCTCTGTGAGGTCTAGGTAGGCTGTGTACCACATTTCCCTCGTCTGTAGCCTTGGTTACTCTCTCAAAGAAGTCCATCAGGTTTAGGAGGCATGATCTGCCCTTAACCAAGCCGGACTGGGTATGGTCCAGTGTTTGGAGGTTTCCAGTGTCTCTGTTAATGAGTTCTGTGATGATGCACTCCATAGCCTTGCAGACCAAGCTAGTCAGGCTTATAGGGCGATAGTTCCCGGGGTTTGTTTTGGCTCCACCTTTGTGGAGCGTAATAACCGTTGCTGTGCGCCACTCTGTGGGTATGTAGCCTATGGAGAGGTTGAGTTTGAACAGTGTGTTTAGGTGAGGGGTTTTGTTAGTCTTTGTGCTTGTGTAGGACACAGGCCTGGGACACCGTCCGGTCCCACTAATGCTGTGTTTTTTGTTTTGAAGAGGGCTGTTTTAACCTGCGTGTGTGTGATTTCAGTGGCTCTAACCCACGCTTGCATCCCACACTAGCACTATTCGAAAAAATGTGAAATTGATTTTAGAAATAAATTAAGGGTTTTTTATGCTCATGGGGGATTGCAAAAGAATATGACTAATGAAAAGGCGCTGGAACTAAATGCTTTGAGGCTTGCTAACATCAGAGTCATGAAGCCAGACAAGGGTGGGGGCTAGTAGTTATGACCAAGGATGATTATAACTGCAGAATGGAGGAAACGCTGAAATGGGACAGTTATGAAATGGTGTCTTTAAATGAACTTAATGTAGCATACAGGAAAATAAGAGGTTACATTATTTATTTTTTTTTTTTTTGTGGTCAAATAGACTTTGATATATTTAACTGTTTAACAGCATCAACACCTATCACACCTGTCATCTTTGGCACTCCAAAGATTCATAAGAATCTTCCTAACCCTCCTCTATGCGCTATAATTGACAGAAGAAATTCAGTCACATATGCTTGTGCTAAGGTGGTTGATGGTATCTTGAAAAAAATATGTAGTAATGGAACACCACATTTGTAAAGACTGTCATTTGTAAGGGATATGAATAATCAGAAATGTAGAGAAGAGCTCAACTTTTTAACTGTGGATGTAAAAGACCTTTACACAGCCATCCCCCACGATTTAGGAATTGAATGGGTGGTAGATGTGTCAGAAAGAGGTGCCCCTGCAAATGAAACTAGATTAGTTGAAAAACTACTATACAGCATTTTGCAGAATATTTTTTTTTTTCATATTTAATGGTACATACTATCTGCAGAAAAGGGGAGTAGCTATGGGGTCCTCATGTGGCGGTAGTTTCGCCTACCTAGTTATGGCCTTCTGGGGGCACCATTTTGTGTTTATCAGTAGTAGCATCAAAGTTAAAATTGTGTATTATATGCGATTTTTGGATGATTTATTTAAACTTTATTTGCTTTAATATTGCTACACACTCGTGTGCTAGCTTGTACTGCACTTGAATTGTTTTTAGTGTTCTAGTTTAAAAAAAAACAAAAAACAAAAATTCTAAGCTTGTTTTCCTGCCTTTCCTGTAACGTAGTCTAGTTCAGATACAGATTTGCTGTATCCAGGACTGTTTGTAAGCTTCTGAGCCCCCCCCCCCCCAACTCTTTCTGTGTTGGAGGGAAGCCTTCTGGCTTATCAGTGGGAGTGGTAAGCACTAGGTAACCTATCTACAAGAGGAGTGGTTTCTGGCCCAGAAATAGTAGTCTATTGCCCGTGTTGGCAGTTTTTCCATCTCTTTCAACTTCCTTGTCCAAAAGTCTGTGTTTGCGCTTTTCCCAACTTTCCTGTAACAAGTCTTGTCCAGGTACAGATTTGCTGTATCCAGGACTGTTTGTAGCTTCTGAGCGGTGCCAAAGTCTGCTCTTTGATTTTTCCCTTAGTCCTGGTAGTTCTCTTCTCTCTTGCACTTTTGCTATCTTATCAGTCTAACACTTTACCAGACTTCTTGTAGCAATTATTGTAGCACGCAAGTGCTACCAGCAGTAAACGTTCTACAAGGAAACCGCTCCAGTACTTAATACCCACCCATCCTGGCATTTCTTCAGGTCAGTTCCCTGTGCTTTCTCCTATTAACCTGGTCAACTTGGGCATCCTGAGGCAATGTAGCAACTGCATCATGTACACCAACAACCCTCTCCTCTTACCTCCCCAACACTCAGACTTGCGAGAGATGCACTTGTATATCCACATTAGAAGCCACTCGCACTCCAGCCAAGACCGGAATACCTGGTCAGGAGGAGGTGGTCAACACTTGCACCACACCACATGGAACACACAGCCTTCCAGAACACACACCAGCACTGCCTTCACATAAAAACACAAAACACACACCCACCTTTGCGGAGGCTGTCGATAAAAATCTACCCAAACAGCAGAGACCTCCAAGGCAGAAACGCACTCGACCACTACAACACAACACTAATCACAAGTCACATAACTCTCCTAAACAGTGTGCCACTCAACCAAAGCCCCTAAGGCAGAACAGCATGCCCAACACACTAGTCAAAGGTGACTTGATAGTGAGACACACTGATGTCCCTCTCACTAGGTTAAATAAGGAGAAAGTAACAGTCAGCTGCCTGTCAGGTGCCAGGATCCACCACATAACGCCTGCACTCAGGTCCCTCAACAGCAAGTACAAATATGATTCTGTCATTGTACATGTGGGTGTGAATGACATGAGACGTACCTCCCTGGACTACATGAAAAGAGACACGGAGGAGATCATTGATTATGTAGCCCAGGCAGGTATAACCCTAGCCCTGAGCAGCATCCTGCCATCACCCAGAATGATACAACAGTACAAGAAAATGATCAATTTCAACAATTGGCTAAGTTTCTGGTGTCATTCTAAGGGGATTCAGTATGTCTGCCTGGGATGACATGATTAACAGACCTAGATGCTTTGCCAGAGATGGCCTGCATCTGTTACCCCTGGGCTTCCAGATACTGGCCAAGACTCTTGCCACCCGTATAGTGCCTTTTTTAGGTGGTGTTCCAAAGACCAAATTGCCACCTTAACAGCTGTAAACAAATGCAATCTAAGGGTCATGCTGCTCAACTCTAGAAGTCTAACTCTGAAAATGCACTTGCTCGAAGCACTCCTTAAAATGGAGAACATCGACATTTGTGCTCTAACAGACCTGGTTCATGGCAGCAGAAGGCACCCCTGCACTACCAGACTATAAGTTATGCCACATCTTTCGGCCCCAGAACTTGACCAAAACTCCAAATGCGGTGGTGGTTCCATATTCATAAAGGATGCACACATCTCCAGACAGGTAGCCCAACATAATGCATCAGAGGTACTTCAGGTGCAGCTAACACTGGGTAAGACAGCGATTCAGGTCATAGCCTGCTGTATGTCCCAAACAATGTCCCAAGACTCACTCCACATTCCTAAGCACATTGGAGAATATTAGGGTCCAACCTAACACTCATGCTGGGCAACATCAACTACTCCTCCATTAACTGGGAACACTACTCGTGTGCCAATACACTTGCCCAATGTTTCCTGGAATTCATTAATTCAAATGCCCTGAACCAGCTCATTCTTAACCCCACTAGAGGTAGCAACATCCTTGACCTGGTCATTACTAACATGGGAAGCCGTTGCTGTACACCAATACAAACTAATCACCATTGCAATCTCCATCCCTCCCACCCCCCCACCCCTGCAAAGGTAACCACCATGAAAAATTTCTCCAAAGCTAACTTTGGGCTCCAAAAAACAGAGGTGGCTAACTTCATGGCACCCATGCAAATGAATAGTTGCATGACAGCCGAATCATACACCAATGTACTGTACAAATACGTACACAAACGCATGGAATTCGCCATACCCAATAGAACCAAGACGCTCTCCTCCAAAAATAGGAAGCAAATCTGGTGGTCCCCTGCCATAAACTCTACAACAGGAAGAGGAAACTGACGCGGAATAAGGAGAAGTCCCAAAACTGGAAAAACTCCCTTAGCCTCAACAAAAAGCTGAGCTCCCACATCATATCCTCTAAAGCTAGGTATGAAAACTGAATTGCAGTAGATAGTAAAGACAACCACAAGGCCTTCTATAGTTTTGTAAAGAATCTCCATGGCAATACACAGATTTGCTCTGAGCTACTGCACAATGGTACCTTCTATACCGAGCCAACAGATATTGCCAGTATACTGGCTGACAAATTCAGTGCCAACTCTACCCCCCCCCCAAAGGACCGATCACAATGCCAGCTGATTGCCAGGCACACAGTATTACTGCTGCACAGGTTAAAACAGCACTGTCCAAGGCCAAGAATACAGTTTCCATGGGACCTGACAATATCCCTGGCTGTGCTCTACATGAACTGCAGAGTGAACTGGCAACTCACCTGTGTGCCCTGTTCAATCACAGCCTCACCTCAGGCTTTGTCCCTACTGAATGGCACACTGCTACAGTCATCCCTCTCCACAAAGGAGGAGCAACTACAGATCCTGGGAACTATCGCCCCATTAGCCTGATGAGTCTTATATGCAAAGCTATGGAATGCATCATCATGGACTTCATAAACAATGTTATAGGGAATCTCCAAACTCTGGATCCCACACAGTTTGGTTTTGTGAAGGGTAGGTCATGCCTGCTCAACTTGGTCGACTTTTGTCAGTCACCAGAGCTATGGATGAAGGCAAGGTGGTTCATACAGCCTACCTTGATCTGGCCAAGGCGTTTGATACATTCCTTATTAAGGAATCTCAGAAAAACTCACTAAGCTAGGCATCAACCCCTAAATCACTAGGTGGGTTGCAAACTGGCTCACAGATAGAACCCACAGTGTGAAAGCAATGGACTCCAAGTTAGACTGTTGACCAGTCACGAGTGGAGTCCCACAGGGTTCAGTCCTGGGTTCTCTCCTGTTTGGTATCTACTTCTCTGAAGTCCATGCCAGCACAAAGGCGCTCTCTAGCTGACAAAGTTCACAGACAATTGCTAGTTGAGCTATTGTTAACTCC
This sequence comes from Protopterus annectens, assembly GCF_019279795.1. Taxonomy (NCBI): domain Eukaryota; kingdom Metazoa; phylum Chordata; order Ceratodontiformes; family Protopteridae; genus Protopterus; species Protopterus annectens. The sequence goes on along the minus strand of NC_056741.1, from coordinate 1,226,824,268 downwards.
CCAAGTGATGTTGACATCCTACAGAAAGTCCTCACTGAGACCGACTGGTGTCAGAACCGTGGCCTTAAGCTCAGTGCCAAAATGTTTCATCCCCTTTGGGAAAAACACGGTTCCCATGAATTACCACATCGATGGTAGTCCACTGAATACAGAGGGTGTTTTAAGAGATCGGGGAAGACAAGTTGACAGCAGCCTCTCTTTTGACCACCGCATTGCCACTGTGGTCAGAAAGTCCTTCTATGTGGCACATCTCATTACTAAGGGTTTTGCATCCAGGGAGAGAGAGGTCATTGTCTCCCTCTACTCTTCCCTCATTAGGCCAGTCAGAGTACAGTGCCCCATTTGGCATGTACCTCATTAGACACCTGCAGCAACTGGAGAGGCCGCAAAAGTACCTCACAAAGAGGATCCTAGGCCTTAAGCACTTGTCCTGTATGGACAGACTCAAAAAAAAAACTCCCAGCTATTCTCTGTCTCATTGCCTACTTGGAGGCGAACTCTGCTTGACATACAAAGCCATGTCTGATCCAGCTCTGTTAAAAATGCTACATCTAAAGAAATCCCAATCCCTCCGCACCACATGCTCCAGTGACCTTAACCTCATTACCACAATCAACAGAACATACTGGAGGGACAGGTTCATAACCCAGCGACTACTCTTGTTATTGAATAGACTTCCCATACATGTCAGAGCACCTCACTGGCCCTCTTCAAGAGAAATCTTGAGTGGATGAGAAATAAAAATTCACCCTGGGGATCACTCCAGTGGCTCTACTCTACAGAGGCACTGAGAACTAAGGTCACGTGGCACGATGTCAGGGTAATCCTATGGGCCAGGTTTGTAAAGGCTCCAGGGCCATTAGCCTAGTACACATCTATGAATCTGTAAGCATAAATGGAGATGAAACTACATTTAAGGAAATAGTGGATGAGATGAATGCCAGCGCATCTTTCCTGGAATTCGCATCCAATTTTGACATGCTAAAGATTGCTTATTTGGATGTGGAATTAACTAAGGGCATTTTAAGGGGATGCTACTCATCTAAAATTCATAGAAAGAAAACTTAATCAAACTCATTTTTACATTACACAAGCTGCCATCCACAATACCAGAAAAAAATCTATAGGTTCATAGGTAGGTACTAGGTTATCGGCCCTAGGGGCCTATACAAGCCTAGCCAAATAAGTACCCTGACTTTCGCCACCCAGGAAAATTATTTTCCTGTGCCTCTGTCGAGCAGAGCCACAGAGGTGATCTCCGGGGTGAATTTCCTATTACCCATCCAATCATCAAGATTTTTCTTGGAGTGCTAATGAAGAGCTTTGTGTGATATAGATAGGTAATTTGTCCCAGAGTATGGGAAGTCTCTGGGACAGGAATCTGTCCCTCCAGCATGTTTTTATTGTAGTGACAAGGTTTAGGTCACTAGTGTGTGTAGCTCGGAGGGATTGGGATTTCTTTAAGTGGAGCATGTCCAACAGCTCTAGGTTTGACATAGCTTTGTATGTTAGGCAGAGATCACCTCTGAGTAGGCGATATGTGACAGAGTAAAGCTGGAGTTTTTTGAGACTGCGTAGGGCATCTGAGGCTAGTAATCCTGTTTGTGAGGTATTTCTGCGGCCTTTCTAGTTGTAGATGTCTCATGAGGTACATACCAAAAGGGGCACTGTACTCCATAATGGGTCTAATGAATGAAGAGTAGAGAGGAACAATTACTTATTTTTTTCCTGGATGAGAAACCTTTTGTGATGGTGTGCCACGTAGAAGGATTTCCCGACTACTGTAGCGATGTGATTATCAAAGGAGACTACTGTCCGCCTGTGTCCCAAGGCCTCTTATCACACTTTTGGTGTTAAGTAGACTACCACCTATGTGGTAGCTCAAGGGTACAGAGTTTTTAACCAAAGGAGATGACAGTGCACCTTTTGGCATTGAGCTTGAGGCCATGGCTTTGATACCAGGCATCTGTCTCAGTGAGGCCCTTTTTTAGGATGTCCACAACGTTAGCAGTTTTTGTTATGGCTCCTAGTTTGCAGTCATCTACGAACTTTGTTAGCCAAAGACCTTCTGTGTTCGCCTGTACTTCAGAATAGTAGATACCAAACAGGAGAGGACCCAAGACTTGAACCCTGTGGTATTCCACTTGTCACTGGTCTGAAGTTGGATTTGGAGTGTGCTACTTTAACAGTGTGGGGTCTGTCAGCGAGCCTGTTGGCAACACATCTTGTGACAGAGATTTGTACCTAGTTTAGTTAGTTTATCTATAATTCCAGAGTGGGGGATGGTATCAGGAGCCTTGGCGAGATCTAGATAAGTTGTGTGAACCCCCTTACCCTAATTATGGCTTTGGTGACCGCTTCAAAGAAGTCTATCAGGTTTAGGAGACATGATATGATCTGCCTTTTACAAACCCGAACTGGGTAGGCTCCAGAGTTTGGAGATTACCAATGTCACTGTTTTTAAGTTCCATGATGATACGTTCCATAGCCTTGTAGACCAGGCTCGTCAGGCTAATGGAGCAGTAGTTCCCGGGGTCCCTGGTGGCTCCCCCTTTGTGGAATGGGATAACGATTGCTGTGCACCATTCACTGGGCATAAAGCCTGAGGTGAGGCTATGATTGAACATGGTACTTGGGTGGGGTGCCAGTTCATGTAGAACGCAGCCTGGGATGTTGTCAGGTCCCATGGATGCTGTGTTCTTGGCTTTGGAGAGTGTTTTTTTTTTACCTGTGCAGCCATAATTACAGGAGCTTTGCATTCTTCTGGTATAGAGATGGGCCCTTTAGGGGATAAGAGGGGGGTAAAGTTAGCACTGAACCTATCTGCCAGGATGTTGGCAGTATCAGTTGGTTCTGTATGTTTAGTGCCATTGTGCTGTAACTCGGAGCAGATCTGAGTGTTGCCATTCAGATTCTTGACATAGCTATAGAATGCGTTGTGATTTGTTTTTAGAATAGAATCGGTGGCAATTTTGTTTTTGTAACTAGCTTTGGAGGTTTTTCTGAGGGATCTCATCTTCTTACTGATGCTGACCAGGGAGTTCCTCCAAGCATGGGATTTTGCTATCTTTTGCAACAGTTTTTCTTCTGTTGTAGAGTTTGTTTATGGCAGGGGGACCACCAGATCGGCTTCCTTTTTTTATGGCAGATAGCATCTTGGTTCTGTTAGGGATAGCACAATCCATGCACTCGTGTAAAGTGCTTATCAAGTGCATTTGTGTAGGATTCAGCAGTCGTACCTCTATTGTCCGTTTGCATGGGTGTCGTGAAGTTTGCCACTTCTGTCTTAAGAAGCGTGAAGTTGGCTTTGGAGAAATTTTTTACAGTGGTTTCATTAATAGAGGGTGGGGGTGGGATGTGGATGTCTAGGGTGATTAGCTTGTAGTCTGATCTGACCAACAAGGAATTGACCTTTGGTGTGGAACACTGGTCGCCCATGTTGGTAATGACCAGGTCTAGGATATTGCTGCCCCTGGTGGAGGTGTGGATAACTTGATCCAAGGCATTGGACTTTATGAATTCCAGGAAATGTTGAGCAAAAGAGTTGGTACATGAGTAGTTTTCCCAGTTAATGGTGGTGTAGTCGAAATCAGCCATTATTAGGGTGTTGGGTTGTACCCTAATATTTTCCAGTGTATCAAGAAATGAGGAGTGGGACTCCTGGGGCATTGTGGGGATCTGTAGCAAGTTACAATTTGGATTGTGATCTTGCCCAGAGTTAGTTGCACTTTGATAATCTCGGATGCATTATGCTGAGCAACTAGTCTGGAGGTGTGGATATCCTTAATGAATATGGACACGCCTCCGCCTTTAGTGTTTTGGTTCAGGTTAGGTGGCCGAAAGGTGTGGTATGAATTATAGCCTGGTAATGCAGGGGTGCTCTCTGGTGCCTTGAACCCAAGTCTCTTTCACTGCACAGATGTCAATGTTCTCCATTTTAAGGAGTGCCTCTCGTGAATGCATTTGGAGGTTTAGACGTCTAGCATATTGAGTAGCATTACCCTCAGATTTTGCTTGCTTGTACCTGTTACGGTGGTGAATTTGTCATTTGAACCTTGCCTAAAAAAGGCACTATAGGGGTGGCATATGGTTAAAGGGCAACTGGTTTGGGCAGCACGGATGATCACCTTGGATATAGAATTTGTGCAGGAATGCAATAATTTAAAACAAATGTTTGAAAGAAGGGGCTATCCAGAAGTGGTTCTGCAGGGACTCGTGAAAAACTTCCAAATAAAAAGAAGGGAGGGGCACTTCTCACCCATTTTGGGACCACCAGCCTTACTAGCTCATATGCTTAGCCCTGCCACCCCTGAGTGTAATAGTGCTGACTTAAATATGCCAATGCGCAGTGATAACAATAGTGACAAGAGTAGATTACTAGTCAGCTTAATTACTACATATACACCTTATGGTGAGTCCATAAGGGGCGCCCTGTTAAAAAAAAAAAACTGGTGCATCTGTATGGTAGACACAGATCTTTGATTTAAATTGGGCGCCCTACCAAGAGTTGTGTATAGAAAAGGGACTAACTTAAAAAAATATATTGGGGAAAGAGCATAAATTGTACATCAGGAGCCCAGGAATGGTTAAATGTGAAGCATGTGCCTATTGCAGGTACATAGATATAGGTAGGGACTATACAATTGCTAATGGGCAATTTTCTGTCACTGCTCGATATGACTAACTCCAAAAGTGTTATATTTGGCAAGATGTTAACTGTCTGGCGTTTTATATCGGCAAAAACGATTGTAGATTCAAAGGATCTGTGAACACATTTATGGTATAAATAGAAACAGAGAAAATAATGCTTTGGATAGCCGCATTAGACAAAACCCTGGACACCACTTTAAATTTAAGGTGATCAACCAGGTGATGGAGAAGCCCTAGAGGTGGGCATGCACCCCTTTTACTTGAAAGACAAGAGTTATGGTGGCAACTTAATTTAAATGCACATAGTTGTCTAGGCCTTAATGAGCAGTGTTCTGTTATGTTTACTCAAGCTTAAAAGTTTATTACGCTGAATGAATTTATGAAAGTCAGTATAGAATATTCTTATAAGACAATATTTTATGTACTTGTAGGTTTGTATAGATGCACTTTTTGATTTTTATATATTTATAATGCTCCACTTTGTGCTTAAAAATTCTTTTAAAATATATGTAAATATTTTTATAAATATGTATATGCCTTTTTAAACTTGTGATGTAATGCAGTTTATTGGTCATGTGATTTCATGGTTCTCAAAGGAAGGGGTTTTATTATTTGAATTTGTCTGAAGAAGCTCAGTTGATTTGAGTGAACAAAAGCGCTCACATATTAAAGTTTTGGTTTGCCTTTGGAGCTGTGTCCCTTTGATGTTCTTCATCTCACATTGCTGCAGTCCTAACACTTGGGTAGTCCGCTGTCCCTCGGTCGGCCCGAATATGAGTATAAGGCTGACGTCGGTCAAGGCGCATTTGACTGACATCAGAACGTCAGGGTACAAATGCGCATGACCGACGTCATATCCTCAGTCTTTTTTGCCGCAGTGGCCTCCCAGGAGGCAGGTCAGGCTGTAGGGGCTTCTCAGATAACTTTACTCCCCTCCCTTCCTAAGGTGTCTAGGCCCTCTCTTTCTGCTTCCAAGGCTTCTCCTAGAGGCAGGTCTAGTTTAGCTTCTGTGGGTGTCACTCCTAGTTCTTCAGGTTCGGTGCCCAAGAAGCATATGCTTAAAATGGCAGAAGATTTAATTACTTTAATTAGAGGCTCTATGCCCCCTCCTGATAAGAGGCCTAGGATGGAACCAGTGTTGGGGGATTATGAGCAGGCTTCAGATGTGTCTGAGTCTTCGGCTGAAGACTTGCAGGAGTATTCTCATTATTCTGATTCTGATGTGGATGATTCTACTCCTTCTGCTTCTCCTCCTGAGGATTTTTCTTTTCGAGACCCTTCACTCCATGAGAGAGCATTTTAAATGGGAAGGTCAGGACTTCTCTGACTCCAGGAAAAGGCTTAGGGAATTTTTGTTCTTACCCCAGCATAGGCCTTTGGCTATACCTCCTGTTTTGAATGTGGTGGAAGATGTGTTTGCAGAGGCTTCTCTTAATCCTGACTCTTTGCCTCCTGCTCCTGTTAAACCAGATAGGTATTACAGGGTGCCTGAAGCTCATAAGTATCTTTTTAAGAGCCCTAGGGCAGACCCAGAAACTGTTAGCCAGGGGCCTAAGGGTGTTAAGGCTTCTGTTGTCAAGAATCCGGTTCCTGCAGATAGAGGCCAGGGCCTTGGATAGATGGGGAAAGAAAGTTTATACTTCTTCCACTTTAGCCATGAGAGCTTTGAATTGCCAGTTTCACATGTTGAAATATCAAAATTATCTCCTTTCGCAGTTGAAATCTAAGGTTGATGCTTTGGCGGAAGGTATTGATTGTAAAGAGTTGCAAGATTTAGTGCATGTTTCTGAACAGGTGGGGAAACATTCTTTGCAATGTGGTTTTGATGCTGTACAGGCCTCGTCCAGGGTGGCTGCCACTGGGTCAGCGCAGGCATGCCTGGCTGAGGGATCAAAATTTATCTGACCATGTTAAAACTAGGATTTTGGATGCCCCTTTGCAATCTGATGTCTTGTTTGGTTCTCCTGTTGAGGCAGTTTTAAAGAAAATGGAAGACAAGGCTAAGTCTATGCAGACTGTTAAAGATTTTTTGCAGGTTCAGCCTCCGAAGTTTAGTAGAAATTGGCCTACTAAGGGGTGGACGTATTCTTCTTATGATTCCCAGTCTAGGGCTAGATCTAGACGTGGCAGGGGCAGAGGTCAGGGCTCTTTCAGGCCTAGAACAGGGAGTTCTCCTGCACAGTCTTCGGGTGAGGGCAGGGGACAGTCCTTTCGTAAACAGACCCAATGACCTACCTTTTCAGCTGCCAGAACCTTCTCGCCTGGCAGCACCTTTGGGAGGAAGGTTGGCACTTTTCAAAGAAAATTGGAGTTTGGTTACCCAAGACAGATGGATATTGGATATCATACGTCACGGTTACAGGTTTTATTTCCATACCTTGCCTCCTTTCAAAGGCATGCCAGACATTCCTCCTCAACAAAGAATAGAGGCTCACAAGCAAATTTCTCTGTTACTCCAAATAGGGGCCATACAGCCGGTTCCTGTGCCAGAAAGGGGCCTAGGATTTTATTCTCGCCTGTTCCTTGTACCAAAAAAGGGGAACACGTGGAGACCAATTTTGGATTTATCTATCCTCAACACTTATCTGGACATTCCCAAGTTCAAAATGTTGACGTTACAACAGCTTTTACCTCTGCTGGGCAAGGATCACTGGATGGTAACTTTGGATCTCAAGGAGGCTTACCTTCATGTTCCTATCAGGCTAAGTTGCAGGAAGTATCTACGTTTGGACTGGGACTTCTCACTATCAGTTCTCTGCATTGCCCTTTGGCTTATCTACTGCCCAGAGTATTTACGAAAGTTCTGGCTCCAGTGATAGCTTTCTTCAGGCTAAAAGGAATACAAATCTATCCTTATTTGGACGATTGCCTGATTCTGGCTCAAGGAAGGGACGAGCTTCTTCGACATTTGGAATTTGTCATAGCAGTGCTAAGATGCCTGGGGTATTCTGTGAACGAAATAAAGTCCAGTCTAGTACCCTCTCAAGACATGTGCTTTCTGGGTGTAAGACTGAATACAGCATCCCAGATGGCCTTTCTAACCCCGGACAAACAAAAGAATCTTTCCCTTTACTTCCATCATCTATCTCTTCAGTCCGGGCTGACTGCAAGGACAGTCCTTCAAGCCTTAGGGTTCATGGCATCTTGTATTCTGGTGCTTCCCAATGCCAAACTGCATATGAGGAAGTTGCAATGGTATCTCAACAATGTATGGACACAGCACTGCCAGGATCTGGACACTGTCATTCCAATAATACCTTGCATTCAAAAGGAATTTTTGTGGTGGGCTCAGGAATGTCACCTAAACAAGGGACTCTCTGTGACCCGGCCAGAGGCGAGTCAAATTTTAACGACAGATGCCTCAGACAAAGCTTGGAGAGCTCATCTAAACGGAAAGTGGATACAAGACAAGTGGCCTGTCAGACTACTGCATCTACATATCAATTTGAAGGAGATGTTAGCAGTCCAGTTTGCATTAATAGCTTTCAAGGATTTACTTCTTCCAGGGCAGGTGTTGATTCTAACAGACAACACAACTGTCATGTGGTACATCAACAAGCAAGGGGGAACACATTCTTATCCTCTATGCAGGCAAGCAATGATTTTGTGGGAGACTGCTCTCAGTTTACAACTAAATCTTCAGGCGAGGTTTCTGCCAGGAGCACAGAACTCCTTAGCAGATGTGTTAAGCAGACAAATCATGGATCCCCACGAGTGGAAACTGGATCTTCATGTATTTCAGAAATTGACAGTGTCCTGGGGAACTCCAGACATAGATCTGTTCGCTTCTCCACTAAACCACCAGCTGCCAAAGTTTTGCACGAAGAGGTTTCATCCCACAGCTTGGAAAGTGGATGCTCTTTCTTTCAGTTGGACAAATCTTCATGTGTATGCCTTTCCACCTCTGCCTCTCCTCCCAAAGGTACTTCTGAAGGTCAGACAGGACAAGCCAAGGATGATTTTGATAGCTCCAGATTGGCCTCGACAGCACTGGTACCCATTACTGAGAAGTCTAGTACGGAAGCCTCCATGGCCTTTGCCTTTGATTCCACATCTGTTGTCACAGGACAGCCATCTGCTCAATGTCAAGCTTCACTCTCTTCACCTAACAGCCTGGCATATTCTGTTTTAAACCATAGAGGGTCTCACCTTCCACAACAAGTTTTGAATGTGATTTTGGAAGCTAGAAGGCCTAGTACAAGGAAAGTGTACGCAGATAAATGGAAGAGATTTTTGTTTTGGAGTGCAGCTAAGGATTTGGATGTTTCTGAGCCTGATTTAAGTGTGGCTCTTCAATATCTTACTGAGTTATTGGACAAAGGTTTGTCCTTCTCTTCTATTAAGATTCATGCTGCAGTAATTTCAGCTCACTATGACTGTGACCCACCATTGTTTTCTCATCCTTTGTTCAAGCAATTTCTTAGAGGGGCAAAGAATATAAGACCCCCACGAAGAGCTCCTACTCCTGCTTGGGATCTCAATTTTGTGTTGGAAAAACTCACTCTACAACCTTTTGAGCCTGCAGCTACTGCTGAGTTGAAATATTTGTCATGGAAGACTGCTTTTTTGTTGGCCATTACCTCTGCAAGAAGGGTTTCTGAATTGCAGGCCCTTATGGCAGTTGAGCCTTTCTTAATTTTTCATAAGGACAGGGTATCTTTACGTACTAATCCTTCCTTTATGCCTAAAGTGGTTTCTAGTGTGGCTTTAAACCAAACTATTCATTTGCCTACTTTTTATGCAAATCCCCAGAATAAAGGGGAAAAGATTTTGCACACTTTAGATGTACACAGGCAGTTGCGATATTATTTGGACAGAACTAAAGGGTTCAGACAATCTCAGCAGTTATTAGTTTCTTTTGCTTTGTGCTCTCAGGGCAAGCCCGTGTCAAAACAAACTATTTCTAAGTGGATTGGATTTTGCATTGCTTTCTGTTATTCCCATCATGGCAAAGAGATTCCAGCTGGGATTAGGCCTCATTCCACTAGGGCTACTGCCACTTCAACAGCTTTTTGAGGGGTGGCAACTAAGGATATTTTAGAGGCAGCCACTTGGAGTTCAGTGCATACCTTTTCTAGGCATTACCACCTTCCACTGTACTCTAAATCCAGGGCTGGTTTTGCCACTGCTGTGTTGCAGGGCATTTTGGCAGCTCCTGCTTCTATATGATTTGGCCATCCTCCCTTACCTCTGCTTTGGGATTCTACCCAAGTGTTAGGACTGCAGCAATGTGAGATGAAGAACATAGTACAGTTTTGTACCTACCATAAATGTAGATGTTCGAAGATCCACATTGCTGCAGTCCAATTTACCCTCCCTCCTTCCCCTCTGTAGTGTGAGGTGGTTGTGTGGGTTGAGTTATCCATCTGAGGTATATTGTGCATATTGTATATATATTGTACATATTTTTGGTATTAGGCTGGTTGGTTGTTTAGTTGTGGTCTTTGGGTTTGGACCTTTCTTTTTAGGGTCTTCTGACATCTGGGGCAAGAAAAGACTGAGGATATGACGTCGGTCATGCGCATTTGTACCCTGACGTTCTGATGTCAGTCAAATGCACCTTGACCGACGTCAGCCTTATACTCTGATATTCGGGCCGACCGAGGGACAGCGGACTACCCAAGTGTTAGGACTGCAGCAATGTGGATCTTCGAACATCTACATTTATGGTAGGTACAAAACTGTACTTTACTTGTTCTATTGACAGACATGGGCTTTTGTAGAAATGTTAATTTATGGTTTGCATAATGGTTTGGGTGCTGTCTACCAATGGAACAACTAAAGTCTGGCTTGGTATGAGCTCTGATTGGAGAGACCATCAGTGAAGTGGTTTGACAGGGGTCAGTCCTAGGTCCATTGCTAGTTCCTCTTTTCAATAATGGCATCTCTTATCTGCCACAGACCAATTGCATTCTGTATACTGATAAAATCAACACAAAAATCTAACCGCAGCCAGTCCTCATTGAACAAAGGACCACAAGAAGACTTAAATGCTATATGGAGTTGGTTTGCTAATCAAACTAACAGCATGTACGTCAAAAACAATAGGTATGATGTTTGGAACATCACAAAAGTTAAGTAATGTCCTGAATGGTAGAATTACTGATCCAGCTGGGAAAACTGTTTTATTGGGCCACACAACAAACAAATCTAATTATTTTAGATGCAAATTGCTCATTTAAACTATGTACTAAAGTCAAAGTTGTGTGTATTAACCTGGCTAAAAATGTCCTACACAATGTCTGACTTGCTCACTTTTGAAACTAGTCATGATGTAGCCATAAATATGTTGCTGTCTGATTAAATATGGCCTCCCAATTATAGCATTACTTTTTGCTTAAATACTGCTTTTGTTCAGACAGCAGTGTATAATTATCTACTGTCAGTACTGAGCACCATTCCAGTAACAGTTGGGGCATCAGTCCACATCTGTCAACTGTACAGATTTTCGCAGAATGTCCAGATTTTTGCCTCATATTTTCAGTCTGTTCATTATAAAAATTGTTTTTTTGACAAATCATTGGGATGATTTAAGGAATAAAGTCAATAAATGAGTCATTTGAGTTTCTGTTATTCTAGCAACTTACTAAGTTTATAAGAGCAATATTTAAAATCTCCGGTTCGGTTCTCAGCTAGAGCGTCTTCAGTGTGGAGACATGCGTGAATGGGCGTGCCTTCGTTGAAGGTTGTGCGTCAGGGCTGGCAACTCGGCACGTAAAAATCTACTGCCAATCATTAGCGGACCGGAGTTCCGCTGTGGCGACCCCTAACCAGGAAAAGATGAAAGACACAACAACATTTAAAATCAGTCCCTATTTTTGGGCCTTTGTCCCCCCACTTTGACAGGTTTTGTCCAGATTCCTTGCAGTAAGAGTTTGGGAGGTATGATCAGTGCTCACCAACACTCTTCCTTTGAAATTCTGTATGGATGTACTGTCCCTCTCTCCAAGCTAAAGTATTAGAAATCAGTGCTATCCACTTAGGAGTCATGATTTAATTCAGAACACTTTTTGCACTCAACTTGTTTAAAAAAAAAATCAAACATTGCACTAGCAGCCTGCAGTGATATTCCTGAGAAAAATGAATAAAATAGAACATGTGCTAACAATTAAAAGAAATCTCACAAGGTTCTTCATGCTAGTTTTAACAAATGTAACTGCCTCAGCAAGATAATATATATATATATATATATACACACACACACACAGGGGTGGAGGGATGAGTAAATTGTATTTAAAATGATAAAATGATTGTTGGTACTCAATTGCAGTACAACCTGCCTTCATGAGCTTGCCTGTAAATAACAACACAGCATACTTCCTTTACCATTTTGGCTACTTCTCAATTGTTACTAAGTTTAATTTTGAACAGTTGTTACATTTTGTTGCATTTTGTGTACCAGTGCCAGTATAACATGGATTGCACTTAAACAAATTATTTTATTGATAAATTTTCCGTGTAAAGGACAGTGTTTTGCAGCTTAATAGGTCAGCTGTTATACAGTCAGTTCTGCAAATTAGGTAGTCTCAATATGCACTTCACTGTATTACGAAAGCTGTACTGCTGTGCAGTATCAAATCTTTATGTAATCTGGGATCCCAGATCACTGATTTTGCTGTATTACTGTGGAATTGCTGTATTTAAATTATTTTTAAAAATGCATTACTGTATGTTAAACTGTTTTGCATTGTAAATTGTGTATACAAATTTGTTTATGTAATCCAGCACAGTTTGATTTTGTAATGCTAAACGTTTGTCTGCTGTCCTTGCCTGTGTGGACTGAGTTGTCTATAAAGGATCCTTAGACCAGTTCGCTTACCTGGTTAACAAATGATAAAGAATGGCATAAGGAGCTTTCGATTGTCAAGGGATATAGATGCAGGAATGTAATATAAAGTGTCAGTACTTGTGTTACATATAGAAGTCCAGTAACTTACAAAAGTTTTTGCAACTGTTGTGATGTTCTTCGTGTTTCACTGTTAGTCATTACATCTGGGTAATCTGCTGGCAGGTTGCCCTCAGTCGGCCTGAATAGCAAAGTCTTGGGTCCTGCGTCGGTTGCTGTCTCCTCTTCCATGACGTCAGGTCGTCAAGGGTATAAAACATGTAGCTGACGCCATTTTATTCAGTCTTTCTTGCCGCGCGGTGCCCGAAGCAGAAGCAGTTTGCAAGTGCCGGTCGGCCGACTCCTGAAATTTTCGTATTCGAGTTTCAGTATTGTACTGTATTCCTTGCCTAGGCCCTGATCACAACATGCCTTGCTGTCGGTTTTGTGCTAGATTTAACCAACGCACTAAGCGTCTGTATATTTCTGCTTCTAAATATTTTGGATCAAGATCTAACTATCCTGAAATGTCGTCTGTTAGCAATCAGACTACCAGAGTTCACAAAAAATGCAAGAAAGAGACAGACCGCCGAGGTCCAAAACCGACTGCAAAGCTTCTCCTAAGCCAGTCGCCATTTCGCTGGTACTCAGTGAGGCGCTTTCGCAGCCCCTGATGCCTGCTACTTTTGAGTCGCAGGCCTCTACCAAGACCCATTCGGAGTCCGGTATGCCGTGAGATTCTCAAGAGTATTGAACCCGCAGATGTCTCTCCCTTGGATGGGTCCAGAGCCACTGAGCAGACACTGGCTTCTGATGGTGTTTTCAGGCCTCAACATTTCTATATTAAACCGACGCCAGCAACAAAAACAAGATCAAAAACAACTTGTATGTCTAAAAAAACAAAGCGTGAGCCACGTGCTTAGGCCCTTATACCTGAAAAACAGATTATCAAAATGGCTGAGGACTTAGTTACCTAGATCAGGGGTTCCCAACCCCCCCCCCCTGCTAAGAAGCCTAGGCAAGGCACTGATTATGAATCTTCAGATCAGGTTTCCATTTCTTCTGATCAGGAATTTTTTATTCCACCCTATGAGGATTCTGATGCAAGAGGAATCCATCCCATCTGCATCTCCTGAGGATTACTCTTTTGGAGAGACTTTGCATACTTTAAGGGAGCATTTTCACTGGGAGAGTCAGGACTTCTCTGAATCAAAAAAGAGGCTTGCGGATTTCCTCCTTACTCAGCATAGGCCTTTGGCAGTACCTCCTGTATTAGACATAGTTGATTTGTTCTCGGAATCGAGCATTGCTCCTGACTTCCCTGCCTCCAGCTCCTAGTAAGTCAGACAGATATTACAGGGTTCCGGACTCCCACAAATTTTTTTTTTTTAAATCCTGCTGCTGATCCTGAGACTATTTCTCAGGGTCCCAAGGGTGTTAAGGCTTCTACAGCCATAAATCCTACCCCTTCTGATAGATTCCAGGGCACTGGATAGATGGGGTAAGAAGGTATATACGTCTGCAACCTTGGCAGTCAGGGCTTTAAACTACCAGTTTCATATGCTTAAATATCAACAGCATGTTATGGGCTTACTGAAACAGAAAATTATGTTGATTTTTGGATTGTGTGGAAAATAGAGTTACAGGATTTATTGCATTCAGCAGAACAGGTTGGAAAGCATACTTTGCAATGTGGTTTTGATTCCTTGGAGGCCTCTTGTAGGGCCGCCGTTACTGGATCTAGGATTAGAAGGCATGTCTGGCTCAAGGAGCAAAATCTGCCTGATCATGTTAAAGCTAAATTGTTGGATGCCCCTTTGCAGCATGATGCTCTGTTTGGTAATAAGGCAGAAGAGGTTTTGAAGAAAATGGAAGACAAAGCTAAATCTATACAAACTGTAAAAGATTTCTTGCAAGTGCAGCCACCCAGGTTCAGTAGGCACTGGCATACTAAAAATTGGTCCTTTCCTGTGTCCACCAGAGCCACTCAGGGCAAACCCAGGCACTCAAAAGGCTCCAGATATCAATTACAGGGTTCTTACAGGTCGAAGCAATGGGGTGCCTCCACCTCCAAATCTGGAGAAAACCAAGCACGACCCTACAGTAAGCAGTCTCAATGACTTTCCTCTACCATCTCCAAGCACTTAACTTTTGGCAGCCACCTTGGGGGGGGAACTAGCACTTCATGCTCAAAATTGGCAGTTAATTACCCAGGACAAGTGGGTATTAAACATAGTATCCCAGGGGTACAGATTTCATTTCCAAACTTTGCCAATTCCAAACGGATGGCCGGATCTGTCACAAAACCAGTGGGCAGAGGCCCAGAAACAAGTCATGTCCCTCATGGTACCAGAAAAGGAAAAAGGACAAGGTTTTTATTCAAGACTTTTCCTGGTACCCAGAAAGGACAATTCATGGTGTCCAATACTGGACTTATCGATTCTGAACACTTTCCTGGACATTCCAAAATTCATAATGCTGACTTTGCAACAGCTACTGCCTATGCTAGGCAAGAATGCTTGGTTAGTAACTCTAGACTTGAGGCATACCTGCATATCCCAATAAGGAAATCCTGCAGAAGATACCTCCGCTTCAAAGCAGGTTTTTTGCATTACCAATTATCTGCATTGCCCTTTGGCTTATGTACCTCGCCTAGGGTCTTTACAAAGTGCCTGGCACCAGTAATTGCATTCTGCAGACAAAAAAAACATTCAGATTTATCCTTATCTGGACGATTGTCTCATTCAAGCAGAGGACAAGGGACACTCTTCTTCAACTTCTGGCCTTTGTAAAAAGGCTTCTGGCATGCCTAGGGTACACCATAATGAAAATAAATCACAACTGGTACCCTCTCAAATAATTACATTCCTGGCTGCAAGCTTGAATGCAACTGCCCAGATGGCTTACCTCACGCCAGATAAAGGCAACTGACAACATGCTCCAAACAAATGGCAACAAAAACCCAGTTATCTACAAGACAAATTCTGCAGGCTTTGGGGTTCATGGCATCCTGCATTCTACTAATTCCATATGCGAGCCTGCATATGAGGAAACTTCAATGGTACATACAAAGTTTATGGAGTCAACATTGTCACAGCCTGGAAACAATGATTCCTCTCATTCTCTGCCTACAGCAAGAGTTTTTGGTGGGTAGAGACATGTCACCAAAACAAGGGACTGTCATTCACTCCACCCCCTGCCACCCAAACCCTAACTACAGACGCATCAGACTATGCATGGGGGGGGCCCACCTGGCAGGGAGATGCATTCAGGGCAAATGGAGCCCAAACTAAATGCATCTGCATATCAACCAGAAAGAAGTGCTAGCTGTTCGGAATGCTCTGACAGCCTTCAAGGACTTAGTTCATCCAGGACAACTACTGATAAAGACAGACAAACACCACAGTTATGTGGTACTTAAGCAGGGGTGTGCACATTCCTACCCCTTTGCAGACTAACCATGGCCTTGTGGAACACAACCTTGACTTACCAAATACATCTTCAAACTCAATTCCTGCCAGGAAGGCAAAATACTCTGGCAGACGACCTAAGCAGAGATCTTATGGACCCGCACGAATGGACATTGGATCCACAAATCTTCAGCATGTTAACACAGAAATGGGGGACCCCAGACCTAGATCTTTTTGCTCAAAAACACCAACAGCAGCAACAACAAAATGAAAAACACAATTCCAGCACTACATCGGCAATTCTTTATTTAAAAAGCGATCTGGTACCTCGGTAATTCGCCTTCATGGATCACAATTGCTTCAAGTTTAAAGCAAATATATATATACACACACAAAAATCAATTCACAGCTGTTACCAATTCATTAACGAAATTCAAAACATTTAAAGTAATAAATACATATAATAAATGTATAATTTTTGATGAATACAAAAGTATTATAAAAAACACGAGCAAAACTAATACTAAATTAAATGGCCAATTCCTGATTCAGACCAAAGGGCTTCAAAGTTTTGTACTTTAAAATCATTCTAGTTTCTAATTCAAGTAATTTAACCACATAATCACTCCCTCTAGATAGAAAGGGTTTTCCTAATGCACAAAATTTCAAACTACTAGTGGAACCCTCATGTAAATCATGAAAATGTTGTGCAATAGGGACTAGCTTCATTGAAATTTCTAATATCTTTGAGGTGTTCTAGAACACGAATCCTCACCATACGTTTGGTCTATCCAATATACCAAACATTGGAACATGAACATCCCAAAATGTAGACCACCCCCGTAGATCTGCAGTTGAAATGATACTTAGGAATAAACATTCTTCCATTAATAGTATCTAAATTTATGACCCTATTGCAAATACTGCAGTGGCCACATGAAAAAGTTCCCGGATGCAAAGTATTTATGTTCCCGCCAATAAAATTTTAACTTAACAATTATTTTAAGTTTTTTCCCCTTTTTAAGGAGAATATAATATTGTCAGGGAACAGATGACCTACCATTTCATCTTCACACACAATATGCCAATATTTCCTCACAATCTGAATTAACTCACTAGAAAATGGAGAAAATTGTGACATAAAAAAGATGTTCTTCGTCTTCCATTGCTGCAGTCCTGTATAGTCCGGCTGGATGCCAGAAGCAGTTTAGACTGCAGGTCAGGTACTAATGCGCATGACCGGCGCCATATCCTTTTTGCTTGATCCGTTCGAAGCAGTTTCAGAAAGTGCAGGTTGGCGTTTGAAATATTCAAAAAGTTTTGTGAACATTTTGGTTTTTCTTGCCTCAGTATTTAACCGATGTCAGAAAAATGAATAACTGTATTTTGTGGGAAACAAATACCTCATAGGATTACCATACATTATGTATACCTTGTTTTTAGGGCCTGGCATTATGTATACCTTGTTTTAGGGCCTGAGCGGCACGGTTGTTGGTTGCCGCCTTGTGCTAAGTTTAACAAACGCACTATTAAGAGGAGGTTAGACTGTGCCAGATTAGTGTTTGGGAAGCGTTGCAATTATAAAATGCCCGCCTTCATCCAAGAAGCGCAAGGACAAACAGCTTAGCCTAGGGTTGATGAACCGGCAGTCCCAGACGTCGGTTCTTCATGGCTCAGTGGAGCCAGTGGTTTTGCCAGGAGTTTCTATAGAGTCTCAGGCAGAAACTTTACTGTTACAGGATGTACCTCTCAGGAGGCAGGCCAGGCTGAGGGGCTTCTCAGGTAACTATTCCCTCTCTTCCCAAAGTAGTTAGAGCCTCTCCTTCTGTTGCCAAAACTTCTTTTAGAGGTAGGCCAACTTCAGCTTCAGTAGGGCTTCTCCTAGCCTTTCGGGTTCTGTACCTAAGAAACATATGCTTAAAATGGCAGAAGATTTGATTACTATGATTAGAGGTTCTATGGGCCCTCCTGATAAGAGGCCTAGAGTGGAACCAGAGTTTGACAGTTTTGAACAGGGTTCAGGGCTTCTGAATCTTCTGCGGAAGATTTGCAGGAGTATCCTCATTATTCTGATTCTGATGTGGATGATGCCACTCCTTCGCCTTCTCCTCCTGAGGACTTTTCATTTTCAGAGACTCTGCCTTCCATGAGGGAGCACTTTAAATGGGAAGGCCAGGATTACTCTGATTCAGGAAGAGGCTTAGGAATTCTTGTTTTACCCCAGCATAGGCCCTTAGCTATACCTCCTGTGTTGAATGTGGTGGAAGATGTTTTTGCAGAGGCTTCCCTGAACCCTGATTCTTTGCCTCCTGCTCCTGTTAAACCTGATAGGTACTATAGGGTGCCGAAGCTCATAAGTATTTGTTTAAGAGTCCTAGGGCGGACCCAGAAACTGTTTCTCAGGGGCCTAAAGGTGTTAAGGCCTCTGTGGTTAAAATCCTGTTCCCACTGACAAAGAGGCAAGGGCGTTAGATAGGTGGGGTAAGAAAGTGTATACTTCTTCCACTCTAGCCATGAGAGCGTTGAATTGTCAGTTTCACATGCTGAAATATCAAAATTATCTCCTTTCACAATTGAAATCTAAGGTGGATGCTTTGGCGGAAGGTATTGATTGTAAAGACTTGCTGGATTTAGTTTATGTGTCTGAACAAGTGGGCAAGCATTCTTTGCAATGTGGTTTTGATGCTGTGCAGGCCTCCTCGAGGGTGGCTGCCACTAGTTCTGTTCTTCGCAGGCATGCCTGGTTGAGGGATCAAATTTGGCTGAGCATGTTAAGACAAGGATTTTGGATGCTCCTTTACAGTCTGATGTGTTGTTTGGTTCACCTGTGGAAGCAGTTTTAAAGAAAATGGAGGACAAAGCTAAGTCTATGCAAACTGTTAAAGATTTTTGCAGGTACAGCCACGAAGTTTAGTAGAAATTGGCCTGCTAAGGGGTGGACATATCCTGCTTATGATTCCCAGTCTAGGGGTAGGTCTAGACGTGGTAGGGCAGGGCTCAAGGTTCTTTTAGGCCTAGAACAGGAGTTCACCTGCTCAGACTTCTGGTGAGGGCAGGGGTCAGTCCTTTCGTAAACAGACCCTATGACCTGCCTTTTCAGCTGCCAGTAGATTCTCGTCTGGCAGCTCCTTTGAAGGACAACTGTCTCTTTCAAAGGAAATTGGGATTTAATTACTCAAGACAGATGGGTGTTGGACATCATTCTACCAGTCCCTGTGTCAAAAAGGGGCCTAGGATTTTATTCTCGCATGTTCCTAGTACCAGAGAAGGGGAACACGTGGAGACTGCTTTTGGATTTATCTCTCCTCAACACTTATCTGGACATTCCCAAGTTCAAGATGTTGGCGTTACAACAGCTTTTACCCCTGCTGGGCAAAGATCACTGGATGGTAACTTTAGATCTCAAGGAAGCTTACCTTCATGTGCATATCAGGCTAAGTTACAGGAAGTATCTGCGGTTTCAAGCTGGAGATTCTCATTATCAGTTCTCTGCATTGCCCTTTGGCTTATCTACTGAGCCCAGAGTATTCACAAAGGTTCTGGCTCCAGTGATAGCTTACTTCAGGCTACAAGGACTTCAAATCTATCCTTATTTAGACGACTGCCTGATTCTGGCTCAAGAAAAGGAAGACCTTCTACAGCATCTGGAATGTCTTATAGCAGTGCTAAGATGCCTAGGGTATTCTGTGAACGAAATAAAGTCCAGTCTAGTACCCTCTCAAGACATGTGCTTTCTGGGTGTGAGACTGAATACAGCAGCCCAGATGGCCTTTTTAACCCGGACAAACAAAAGAGTCTGTCACTTTACTTCCATCAACTATCTCATCAGTCCGTGCTGACTGCAGAGACAGTCCTTCAAGCATTAGGGTTCATGGCATCTTGTATTCTGGTGCTTCCCAATGCCAAACTGCATATGAGGAAGTTACAATGGTATCTCAAAAATGTATGGACACAGCACTGCCAGGATTTAGACACTGTCATTCAAATAATACCTTGCCTTCAAAGAGTATTTTGTGGTGGGCTCAGGAATGTCACCTAAACAAGGGACTCTCTGTGACCTGGCCAGAGGCGAGTCAGATTTTACCGGCAGATGCCTCAGACATTGCTTGGGGAGCTCATCTAAATGTAAAGTGGATACAAGACAAGTGGCCTGCCAGACTACAGCATCTACATATCAACATAAAGAAGATGTTAGCAGTCCAGTTCGCATTGCTGGCTTTCAAGGAGTTACTTCTTCCAGGGCAGGTGTTGATTCTAACAGACAACGCAACTGTCATGTGGTACTTCAACTAACAAGGGGGAACACATTCTTATCCTCTATGCAGGCATGCAATGATTTTATGGGAGACTGCGCTTGCACCTAACTCTTCAGGCAAGGTTTCTGCCAGGAGCACAGAACTCCTCAGCAGATGTGTTAAGCAGACAAATCATGGATCCCCACAAGTGGAAACTGGATCTTCATGTATTTCAGAAATTGACAGTGTCATGGGGAACTCCAGACATAGATCTGTTCGCTTCTCCACTAAACCACCAGCTGCCACAGTTTTGCACAAAGGGGTTTCATCACACAGCTTGGAAAGTGGATGCTCTGTCTTTCAGTTGGACAAACCTTCATCTGTATGCCTTTCCACCTCTGCCTCTTCTTCCAAAGGTACTGTTAAAGGTCAGACAGGACAGGCCAAGGATGATTTTGATAGCTCCAGATTGGCCTCGGCAACACTGGTACCCCCTACTACGGAGTCTGGTAAAGAAGCCTCCATGGCCTTAACCTTTGATTCCACATCTGTTATCCCTGCAGGACGGTCTTCTGCTCAATGTCAAGCTTCACTCTCTTCCTCTGACAGCCTGGCATATTCTGTGTTGAAACACAGCAGGTCTCAACTTCCTCAACAAGTTTTAAATGTGATTATGGAAGCTAGAAGACCTAGTACAAGGAAAGTGTACGCAGCAAAATGGAGGAGATTTTTATTTTGGAGTAAAGCAAAGAATTTGGAGATTTCTGAGCCTAATTTGAGTATGGCTCTTCAATATCTTACTGAGTTACTGGACAAGGGTCTGTCCTTCTCTTCCATCAAGATTCATGCTGCAGCAATCTCAGCTCACTATGACTGTGACCCACCATTGTTTTCGCATCCTTTGTTCAAGCAGTTTCTTAGAGGGGCTAAGAATATAAGACCCCACGAGAGCTCCTACTCCTGCTTGGGATCTCAATTTTGTGTTGGAAAACTTACTCTACAACCTTTTGAGCCTGCGGCTACTGCTGAATTGAAATATTTGTCATGGAAGACTGCTTTTGTTGGCTATTACTTCTGCAAGAAGGGTGTCTGAGTTGCAGGCCCTTATGGCAGTCGAGCCCTTTTGATTTTCCATAAGGATAGGTATCATTACGTACTAATCCTTCCTTTATGCCTAAGGTGGTTTCTAGTGTGGCTTTAAACCAAACTATTCATTTGCCTACCTTTTATGCAGAGCCCCAAAATAAAGGGGAAAAGATTTTGCATACTTTAGATGTACACCGGCAATTGCGTTACTTAAGCAGGACTAAGGATTTTAGGCAGTCTCAGCAGTTGTTTCTTTCTTTTGCTTTGAGTTCAGGGCATGCCTGTGTCAAAACAAACTATTTCTAGGTGGATTGGCTTTTGCATTGCATTTTGTTATTCCCATCATGGCAAGGAGGTTCCAGCTGGGATTCGCCTCATTCCACTAGGGCTACTGCCACTTCAACAGCATTTCTACGGGGTGGCAACTAAGGATATTTTGGAAGCAGCTACTTGGAGTTCAGTGCATACTTTCTCTAAGCATTATCACCTTCCTATCTACTCTAAGTCTAGGGCTGGTTTTGCCACAGCTGTTTTGCAAGGCATGTTGTCAGCTCCTGCTTCTTTATGATTTGCCAGCCTCCCTTACCTCTGCTTTGGGATTCTACCCAATAGTAAGGACTGCAGCAATGGAAGACGAAGAACATAGTACAGTTTTGTACCTACCATAAATGTAGATGTTCGAGGATTCCATTGCTGCAGTCCAATCTGTCCTCCCTCCTTCCCTCTGTGTTTAGGGGTGGTTGTGTAGGTGATTTACCTGCTTATATTTTTGTATATATTGTTCATGTTTTGGTGCAGGTATTTTGGGCCTTGTCTTTTTAGGGTCTTCTGACATCTGGGGCAAGAAAAGACTGAGGATATGACGCCGGTCATGCGCATTAGTACCCTGACGTACTGACGCCAGTCTAATGCGCCCTGACCGGCGTCAGCCTTATACTCTGGTATTCGGGCCGACTGGATGCGGACTATACCCAATAGTAAGGACTGCAGCAATGGAATCCTCGAACATCTACATTTATGGTAGGTACAAAACTGTACTTTTCCTGTCATCATCAGTATCTCTTGTTTGATGCATCCTGCCCCCAAATCTTTTATTCCTAGACAAAATATGTGGACCAACATCATCATTTCCAAGTATTCTATTTTTGCATCTCAATAGCTGACCATCATAGCTCTTTCCCTCAGCCTAAACAAAACCTTATCCAATTCCTTAGTTTTCATAACTAGTGTGATCATAAATTCTTTTAAATTCACCATAAGGTAGAGAATTTAATAAATGCTCCGGATGCATACTAGTAGCATGTAAAAACATGTTAACTGAAGTAGGTTTTCTAAAAGGCATATAACCCCATCATCCTTGTATAGAGTTATGTCCAAATCACCCTTGCAAATGAAAATAAGGTCATCAATAAAACGCTTATATAATAGAACATTATTTCTAAAAAATGCAGTGGGATAAATAACTTTCTTTTCAAAAAATCCCATGTATATAATGGCATATGAGGGCGCAAAAGCAGCCCCCCATAGCTGTACCTTTTAACTGCAAAAAAAAATTCATTATTAAATGAGAAATAATTATGAGTTAAACAAAATTCAAGCAAATTAATCAAAAAGGTGGTCCTAGGCCCTTCACCCAACATGTCCAAAATAGATTCCAAACCCCATCTAAGATTGATATTCTTATATAATGATTTTATATCAATCGTGACCCAGTAGTAATCATCTTGCCATTGAATTCCAGACATTTCAATTATTAGGTCCTGTGTATTAGAAATATGTGCTACAACCTTCTTCAAATGTTCCTTCAGATGGAAATCAAGAAAAATATTAATATTATTTAGGAAAGAGCCTACCCCTGAAATAGGCCTACCCGGAGGATTTTGTAAACATTTATGCACTTTGGGTAAAGCATATAAAATAGGTGTAATAGGCTTTTTAATGTGCAATTTACACACGTCCGCTGTCCTTTTTCTAACAAAGCTAAAAGTTGATCATTAAATTCCACAATGGGGTCCCCTAACTAATTTGTTATACTCATCTACATTTTTAAGTAAATCAGCTACCATATCACAATATTTCTGTCTATCCAAAATAACCCAATTTCCACCTTTATCGGCACATTTAAAAATAAAGTCAGCCTTCTGTTGTTTTAGGCTCTTCAGAGCCAACCACTCATTTCTGCTCAAATTATAACATTTCTTCTTACTTAGAAATTCAGCAAGTGTTGTAGAAATTTCTTTAAACAGAACCTTAAAAAATAAAGTTATAGCAGGCACATTAATAACAGGAACGAACTTATTGGTTACCAAATATGGTAACAGTAACCTCCCATACCCACTTTGAAAACAAACCGAGTTTTTCTCCATTTCATCTATGCCAAACACCTCAAAGATATTAGAAATTTCAATGAAGCTAGTCCTGTTTCACAACATTTTCATGATTTACATGATGGTTTCATTAGTAGTTTGAAATTTTGTGTATTAGGAAAGCCCTTTCTGTCTAGAGGGGGTGATTATGTGGTTAAATTACTTGAATTAGAAAGTAGAATGATTTTAAAGTACAAAACTTTGAAGCCCTTTGGTCTGAATCAGGAATTGGCCATTTAATTTATGTATTTATTAGTTTTGCTCATGTGTTTTTTATAATACTTTTGTATTCATCAAAAAGTATACATTTATTATATGTATTTATTACTTTACATGTTTTGAATTTCGTTAATGAATTAATTGGTAACAGCTGTGAATTGATTTTTGTGTGTGTATATATATTTGCTTTAAACTTGAAGCAATTGTGATCCATGAAGGCGAATTGCCGAGGTACCAGATCACTTTTAAATAAAGAATTGATGGTGTAGTGCTGGAATTGTGTTTTCATAGATCAATTTGCCTCTCCCCAAAATTATCAGTTGGACAAATTCTGCACAAGAACTCAACACAAAAAAGCATGGAAAGTGGATGCTCTATCCTTCAGCTGGAAAAACCTATCCGTCTGTGCCTTTCCCCCCTCTGCCTCTACTCTCCAAGCTCTTACTAAAAGTCAGGAAAAAACAAAAATGATCTTAGTTGCTCCGGACTGGCCTCGCCAGCACTGGTACCCGCTTCTAAGGAATATGTCACACCTTCCTCCATGGTACTTGCCTCAAATACCTCATCTACTGTCTCAGTAGAACTATCAAATTCTGCACACTCACCTCCAAACTCTGAATCTTGCAGCATGGCTAATAAACTAATTATTCAAACCACACCTCTCAGTAAATGTGTGATGGATGTCATTTTGGAAGCCAGAAGGCCTAGTACTAGAAAATCTTATACTGCTAAATGGAAGAGATTCTGTGCTTGGAACCAAGCACAAGGAATAAACACAGCAAAGCCCAGTATTCCTCAGATTTTACAATACTTAACTTAGATGCTTGACAAGGGCCTATCTTTTTCTTCAATAAAAATCCATACCTCTGCCATCTCTGCTCATTACAACACAGAGCCTCCCCTCTTTTCTCATCCACTGCTTAAACATTATCTTAGAGGGGCCAAAAATTTAAGACCTCCCAGGAGAGCGCCAACTCCTGTATGGGACCTCAATTTTGTGCTGGAAAAACTCACCTTGCCTCCTTTTGAGCCAGCAACTACTGCGAATATAAAATTTCTACCTTGGAAAACAACTTTAGGCCATCATGGCAGTGGAGCCTTTAATTACATTTTACCCAGGGTGGCCCTCAGGACCAATCCTTTTATGCCTAAGGTGGTATCCAGTGTGGCCCTTAACCAGACCATTCACCTGCCAACATTTTACCCAAATCCACAGAGCAAGGGGGAGCGGATTCTGCATTCATTGGACGTACACAAACAATTAAGATTCTACTTAAACAGGACCAAATTTCTAAAAAAGTCTGAGCAACTGCTGGAAGCATTTGCTGCAGGATCAGAGGGGGAAGGCTATATTAAAGCAGACCATTTCCTAATGGGTAAGCAACTGCATTCATTTCTGCTATTTTCACCATGGTAGACCTGTGCCCAAGGGGATCAGATCACATTCCACCAGGGCTGCCTCTACTTTAGCAGTTTTTCTCAGAGGGGCCCCAACCAAAGACATTCTAGAAGCTGCTACTTGGAGCTCTGTTCGTACCTTCACAAAGCATCATCATTTACCTCTCTTCTCTAAATCCAGAGCAGGCTTTGCCACTGCAGTCCTGCAGGGCCTTATAGCCGCTCCTAATGCTGTTTAGTTCCATCCTCCCATCCATAGCTTTGGGATTCTACCCAAATGTAATGACTGCAACAGTGAAACATGAAGAACATAGTACAGTTGTGTACACTTACCATAAATGTAGATGTTAGAGTATTCACTGTTGCAGTCCGGGTTACCCACCCACCATCCTCCATTCTATACCTTTTCTTTCCTTCACTATACTCAAAAGCCTTTGAGGTATATTTGCTTTTAGTTGAAGGTAAAGTTTATGTTTCTAAAAGTGCATTTATATATTTACAGTTTATTTATATATATATTTTTGCTCCCCATTTGGGGGGCACCTGACATCTGGGGCAAGAAAAACTGAATAAAATGTCGTCGGCTGCACGTTTTATACCCCTGATGACCTGATGTCATGGAAGAGGCGACAGCAATTGACGCAGGACCCAAGACTTTGTTGTTCAGGCTGACTGAGGGCAACCTGCCAGCAGATTACCCAAATGTAATGACTGCAACAGTGAATACACTCTAACATCTACATTTATGGTAAGTGTACACAACTGTACTTTTTGTTTTGGGATGCTGCACAGTTTTGCCTCATGTCTGTTTTCTGCATTTTGTCAGAAGTCTATCTGCAGCGATATATCTCTTCAGGGCTACTTGAATGTGAAAAGACTATGCACTTGTCCAGGACCATCATGTCTTTGGTCAAGTCATCCCAGATTCCCAGCTCAAAAAAGTAAAACTCGAGAAGAGTCCCAGATCATCACTAGCATATACCTTTAGAGGCTTTTTATAGTTTGAAATTGTTATGCTGGTCAGGTGTCTTTGCACCCCCCATTTCTAATGCCTGCTTGGACTGAAGCCTCTGTTGATGCTCTTCAGTAGACCACCAGGCACTCTGACAACATATTCTTTCTACCAAACAGTTTGCATATATAAGGGTAAGCTAGCAACAGCCACTCACTGCAGTTCTCCAGAGCTACCAAATTAACTCAGGATGCCTATTCTTATAGTCAACACTTTATCCTTCTGTGCTAAAGAACTGCTACAGTGGAAAGGCCAACTCCTGGTAGCATAACTTTCTTTATTTAAGAGTAGGGGAATGAGACAGTTGTTTTATACATTTCATAATTTTTCTCCTGCTGTTTGGCTTCATCTGTTCTATAGGAGGTCCAAAAAGCAATTAATCATCTCTTCATTTTGCATGTTTTTGCAGAAGTTACGTCCTTAGTCAGGCTTGCCTCCCCATGACTGATCATTGCTGCTGATTTGCAGGATTTAAGTGCCACATCTGATAAGACTGCTTGCTGAACTAGATGAGGTTGCACAAGTTTAGCACCTTATCTCTCATGGTGTTGTCATTTATCACGTTTGGCTTTACTTCAGTAGGAAAAGGAGTGCCCTACTACTTTAATCGAATAATTTGATAATTAAGAACCCTAAATGACCAGGGTGGCAGAAGTGTATTTTATTACCAAGACAGTCAAGTATATTACTCCCCAGGTCAGTGAGAAGTGGGCTCTTATTTAGAGCCACAGCTGACTCTCTGCTGGAATCCATGGACCTGGCAGTTAAATCAGTAGTAGGGTTTTTCTCCTGATACTTTCATGGTGATGCAAGTATGTAAAACAGTCTGACTCCAGGGATGCTCTAGAGCCTGGGAGCACCAAGTGTCAGACCCAGTGGAGTCTGAGCCTACCTGTCTCACACTGCCTGAATGCATTCAGACTTGTAAGCTGGTGGAATACAGCCTGCAGAGGCAAAGATCATCATGAGTGACGGATCTTCGAAGAGCGACAAGGGAGGGGAATGTGCTCCCCATGGACTGTGTAGGATTCCCCTCCAAGACTGGCAAGCACCTTCCACCTCACGTTTCACAGGCGAATGGAGGGCTGATTGGTGTTCTCTGGGATGAATAATTGGGCTGCGGGGATCAAACTTAACCTGGGAATGGTCAAGTTGGTGTGGGAAGAGGCATCATCAGTTTAGGTTCTGTGGGATGCCAATAAGTTTGCTTTCCCAACAGAGGCAAGGCAGAAGTGTAAGTAGCCGAAATGGAAGAAAGCTCAGTGCAAAGGATGCAAGGGGAAATGGCAGACTGACCAAAAAGGTGAAGCATGGGGGTCCTCGGCCTCAACCCTGGAAGAAAAAAAGCACTACGACTTAACCCCTCAAATCCCATCCCAGCATACACTTTTCCCCAATTCCACCTCTGCTACCTGTGCCTTCCCAAAAACTTAGTGGTCACCTAGACATATTTGTAAAAAAGACTGAGAAAATCACTTTGGACAGTTGAGTACTGTGAATTGTGACACAAATTACAGGCCTAGTTGATGGAGACAAGGATTCTTTAACCATCCCACCAGTACTTGGAAATGAAAGACGATGGTCCGTTTTGCTGTTGAAAGAACACCTACTACTTAGAACAGTCAAGGACACTAAAACGTGCAGAAGGCATAGGCTCCTTCAAGATTTTCAAGCCCATGAAGGCCATTCTTAAACTTAAGACTCAACAAGCTCCTAAGATTTAAAAAAAATCATTGCAAGCTCCTTTTGGCTCTTCTTTCCACATACCTTCATGGTTACCTGGATCTGAGAGATGTGTACCTCCACTTACCTCATTGCCTGGTCACATATGCAGTACCTCACATTTGAAGCAGGGTTTTCACTTCTGCTTTATTTATTTGCCATTTGGTTTGTCTGTTGCATCTAGTGTTGCCAGAGTGCCTGCTTCCATGGCCTTCTGCAGAATCATAGACAGTCCATATCTGCCTGTACCAGAATTTTTTTTTTATTATTATTTAAGCAATAACCCTGCAGGGGAAGCCAACTTCTCTAGTTTACTGTTACATGTTTTCAAAAGCTAGGAGACGCACTAAACCTGCCAGAATCCGTCTTGTTTACGTTCAAGATGAGATTTGTTTCTGTGAGCCTTTAGTAATATAAACTAGAAGGTATTTCTCACCTCCAAGGAGGAGCTGTTCCAAACCAAATGTTTCATTTCCATAACACAAGAAAATCAAATTCCTGCAAACTTTTTTTCTCCATAGCACTGAGGTACATGGCCTCCTCAGTCTTGATGATCCCTGTATTAAAGCTCCAGATAAGGAAACTCCAGTGGTACCCAAGAAACATTGTCAAAATGCCTAATCCCTCATTACCCAACCCTTTTTAACCTGTATGAAGAAAAGGCTTTCATGTTTGGTACATTAGGTGAAGATCTAGCTAGGGATCCTTATCTGGGTAGGACCAGACATCTAAAGGGTCATCAGGGAATTCTCAGATGTGGGGTTGGGGATTGGCAAACCTGGGAAAAGTGAAGATCAGGGAAATGGGAGACAAGACTGAGGAAAAAGCATATCAACCTAAAAGAAACAGGTGTTTTTTAACCTTTAAAAGCCTTCAAACATATTGGGCAAGAATGGATCCTGCCTTTCCTCACAGACTGCACCACAGTGGTGTGGTTCATCAAGTACGTAATGTGGTACGTCAGTAAACAGTTGTTTGTTGGGGGTGTGCCTTCAGTGTCCTTTGTCTCTTGTGCAGTCTAACCATGGAAGCATGATATCTGGCTAAGGAGTTAAGGCATTACTCTGACATTTACCCCTTTTCTCAGTAAAACTTGCTAGCAGACTTCTTGAGCAGGACAAATGCAGACCCTCATGAATAGATGATTGACATGAATGCATTTCTGAAGTTAGCCCACAAACAGGATTTGCAAGGAGGACATTTTTGATCCCCCCAGAAAAGGAAGCTAAAATTGTGCACTAGGACCCCTAGTGTAGGGGATTGGGCAGATTATGTTTTCTCATAAGGGTAACAGGTGATGGGGGCAGTTTTTTTTTTAACAAAGGCAAGCACCGACTCTCCTACCCCATTATGTTATGGACTGAGCCTACTTCGGCAGGTCAACTTGACCTAAGACAAGAGGGCTACTTATGAATTCCAATATAAAGGTTTTAAGGCTGACAGCTTGTATGATCTGGCTCTCATTCCGATAAGCTTGTCACGTTTTCTAAAAAAGTACCATTTTAAAAGTTAGAAAAGCAAATACCAGGACAATAATGCCTAACAAAATGATAAAGATTTTACCTTTAGTGCCAGAGGAGGAGTCTGAACTTGTATCATTCTTTGGTTATCCACCGTCCCAAAACACCTGTCAGACCTTTACATATCAGTATGTTCTTTTGCCTCATTGAAAGTGCATGTCTGCTGTTCCAGCCTGTCTGCTGTGGGTGCCCACTCTGTGTTGCCACTGTAGCGCTCCTTGTGGGGGTCCTGCATTTGCGGCCACCCCAGAAGTCGCTTTCTCCACCATGAGACTTTAACATGGCTTATATAAATTAACATTACCACCCTCTGATACAGCTGTTACTGCTGCACCCGTCACGTACCTGACCTAGAAAATCATTTTTACTGTCTGTTACTTTTGCCATCAAGGTTTCAGAACTGCAGCCCCTTGTATGTGGACAGCCCTATTACATCCTCCACAAGGCTAGAGTAATGCTGCACATCAGTCCCACAGTCATGATTAAAATGGTGATGTAACTTCTCTAAATTAGTTCATTCACATCTTTTTATTCTGTCCTGACGCAGAAAACAGAGGAGGAGATCTTGCGTATCCAGAGCAAGTTTTGACTTTTTTTTATCTTGAGGGTACCAAAGGAGAAAGTAAACTTGGCCATTTATTTAAGTCCTTTGTAGAGGGTAGGTGAGAGTAAGGTTGTTTTACAGTCAGTCCATTTTCAAGTGGCTAACTCATTGTTTCTGATTCTGTTACTCCATTCTTTGCAATTTTGTACCAGGGCATGTGAGTTTCCACTGTACTTGCACCACAGCCTTTACTGTTTGCTTTCTCTGGGTGGGGATCAGCACCCGGGCCATTTTGGTAGCAGTAATGTGGTCCATCAGGCCATACCCTTGGCATTACATCTAGAGCAGGATTTGCCATGCCCATACTACAGGAACTGCTGCAGCTTACACTTTCTTGGGGTCAGCCTTCCTTTGGTTTGTAAGCTCTGGGAAACTTCCCAAGTGATAAATGTACTGATTTGTTAGTAGCTTAATTTTAATTAATAATTGCTGACTGCGGAGTATGTGTACTATTGTTTGTGTTCTGACCTACTTTCCTTTGAGCACCCAGTCAGCTTTTCCGTTTATATTCCCTCTTTGCTACTCTTACAAGGCAACTTCTAGCTTTTAAGGTCAACTTAGAACCTGGGGAGAGAGTTTTGGGAGGTCATGTTGAACTGCCATTCCTTATGAAATATTCCACCTGGCTGGCTTGTGCTTTTTCATCTCTGCCCGGGTTTCTGGAGCTGAATAAAATTTATTGACTGAAAATGATGTATGAACTTAACTATTTTTCTCCTTATCCAGTATTTTCCCAGTGCTCAGAAAAGGCATGTATTTTGCACTCTTGGATGCTCATTTTAGTTTTGTAGATTACTTGAGCATAGGTAGGCTAAATTTTCTGCCTTTTCTATTTTGTGAGGGGTACAGCAGTGACTGAACAGATGATGTTATGTTGTCCTTTCTCACCTTCATTCTTTCATGGATGGGTTCGGAGCAGATCCTTGGCTCCGACTCAGCCGAATACACAGCTGGAAGTCTCAAACTTGGCTTGTGGCAGGTAGGTATCCCATGATGCAGTGGTGCAACTCTCCAGATCTCGTTTTCTGCTTTACGAGGTTGGATATGCTCTTCTTGGCCGTGTCTTAAGTTTTTGTCTTTTTCACTCAATTAGCTAAATTTGCTAGTAGTTTTGCATTTATAGTATTTGCGTGTTTTTCGCTGACTCAATCTACGTCTGCTTATGGGGACTAACTCATCACTTACCCAAGGTCCAAGGGTCTCTAGTTTATTTAACCCTCCCTTACATGAAACTCTGACACACTTTGAGAAAACTTGTGAAAATGACTTTAGGAGAATGTTTATAAGTAATTACCACAACACTAACATCCGTAAAAATGCAGCACCCCCAAACTGATTTGGCACCCCAACACGAGTCAACACCTAACACAGATAGTGATGTTAGGAGGAGTGAGAGGTTGGCCCAGCAAGCAAACACTAAAAGTGGAAATAACTTGAGAGACTTTGGTAACTTGGATAGATCCAACCAATACAGCAATAACCAAACAAGAATGGGGAACCAAAATTTTCAGAGTCCAGCCTCGAGTTCCAACTTTCAGAACAAGAGGAACTTGAGGAACAGGAGGAAGAAGTGGTAGTAAACGATGTCACTACTATGACATCTGGATACCACCACCCAAAGTGTACTGTTATAACTAACTCAAAAGTGGACTTTAAGATCTATAACTGTACTAGTCTGTCCATATGTAATGAAATTGTGGATTTATTGAGTAGAGGTTACATACTTGTACCAAGCACCACATTTAATATTGCGCACACTTTAATAGACTTGAAACTTTTTACAAGAAAGTTGAACTTACTATTTTTGATGGGGGAGAATTTTAGTGAAGGATCTGATTTTTTCGTATCAAGTGTGTACAATCCTCCCCTCCACACTTCACTATTGCTTTTTGAAAAAATCATGGAAGCAGACCTATGGAATTTGAAGGAAACTAAAAATAGGTATAAATATAACATGACAAAGGAAGAAAGAGGTTTATTAAACCTATTAAAGCAGGCGCCTATTCGCGTCATGAAGCCTGATAAAGGTGGGGGGTTAGTTATAATGTTTAGTAGTGACTATCAGAATAGAATGACAACGATACTGGAAAGTAACACCTACTCTAAATCATCCTTGAATGAAATGAACCTAGCAGCTAGTAGAATTAAGTCATTATACGAGGAATTGTTCATTGAAAGGAGAATAGACAATGATTTATATAATTACTTACAGCAATCACAGGTTAGAACACCTGTCCTGTTTGGGATCCCTAAGGTCCACAAAAAACCTGGAAGACCCACCTATGAGACCACTGGTGGATGGGAGGGGTAGCATGACTTATACCTGTGCGAAAGTGATTGACAAAATTCTCCAAAAATATATCAAGTTAGAAAAGCAGATTTCAAAAGATTCATGGTCCTTTCTCAAATCCATTAACAATTTACAGTTCTCAAACACAGGATTGTTTGTTACAGTTGATGTTAAAGACCTTTACCCGTGTATACCCCACGATAAGGCAATAGAGTGGGTCAGTGATATGCTGACACTATTAGGGTCACCCACTGGTGAAATTCAGCTTGTGGGAGAACTAATTGATACGGTCCTTTCTTATAACTTTATTTTGTTTAATAAGGAAATTTACCATCAAAAGATTGGGGTCGCTATGGGGTCCCCGTGTGGTGCCAGTATTGTCAACCTGGTAATGGCACGTTGGGAGAGGTTGACTGTACTTGAAAATGTAATGTTTAAAGATAAAATTACCTTTTATACAAGATTCCTCGACGATATTTTTATGATTTATGATGATCAATCAGAGGGTATAGATGGGCTTATTTCCACTTTTAATGATAGTACTGACTTTCTGGAGTTTACATCCAAATACAGTAAGGACAATGTTAATTATTTGGATGTTAACCTAAGAAAAGATTATACCAATGAAAGATTTACAGCTATTATTTACAGGAAGGAGACTTATTCTAATACATTTCTCCATTTTTCAAGTAGCCACCCAGTTTTCCAGAAGAAAGCGGTCGTAAAAGGCCAACTAGTTAGGGCGGCAAGAATGATAACAAATGATATGGATTTTATAGATGAATGTCAACTTCTTGAAAAGTTCTTCCTCCAGAGAGGGTACCCCAGTGAATTTATTGATAATATAACCACTGAAGTTAAGAATAAGAGATGGGAGGGGGGTATATTCACCAATACTAGGTACGCCAGTACTAGAAAATAATGAGTCAGTTCAAACGGTAATGAAAGAAGTAAGGACACCATTTGCTTGTAGTCTTATCACGTGTTTTA
The DNA here is from genome assembly GCF_019279795.1 of Protopterus annectens. Taxonomy (NCBI): domain Eukaryota; kingdom Metazoa; phylum Chordata; order Ceratodontiformes; family Protopteridae; genus Protopterus; species Protopterus annectens. The sequence goes on along the minus strand of NC_056741.1, from coordinate 1,226,790,941 downwards.
ACTTGAATGCATTTGACATCAAGAACATTTTAAATAAAAACTGGCACTTATTGGTGTCAGTAACTTCAGGGATATATTACCTGATAAACCAAAAATTGTGTATAGGAGAGGCCAGAATTTCAAGGAAATTTTACAATTTAAAAATACTAATACTAGACTTAATGGAGGTATGTTCAAATGCAATATGTGCAATTATTGTAAATTTATTGAAGAAGACTGCACCTTTACAATAAAAAATCACATTTATAAAATAAAAGATAAATTTAATTGTAGTAGCCGCCAAGTAGTTTACATGGCTAAGTGTGTAAAGTGTGCAGCCTTCTATATTGGGAAAACCGATAGAAAATTACAGGAAAGAATTTAAGAACACACATATAGTAGAACACACATATAGTATTAATAGAGAGAAATTAGAAAATGCCCTAGCCAGGCACTGTCACTTGAACGAAGGCCATTCTTTTAAATTTAAAATTATTGACCAGGTAACAGAAGATCCTAGGTGTCCATACGAACCATTAAAATTGGAACGGAAGGAACTTATTTGGCAATTGACAACAAATGCCAACCAATTCCCTGGTATTAACGAGATGTCATCTATTAAATGCATTTTAAGATTAAAGAACTTGGAAAGATAATATTAATAATATTTTTAATATTTTTAAACCACGTAATTAAGTAATTGCTAAGTTTTAGATAGTCATAATTTTGAACTATTCTGAAATGTGTTAGGATAGACTGTTGGAATTTTGAAATATTCTGAAATGTTTTAGGATATTTTAAAATAATTTTAAATTTTAATATAATAGTAATAAATTTATAATAAATTTATAATATTTAATTTATTAATTTATTTGTTCTATTTATTATTGTAATATATTAATTACTTAAGTATCATAGTTAAATTGTTTTAAATTGTTTTAAACTAGGGTTCAATGTTTATGATACAATTTAAGCCGTAGCACTCATTGCACACACCTTAATAAAAACTAGAGCAGATTAAGGCTATAAATAAAGGATTTCATTGAGTAATAATGATGATAATAATAACAATAATAAACATAATGAACTTATATATATGTATATATTAATATTCATTAATTACTAGTTAAATTATTGTTTACTATGTATGTTTTATTGTTATTATATTATTTTATTGTCATTATTACATATCCATATATTTACTAGTTATTGAGTAATTATAACTCGATTTACAATGCTACGCATTGCTTGAGTGTTGAGATATAGAGAATCACACTTCTATTTTTATTATCGTACACTACCACTAAACTGGGTATATTTAAATTAGTGTATGAGTTTATTAAGGTTACTTAACCCTTACATTTAAGCGAGTGGGTGTCCCTTACCTATCTTAAATATAACTATTTAAAATGCAAGTATTTCAAATGTAAGCATTTTTAAATCCAAGCCATACCAGTATGACTTTCTGCTGACACAGCGATGGCATTAAAATAACTAGTTTCCCTTGTGGTGTTTGTCGTTTAAATAATGGAGGCAGTGTTCTTTCTTTTTAATATATATGTTTTCTTTTAAACATTTTTTCTTTTATATATTCACTAACACTTGTTTGTTTTAAATCAAGATTAAAGCTCGGTTTGCATATACAGCTTCATTATGCAAATCAGGGGCTACAATTGTATTACTAAGCCTACTTCTAATTAAGCCAAGCTAATGGATTAATTGATTTATTATGGGGTAGAACCACTATTTAAACATACTGTGGTTTGCATTATTTTGTCTTCTGAGGAAGTTAGATGGATTTTAGCAGCGAAAAGTGTATGTGTATGTTTCGCACTTCAAGGATTATCGTGAATAAAGTGGTTTGTTAATCGGAGCATTTTTCCTGTGGTTTGGTTTACTTTTCACTGAACCGATGATGTTATGTTGTCCTATCTCACCTTCATTCTTTCATGGATGGGTTCGGAGCCGATCCTTGGCTCCGACTCAGCCGAATACACAGCTGGAAGTCTCAAACTTGGCTTGTGGCAGGTAGGTATCCCATGATGCAGTGGTGCAACTCTCCAGATCTCGTTTGCTGCTTTACGAGGTTGGATATGCTCTTCTTGGCCGTGTCTTAAGTTTTTGTCTTTTTCACTCAATTAGCTAAATTTGCTAGTAGTTTTGCATTTATAGTGTTTGCGTGTTTTTCGCTGACTCAATCTATGTCTGCTTATGGGGACTAACTCATCACTTACCCAAGGTCCAAGGGTCTCTAGTTTATTTAACCCTCCCTTACATGAAACTCTGACACACTTTGAGAAAACTTGTGAAAATGACTTTAGGAGAATGTTTATAAATAATTACCACAACACTAACATCCGTAAAAACATTTCTCCTGAGGAAATTGATTTCATTAATTTATTGAACATCTGTCAAGTGCATGTCATGCAACCTGACAGGGGTGGAGGATTAGTGTTCATGGACCAACATGACTATGTCCGTAGGATGTGCATGGTCCTGGATAGTGTAGTATATGAAAAAGTTAGCCGCAGTCAGGTCAATGGAGCTTATAGGACCATCAGTGCTACTCTTTCAGATTTGTTTTTGGAAGGGAGCATAGATATTGACACACATCAATACTTGACCATGCCTGCTTCAGTTATTCCGACCTTTTTTGGAGCCCTAAAAATGCACAAAAACATGGCTGATCCACCGTTTAGACCAATTGTAGACGGCCGAGGCTCCATTTCGTATTCATGTGCCAAATACATTGATTCCAAACTGAAACCAGTGTTAAAATTGGAACAACAGATATGTCACGACTCATGGCATTTTCTTGAGTCCATTAAAAACTTGGAATTCAATGATAACCTAGTTTTTCTTACGGTGGGACATTAAGGACCTGTATACCGTAGTCCCTCAACAACTTGGTATTGAATGGGTCTGGGAACTCCTGTACATGAAAGGTATAAACAACCAAGAGGTTCATGTTACTGAGACACTCCTTGAGATGGTGTTATTTAACAACTTTCTCTATTTTAACAATGAGTTATATCTACAGAGAAGCGGGGTGGCCATGGGAGCTGCATGTGGTAGTAGTTTTGCTAATAGCGTAATGGGTTACTGGGAAAGGTCCTTTTTGTTCAATTCTTCCACCTTTAATGATGATCTAGTCTGGTGCACTAGGTACCAGGATGACATGTTCTTTTTATGGAATGGTGAAGTTACCTTGATTCATGCATTTATTAGTGAAATTAAATCTTATACTAATTTCTTGGACTTCACATTTTTATTTATTTTTATTTTATTTAACATTTGTTGACCGGGAAAGTCCGACTAGGTTCCACAGATCCTGTTTTCAGCAGAGGCCCGGGGAGAAATGCTCCAGAAGGAAGCAAGTAGGCATTGATCATATTGATTTTTTAGGCATCCATTTGGTTAAGGACCGTAACAATCATAGATTTAGAGCTACCATTTACCGTAAGCCAACCTATTCCATTGCTTTTTTACACTTTTCTACTTGCCACCCACTACACCAAAAAAAGCAGTAGTGAAGGGTCAAGCAGTGAGGGCTGCTAGGATGGTTTCTGATTTTGATGATTTTATAGCAGAATGTGACCTGCTAAGAACTATGTTTCACAAGAGAGGTTACCCGACAGCCTTTGTGGGAATGATTTTTGAAGAAGTCATTGGAAAAAGAATATCTGGTCATTTTACCACTTTGCTACACAAAGGCTACAACATTGTAGTTTCCCCCACACAGAATGAAGAGTCCCCTGTTTCAACAAGTATACAGGTCTTAGACCAACCCACTAGATTTTTTTATAACTCATTCTCTAGATTCTCGAACCATAAGAGAGATTAACAAAAATTGGGCCTTCATTTCGGATGATCCCCACCTTAGAAGCCCTTTGGGCTTAACACCCCATTTAACATTCAGAAGGGGGTTGATTTTGAAAAGTTTAGCTGAGAGGCCAAGAAGAATTTCTAAATTAAAAACAGGAATGACAAAGTGTGGGAGATGCTGGCAATGTAAGTTCATTAAAGTAACCAACAAAGTAAAAATTAGAAACAAGGAGTACCACATGCTTGACAGATATAATTGTGATTCTCAGGGAGTTGTATACAGAGCTATTTGTGATGGGTGTGAGGCGTTCTATATTGGGAAAACTGAGAGGAAATTAAAACAAAGGATTTACGAGAATGAGTACAGTATTAATAACAAAATTAGTACTAGTGCCTTAGCTAAACACACTCTCACTTTTCCCAGTCACAGTTTTTCGTTTGTTGTTTTACAACTAGTGGAACACAACTGGAGATGGGGGCCTTGGGAATTTAAATTAGAACAGGCTGAGTTGGAGTGTCAGATTGCAACAGCTGCATATACCTTTCCAGGGCTGAATAAGGCTTTATCTATCAAAAGTCTGTTGAAATTGAAAACCCTGGCAAGGTAGGCTTAGTTACAAGTTTATCTAATTTAACCACATATTTATTTATTGGTTAACATCCGTTTTAAGTATAGGAATATATATATTATTATTTATATGTACAAAAAATTCTTGGATGCATATTCATTATTCATGTTATGAAGTTGTATTGTACTTTATTAATCTATCAACCATTTTTTAACTGTTTATCTATATGTAATTGTTCCATTTTTATGATTATTTTATATTTTTATGTGGTCAATGTTGCTTTAAATGAAAATTGTTGAATGACATGTTCTTGGGCTGTCATCTCATTGGTCTAGAATTTCTGTGCGAGTATTAAATTGGGAAGTACTTGTCTGAAGAAGCTGATTCACTTGTTTCAGTGAAAGCGCTTACGTCTAATAAATTGTTGGAGAGTCCGTTGCTTGCTCGTACTGCCTTTTTCTTTGGTTTTCATCAGTTTGAATTTCTTGCGTGTTTACATAGTTAGATTAAGCATGTAGGTAATCTTATCTCTTTCTGCTGTCAGTTGCTGTTTTTTGGCTGTTTTTTTCGCAGGTATTGTATCCCGTAGTTTGTTGTAGTGGTGTGCTGTTTATTACCTTTTTCTCCGTAGTTATTTAGCAGTAGTTGATATTTAGCTCATTTAAATTAGAGAGCTAATCGCCCGTTTTAGAGGGCTGGTAGTATTAGTAGTTAGTGCGTGTTATCCCTGGTGTCTAGGTCCGTTTGTTAGAGGCCCTAGTGCTACACTTCTTGTCAAAATTTTGCTAGTTATATGTTCACTTAGATGTGTAGTGCTTATTGGTTTCGAGTGCTACTCCTTTTGTTAGAGTTTCAACTTTACAAACTGAGAAAAACGGCAACAGAGTATAGAAAACACACAAACCTTTAATAAAACAACAAAAGTGATGTTACAAAGCACTTTTTGTCTAGCTCAAGGGCTAGACTTCCTCAGGCAATTTCAAATTGTAACTAAGTGATATTTAAGTATTAAATTAATCAAATGACGTCTACACATAATTGTGTATAATTAAGTTGTCTGTTTAAATTTAAAAAGACCAGTATCGCCAAATAAATGCTGTTAAAGGTATATATAAGTATGTTAAATATATAAAGTAATTCTCCCTTAACAATACCACTATCAAAATATTTTAAATAACTAATTCACTCACATTGTGCAAATAGCTGTCACATCAAAACAAGTACCTAACTTGTATAAATAAAAGTATTCATAAAACTACTCATAAAAATACTATTGAGTTGCAATACCCAACTGTATCATTTTAACAGTCGCTGTAATTTTATTTTTTAAAAAGAACTGTTATAGTTGTGTCATATAAAAACAAAGATAATAATTTGATAAAACTTAGAAATTCACACCACATGACTATGGTTAAAGTGAAACATTTTACCTCCACATACTTTTTAACCTCAAGTATGGCAAAATAGTACAAGCTTCATTTAAACCCCAGATGTTGATGGGCATTCAAACGGAGTTGCCATAACTCCAATTGTGCCAAAAATAGTGAAGCAGGTCCATTATTGTCATCTTGTTTTACTTGATCAATAATCAAGAACTTAAACGTGGTGTGATGCTGTGGAAATGTGTCTAGCGAGTGCGTTTTCTGTCCTTCCCTTCCTCATCGCATACAAATGTTCATAAATTCTTTCTTTAAATTTTCAGTCTGTTTTCCCGACAGAGAACGCATTGTGCAAGATATACTACCATTTTACTACTACAGTTGTACCTTCCCTTAATTGAATACCTGTAGTTAACAGTAAAAAACTGTCCTGTTGCCACAGTTCCACAATAATTGCAACTTTCACATTTAAACATTCCTGGTGTTCTAGTAGTTCTAACTAATGAGATCTCTTACTAGGTTTTTTCAAGTTCCTACCTTTCCTAAATGTGAAAGTTGGTTTAACACCTATTTTCTGAACATCAGAATTATTTATCAAAAAGTTCCAATTTTTATAATTTTCTTGATTCCTACTGCATCTGCACTGAAAGTCAATATGAAACTAGTGTTATACGGTTCTGATATTTTCTGAGTTGTTGTACCATTGGCTCTACTTAATTCTTCACTATCATACGTTAGTACCACATTTTCAATGTTTACATTACTATTGTTTTCCATTTTATTTAAAATCGGTTGATAGAATCCTATTTGGCGTTTAATTGATATCTCTAACACCAGTTCATTATTAAGGTCAATAGGGTAACCCCTCTGTACAAACACTTCAGTTAGCAAATTACGTTCGACAAAGTCTTGGATCATAGAAATCATTCTGGCAGCTCAAACTAACTGTCCCTTAACAACTGATCTTTTAGTGGAAAAGGGATGTGCACTTGTATAGTGCAAGAATGAATTACAATAAGTAATTTTACGATGTATTTTTGATGTATGTTATATTATCTTTTTTTTATTAGAACATCTAAATAAGGTATACTGTCTAAACTGAAATTAGATCTAAATTTTAAAAAGTTAGAACTGTTCATTGTATCAACAATGAACTTCGCTACAGTTTCATCACCATTAAGTACAATGAAGATGCCGTCCAAAAAACGCATGTAGTATACCACAGATTGCATCACATCAGTATTTGAAAAAATATAGGTGTGTTCCCAATGGGACATCGCCATGTTTGCAAAACTAGCACCACATGTGAGCCCATTGCCACACCTATCAGTTGAAGATAAATTTTGTTGTCAAAGGACACATAATTATTGTACAAAATGATAGTAACAGTTCTTCCACAGTTCTAAGTTCATTTTCCGGAGCCTCTAAAATGCGCATCCGATATGCAGATTCTTTTCCATCTTCATGTGGGATTGAACTATATAAGTCACTTTCATCCACAGTCAAAAAATTGTTGTCTTTGTTGAATGCAAGTCTGTTAATTCCATCTAAGAATGACCAGGAATCACGGCTAATGTGCAATTCCTGTTTAACATATTTTTTAAGGATGGAATCAACCAGTTTTGCACAAGCATAAGTAGCAGACTGACAAGCGTCCACTAATGCTCGCATGGGGGGGTTGATTGTATTCTTATGGATTTTGAGTACACCAATACTAATACACTAATACAACTATAGAAATCCAAAAGTTGCTAGACGAGTTATCCAAGAAGTCCCCGCAGACCAAACAGGATTCAGAATTTACTCAGGATTCTTTTTGGTGCCAAAAAGAAGAGGAGACTGGAGACCCATATTAGACCGAAGCAAGTTAAACGAATCTGTCAAAAAGTCAAAGTTCCGAATGGTGACACTGCAGTCAATACTTCCCTTCGTAGGGAAAGACGATTGGATGTGCTCGGTAGACCTCCAAGATGCGTACTACCACATAAAAATGGAGAGAGCATCGAGGAGTTATTTACGCTTCCTGCTGGGAGCCGGTCATTATCAGTTCCGAGCTCTGCCCTTTGGTCTCACTACAGCCCCCAGAGTGTTCACCAAATGCATGGCAGTAGTCACGGCATTCCAAGTGTTACCGTATCTGGACGACTGGCTCCTAACTACCACCACCACCAAGCATCTGCTCCAGCAAGCCAGGGATGTGACTTTGGAAATTTGTGCTCAGTTAGGCATAACAGTCAGCTTACAAAAATCTGCCTTGTTGCGCTATCAACATATTACCTTCATAGGCGCAGATCTAGACACTGTTTCCTTGATGGCACGTCTTCCAGCTGAAAGACTTTCAGCCCTCAAGCAGCATGTACTTTACCTTCTTCCCAAGGGCAAGATAAAGGCAAAAGTAGTTCTGAAACTCGTAGGGACAATGGCTTCCACCATAACACTAGTTCCTCTCGCCAGAATGCACATGAGAATCCTTCAATGGCTTTTGTTCTCCCAATAGTCATTTCATGTCCCACCTCATCAGAATATTGGAGTCTTGCCAAAAGGACCTACGTTGGTGGATCCAGTCCAGCAATGTGACCACCAAGAAGACCCTTTGTTCCACGACAACGTGTTGCTATAGTGACCACAGACCCTTCCCAGATAGGGTGGGGGGGGGTATTATCTGGGAAGAATGGTCCAAGGTATATGGCAGGAACATGAAGCCCACTTGCACATAAATGTCTTAGAGATGAGAGCAGTGCTTCTGGCATTGCAAGCACTCCACGATGCTCTTCCTCTGGGGACGATTGCTACACAGACAATATGTCAGTGGTTTGGTACATAAGCAAGGGGGGAATCAAATCTTATCCTCTGTCACGAGGCCCTGAGAGTTTGGCAATGGACAAATTTCTTCCCAGCGCTTTCTAGTAGCAACGCACATCCGTGGGAAGTCCAGCATGATAGCAGAAAAGCTGAGCAGAGCAATACTGATGCCTCATGAGTGGTCTCTGAACCAGAACATAGCAGAAAAGATCTTCTGGAAATAGGGTCAGCCCTGCTGCGATCTTTTCACCACTCCCATGAATGCCAAGTGCAGCAGCTCCTTTACCCTAATTCCCCCACCGGGGGAGACACCAAGAGATGCACTTGTACACAATTGGCCCTCAGGACTTTTTTATGCTTTTCCTCCGTTTCCCCTCATACCCAAATTCATTCAGAAAGCAAAGTCCTTGGGAAGTAGGATGATTCTCATTGCCCCATATTGGCCATGTCAGATTTGGTTCCCCTTCCTTTGGCTTCATCTTCAGGAGAAGCCTTGGACTGTGGACCCAGTTTCAGACCTGCTCACACATATGCCAGGTACACTTCATCTTCTCTCCACACCCTCAACTTGACAGGATGGCTGCTCCACTTCCCAGTTTAGTCAACCTTCAAAATTTCACTCCAGCAGTTACACATACTGATGTCCTCTTTTAGAAGACTATATTCTAGCAAGTGGAAAAGATTTTCTCACTGGGCACAAACTAGAAACATTGACCCTTTTTCTGCACCTATTCAATCCATTCTAGAATTCCTGATGGAACTCTTACAACAAGTTTCGGCTGCAGCAACCATTAGAGTCCAGCTGGCTGCAATTTCAAATTTCCACATTGGTGACCATTCTTCTAATTTAATGTCACACAGATTGTGTAAAGCGTTTTTGAAAGGCACTTCCTTATTGAGACTTCCCTTTAAGGAACCACTTCCTCCTTGGTATTTAATTTTTTTCCTATCTCAGCTTACACTGCCACCGTTTGAGCCTTTATCTTGTGATCTCGGATTTCTTTCCTGGAAAACCATTTTTCTTGTAGCCGTGACATCTGCCAGAAGGGTCTCAGAGTTGCAAGTGCTATTTATCAAACCACCATATCTGATTTTTCACAAGGACAGGGTATCATTGCAAACTAATACATCCTTTGTACCCAAGGTTTGCTGTCAAGCCAGTATCAATCAGTTAAGCTTCAGGTGTTCTTTCCCAACCATAGCAGCAAGGCAGAATATAGACTCCATCAGTTGGATGTGCATAGATAACTCAGATTCTGTTTGCATAGAACTAAAGATTACAGGAAAGCTGACCAGTTATTCATCATCTTTTCTGAGACAAAAAAAGGGTATGCTAGTTTCTAAAGGTACCCTTTCTAAATGGCTCTCAAATTGTATCACCTTTATCTATCTCTCCAATAATAGAGTACTACCATTCAAAGTTTAGGGGTCATTGAACTAGAGCACTAGCTAAGTCATCTGCTATTCAGGCTAGAATTTCTATGGACAGCATTTGTGCTGCAGCTACGGGGGCCAGTCCTCATACATTTATCACTCATTACAAAGTAGATTTGGCCACCAGGGACAGGGCTTCTTTTGGGTCCACTGTGCTCAAAGGTGTACTCTCGTGAGCCACCCAGGGAAAAGATGCTAGGGACGCTGTCCCATCCAAGTAAGAATGAAGGTGAAATAGGACAACATAACATGGACATTATGTACTCACCTTAATGTTCCATGTCTGTTGCCATCTTGCCATTCATTCTTAAGGCCCCTCCCTCCTTCCCCCATCTAGGGACTCCTAGAGGACCTGGGGGTTATCTTTCCTCCTTTCAGGAGTTACTTGACTCAGTTTGTTTCTCCTGATTTTGGGGTCCTATATATCTCTATATATTTACTTATGTTACTCATTAGTAAGTTAGCAGCAAACAAGATCTGAGAGTTGCACCACTGCATCATGGGATACGTACCTGCCACGAGCCAAGTTTGAGACTTAAAGCTGTGTATTCGGCCGAGTCAGAGCTGAGGATCTGCTCCGAACCCATCCCAAGTAAGAATGAATGGTGAGATGGACAACAAACGTGGAACATTATGGTGAGTACATAACTTTTTTTTTTTTTTTTTTTGTGGGTTGCTCACTGCCTGATTTGTCACTAGAAAACCACTAGATAGTTGTGATCAGAATCTTCTCTGAAGTAGTGTTGGTTGCACTTGTTTCAAAATATGCCCATGGGTGCCAGGATCCGCCACATAACGCACGCACTCAGGTCACTCCACAACAAGTACAAATATGACTCTGTCATTGTCCATGTTGGTGTGAATGACCTGAGACTACATGAAAAGTGACATGGAAGAGCTCTCTGATCTTGTAACCCAGGCAGGTATGACCCTAGCCCTGAGTAGCATCCTGCCATCACCCAGAATGATACCACAGTACAAGGGCAAAATGATTGACTTTAACAATTGGCTAAGCTTCTACTGTCATTCTAAGGGAATCCAATATCTGCCTGGGATGACATGATCGACAGGCCACACTGCTTTGCCAGAGATGGCCTGCACCTGTCACCCTTGGGATTCTGGATACTAGCAAAGGCTCTTGCCACCCCTATAGTGCCTTATTTTTAGCAAGGTTCAAATGACAAATTCACCACTGTAACAGGTATAAGCAAGCAAAATCTGAGGGTAATGCTTCTCAATGCTAGACGTCTAAAACTCAAAATGCACTCACTCGAGGCACTCAAAATGGAGAACATTGACATCTATGCAGTGACAGCGACCTGGTTCAAAGCTCCAGAGAGCACCCCTGCATTACCAGGCTATAATTCGTACCACACCTTTCGGCCACCAAACCTGGACTGAAACACTAAAGGTGGAGGCATGTCCATATTCATTAAGGATATCCACACCTCCAAGCTAGTTGCTTAGCATAATGCATCCGAGATTATCCAAGTTCAACTAACTCTGGGCAAAACCGCAATCCAGATTGTCGCTTGCTACATACCCCCCACCATGCCCCAGGATTCCCACTCTTTTTCTTGATACACTGGAAAATATTAAGGTACAACCTAACACTCTAATAATGGGTGAGTTCAACTACCCCACCATTAACTGGGAAAACTACTTGTGCACCAACTCTTTTGCTCAACGTTTTCTGGAAATCATCACTTCCAACGCCTTGGATCAACTTATCCACAACCCCCGAGAGGCAGCAATATCCTAGATCTGGTCATTACCAACATGGGTGACCGTTGTTCCACACCAGAGGTCATCTCCTTGGTCAGATCCGACCACAAGCTAATCACCCTAGACAGCCACATCCCGCTCCCACCCACCATTAGGAAAACAACCGTAAACAATTTCTCCAAAGCCATCTTCATGCTTCTTAAGATAGAAGTGGCAAACTTCACGACATCCATGCAGATAGGCAGTAGAGGTACGACTGCTGAATCCTACACAAATGCACTTTATAAGCACTTACACGAGTGCATGGATCGTGCTATCCCTAACAGAACCAAGATGCTGTCCTCCAGAAAAAGGAAGCCAATCTGGTGGTCTTCTGCCATAAACAAACTCTACAACAGAAGAAAGAAACTGTTGCAAAAAAAAGAGTAAAATCCCACGATTGCAGGAACTCCCTGGTCAGCCTCAGTAAGAGCTGAGATCCCCTCATAAAATCCTCCAAAGCTAGTTATGAAAACAAAATCGCCACTGATTCTAAAGACAACCACAAAGCATTCTATAGCTATGTCAAGAATCTCAGTGGGAACACTCAGATCTGCTCTGAGTTACAGCACAATGACACTAAATATACAGAACCAGCTGATATTGCCAACATCCTGGGAGATATGTTCAGTGCTAACTTAACCCGCCCCTCACCCCCTAAAGGGCCCATCTTTATACCGGAAGAATGCAAAGTTCCTGTAATCACGGCTGCTCAGGTAAAAATCTCACTCTCCAAAGCCAAGAACGCATCATCCATGGGACCTGACAACATCCCAGGCTGCCTTCTAAACTACAGAATGAACTGGCACCCCACCTAAGTACCTTGTTCAATCATAGCCTCACCTCAGGCTTTGTGCCCATTGAAAGGTGCACCGCGACTGTTATCCCACTCCACAAAAGGGGGGCTACAACAGACCCCGGGAACTACCACCCCATTAGCCTGACGAGCCTGATCTGCAAGGCCATTGAACGTATCATTGTGGAACTCAGACATTGGAGATCTCCAAACTCTGGACCCACACAGTTCGGGTTTGTAAAAGGCAGATCATGTCTCCTAAACCTGATAGACTTCTTTGAAGTAGTCACCAAAGCCATAGATGAGGGTAAGGTGGTTCACACAGCCTGTCTAGATCTCGCCAAAGCGTTCGACACCATCCCCAACTCTGGAATTATAGATAATCTCACTAAACTAGGTATAAATCTCTATGTCACAAGATGGGTTGCCAACTGGCTTACTGACAGAACCCACACTGTGAAAGTAGCAGACTCCAAATCAGACTTCAGACCAGTGACAAGTGGAGTACCACAGTGTTCAGTCCTGGGTCCTCTCCTGTTAGCCTGTACTTCGGAGAAGTAGATACCAAACGCAGAAGGTCTTTGGCTAACTAAATTCGCAGATGACTGCAAACTAGGAGCCATAATCGAAACTCCTAACTATGTGGACATCCTACAAATGGGCCTCACTGAGACAGATACCTGGTGTCAAAGCCATGGTCTCAAGCTCAATGCCAAAAAGTGCATTGTCATCCCCTTTGATAAAAACTCTGTACCCTTGAACTACCACATAGGCGGTAGTCTACTTAACACCTAAAGTGTGGTAAGAGACTGTGGGACACAGGTGGACAGTAGTCTCTCCTGTGATAATAACATAGCCACAGTAGTCAGGAAATCCTTCTGCATGGCACACCATCACAAAAGGTTTCTCATCCAGAAAAAAAGAGGTAATTGTTCCCCTCTACTCATCACTCATTAGATCCATTATAGAGTACAACGCCCCTTTTGGTATGTATCTTACAAGACATCTACAACTGGAAAGGCTGCAAAAATACCTAACAGAGGATTACTGGCTTCAAACAGATGCTTTATGCAGACCAACTCAAAAAAACTCCAGCTTTACTCCACATATCGCCTACTCAGAGGTGATCTCTGACTAACATACAAAGCTATGTCAAACCCAGAGCTGTTGAACATGCTCCACTTAAAGAAATCCCAATCCCTCTGAGCTACACACTCTAGGGACCTAAACCTTGTCACCACAATAAACCAAACATGCTGGAGGGATAGATTCCTGTCCCAGAGACTTCCCATACTCTGGAACAGGCTACCTATCTATGTCAAACAGAGCTCCTCATTAGCACTCTTCAAGAAAAATCTTTGATTGGATTGGTAATAGGAAATTCACCCCAGGGATCTTCTGTGGTTCTGCTTGACAGTGGCACAGGAAAATAATTTCTTGAGTGGCGAAAACCAGGGTACCTTTTTGGCTAGGCTTTTATAGGCCCTAGGGCCAATAGCCTAGTTACCTACCTATGGCAGACAGCTGTACCATAGTTGTTATTTCACATCTTTGTCAAGCACTGTAAGCTGGGTTTGAATTATAGGTATGTAGTTGTTTAAAACAGCTATGCTTAAGATGTTCTTCTTGTTTCACTGTTGCAGTCATCACATTTGGGTTATCTGCTTGCAGTAGCCCTCAGTCGGCTTGATTAACAAAGTCTTGGGTCTTGAGTCGGTTGCTGTCTCCTCCTCCGTGACGTCAGGTCATCGGGTATAAAACATGCGGCCGACGTCATTACATTAGTCTTTCTTGCCGTGCGGTGCCCGAAGCAGTAGTAGTTCACAAGTGTCTGTCGGCTGACTCCTGAAATTTTCATTTTCGAGTTTCAAAACCGAAGTCTTCAACTAAAAGCCAAGTACCCCGTTGGGTCAGTAAAAGTAAGTAATTGCATTTCTTGTGGAAAGCAAATACCTCATAAAGATTTTCATTCGTACTGTATTCCTTGCCTAGGCCCTGACCTCGATGTACTTCACTGTTGGATTTGTGCCTTATTTAAACCACGAACTATCAGTCGGTATATTTTTTTCGCTTCTTAATATTTTGGTGCTCGGTTTAATTATCCCGATATGTCTTCGGTAAGACATCTGACTACTGACATTCCAAAAAAATGCAAAGATAAAGACAGACAGGCCACCGAGGTGCAGGTACTCAGTGAGGTGCTTTCGCAGCCCCCTGATACCCACTACTTCAGATTCGCATTTCTCTACTGAGATCCATTCGGAGTCCTGTATGGTGCACGATGCTTCAGCTGTGGAACCTGTGGATGTCTCAACCTTGGATGTGTCCAGAGTCGCTGTGCAGGCACCGGCTTCTGAGGGTGTATTCAGGCCTACTGACTTGCATATTAAACCGACACCATCTTCTTCTTCAAGGCCTAAAACTCGAACCATGCCTAGAAAACCGACGCCCAGACCATGTGGTCAGGCCTCTATGCCTAAAAAACAAATGATAAGAATGACTGAAGACCTTATTACTTTAATCAGGGGGAAGCCAACCTTCCTCCTCTAAGAGACCTAGGAACTGAGTTTGCTTATGATACTTCTGATCAGGATTCTGAAATTTCTGTTTCCTCTGATGACCAGGATTACCCTTGTCTACCTATGAGGATTCTGATGCTGAGGACTCTATTCCCTCTGCTTCTCCCCCAGAGGATTTCTCTTTTGGGTGAAACCTTGCATACTCTCAGGGAGCATTTTCGTTGGGAAAGTCAGGATTTCTCTGATTCTACAAAGAGGCTTAGGGATTTCTTACTCCTGCCCCAGCACAGTCCTTTAGCTATATCTCCTGTACTCGATATTGTTGACGATGCCTTTTCGGAATCTAGCATGACCCCTGACACTCTACCTCCTGCTCCCAGAAAACCCTGATAGATATTACAGGGTTCCTGACTCTCACAAGTTCCTTTTCAAAAATCCTACTGTGGACCCTGAAACCATTTCACAGGGACCCAAGGGCATTAACGCTTCTACTGCCAAAAATCCTACCCTCTCTGATGGAGACTCCAGGGCGCTGGATAGATGGGGTAAGAAGGTATACACTTCTGCAACTTTGACCAATTAGGGCCTTGGATTGCCAGTTACATATGTTAAAGTATCAGCAGCATGTTATTAGATTGCTTAAACCGAAAATGATGTTGATTCCTGATTGTGCTGAAAATAAGGATTTACAGGATTTAATGCATTTTGCTGAACAGGTTGGTGAACATGCGTTGCAATGCTGCTTTGATTCACTAGAAGCATCTTGCAGGGCTGCTGTAACTGGGTCTGTACTTAGAAGGCATGCTTGGCTTAAGGAGCAGTCCTTGCCAGATTATGTTAAAGCGAAATTACTGAATACTCCCTTAAATCAGGACCGCCTGTTTGGCAACAAGGCAGAAGAATTTCTTAAAAAGATGGAGGAAAAAGCTAAATCTATGCAAACCGTTAAAGATTTTTTGCAAGTACAACCTCCGAGATTTAGTAGGCATTGGCCTTCTAAGAATTGGTCCTTTTCTGCCTCTTCCGGACCTCAGTCCAAACCCAGATCCAGCAGAGCCTCCAGGCTTCAGTCCCAGGGTACGCACAGGACTAAGCAGTGGGTGGCCTCCACTTCCAAACCTGGGAGTAATAAAACTCCCCCCTATGGTTAACTGTCTCAAGGACTTTTTTAAAACTTCCAAGCACTGCTCAACTGACTCCCCTTTGGGGTGTAAGATTGCACTTCATGCAAATAACTGGGGACTCATTACCCAGGACAAATGTGTTTTAAATATAGTGTCCCAAGGATACAGATTTCACTTCCACACGTTGCCGATTCCAAGTGGTTGGCCGGATCTAACTCCAAATCAGTGGGCAGAGGCCCAAAAGCAAGTACTGTCTCTCTTAAGCATAGGGGCTATTCAGTTGATACCAGAAGAGGAAAAAGGACAAGGTTTCTACTCGAGACTTTTCCTGGTACCCAGAAAAGACAATTCATGGCATCCGATCCTGGACCGGTCTACTCGCACCATTTTGGTGATTCCAAAATTTAAGATGCTGACTCTTCACCAGTTGCTTCCTTATGCTAGGCAAAGATGCCTGGTTGGCAACACTATTTAGATTTAAGGAAGCATACCTGCACATCCCAATCAAGGAATCTTGCAAAAGATACCTACACTTCAAAGCAAGCTATACGCACTGTCTGTTCTCTGCACTGCCCTTTGGCTTATGTACTGCGCCCAGGGTATTCACAAAGTGCCTAGCTCCAGTCATTGCATTTTGCAGGCAGAGAAATATTCAAATATAACCATACCTGGATGATTGTCTAATTCAGGCAGAAAACCAGGACATACTTTTGAATCATCTGGCTTTTGTACAAAGGGTGCTAACTTGTCTGGGGTACACCATAAACGAAAAGAAATCACACCTGGTACCCTGTCAAATTATATTCCTGGGAGCAAGCTTGAATACACCTTCCCAGATGGCTTTCCTTACGCCAGAGAAACAAATTCACTTGACAACCTACTTCAAACAAGTGGCCACAAAAACCCTGCTGTCTGCAAGGCAAATGCTGCAAGCCTTGGGGTTCATGGCCTCCTGCATTCTTCTAATTCCATATGCAAGACTGCATATGAGGAAACTACATTGGTATCTAAAAAGCCTGTGGTGTCAAAATTCTCAGGATCTAGAAGCCATGATTCCTATCCTACCTTACCTACGCCTAGAGTTCCATTGGTGGGCACAGGCCTGCCAACAAAGCAAGGGACTACCATTCACACTACCCCCTGCCACCCAAACCCTAACAGATGCATCATAGTATGCATGGGGGGGCCAACCTGGCAGGGAAGTGCTTTCAGGGCAAATGGAACCGAAGTCAAATGCACCTGCACATCAATTCAAAAGAAATGTTAGCTGTACAGAATGGTCTGACAGCCTTCAAGGACCACATTCTTCCAGGACAATTAATGGTAAAGACTGACAACACCACTGTTAAGTGGTACATAAACAAGCAGGGGGTACACATTCTTACTCCCTGACTAGCCATGGCATTGTGGAACACAGCCTTGAGCTACCAAGTGCATCTACAAACTCAGTTCCTGCCAGGAAAACTAAATACACTGGCAGACAGACTAAGCAGAAATCTCATGGACCCACACGAGTGGAAACTGCAACAAAGGATTTTCAACATGTTGACAAGCAAATGGGGAGCCCAGGTATAGACCTGTTTGCCTCCCTCCAGAACTATCAATTGGGAACATTTTGCACAAGGACTCCCCACAGATAAGCTTGGAAAGTGAATGTTCTTTCCTTCAGCTGGAAAAACCTAACAGTTTATGCCTTTCCTCCTCAGCCTCTGCTCTCCACAGTACTATTAAAGATCAAACAAGACAAACCAAGGACGATTTTGATTACACCAGACTGGCCACGCCAACACTGGTACCCCCTCCTGCGCAGTGTGTCACTGTGGGCCCTATGGCACCTGCCTCAGACTCCTACCCTGCTGTCTCAACAGGAGAACCAGATTCTACACCCTCACCTTCAAACACTGAACCTAGCAGCCTGGCTAATTACCTAATCTCTCCTTTACCATCCCTCAGTAAACCAGTGATGAATATCATTTTAGAGGCAAGGAGGCCTAGTGCTAGAAAAGCATATGCTGAAAAAATGGAAAATATGCTGTGCCTGGAACCATTCTCAAGGGATGAGCACAGCAGTGCCCAATTTACCTCAGATTTTACAATACTTAACTGAGATGCTTTACAAGGGCCTGTCTTTTTCCTCATTAAAAATTCACGCCTCAGCCATTTCTGCTCATAATACAGAACCCCCCCTCTTCTCTCATCCACTGCTCAAGCAGTTCCTCAGAGGGGCCAACAATTTAAAACCACCCAGGAGAGCTCCCAACTCCAACCTGGGACCCTAACTTTGTATTGGAGAAACTCGCCCTTCCTCCTCTCGAGCCAGCTGCTACTGCAGATTTAAAATTCCTTTCTTGGAAAACCGCTTTCCTTTTAGCAATCACTTCAGCAAGAAGGGTATCTGAATTACAGGCCCTTATGGCAGTGGAGCCTTTCATCATTTTTCATGCGGACAGGGTGTCCCTCAGGACCAATCCCTCTTTCATGCCAAAGGTGGTATCCAGTGTGGCCCTTAATCAGTTCATTCATTTGCCAACCTTCTTTCCTAATCCACAGAACAAAGGGGAATGGATACTGCACTCCTTAGATGTGCACAGACAACTTAGATTCTACTTGGACAGGACTAAACCTCAAAGAAAACCTGAACTGCTGGTGACATTTGCTGCAGGGATAGAGGGGAAGGCTATTTCAAAGCTAACCATCTCCAAATGAATAGGCCATTGCATTAATTTCTGCTCTAAGCACCTTGGAAAACCTATCCCACAGGGGATCAGACCCCACTCAACCAGGGCTGCATCCATCTCTACAGCCTTTCTCAGAGGCGTACCTACCAGGGACATCCTAGAAGCTGCTACCTGGAGTTCTGTACATACTTTCACCAAGCATTGCCATTTGCCAATTTTCTCTAAATCCAGAGCTGGCTTTGCCACTGCAGTCTTGCAGGGCCTTATAGCTGGTCCTAATGCTATCTAAATTCCTCCTCCTCTCATCCTTAGCTTTGGGGATCTACCCAAGTGTGATGACTGTAACAGTGAAAGCACGAAGAGCATAGTACAGTTGTGTACACTTACCATAAATGTAGATGTTTGAGTGTATTCACTGTTTCAGTCCTGGTTACCCTCCCTCCAGCCCCCTGACTTCTTTTGGTTATATCTCTTCTCTCCTTTACAATGTTTAAAAGCTTTTTGGTGTATTTGCTTTTTTGTTGGAGGTGTAACCTTCTATATTTATAGATTTAATTGCTTCCCATTAGGGGTCACCTGACATTTGGGGCAAGAAAAATTGATGTAATGACGTCAGCTGCATGTTTTATACCCCCTGATGACCTGACGTCACGGAAGAGGAGCCTGCAACTGACGTAGGACCCAAGGCCGACTGAGGGCTACTGCAAGCAGATAACCCCAAGTGTGATGACTGCAACAGTGAATACACTCAAACATCTACATTTATGGTAAGTGTACACAACTGTACCTTTTAATTCCTCAATTCCTACTTCAATTTTTGCAAGTTTATAATCCCAATTTGGGGATACTGTTGGGCATTGCAGCAGAAGTCCACTGTGTCAAGAACTGCTCAGAAAATTTTATAAGTGATATTTTAGGCTTTTGTTTCAAATAATCTCAGTGGTTATGTACAGTAGGGGGTTTTGTCCCTACTTTTAGTTGCCTTTGTCCTTGTGGTTTCCCATTGTTCCCTGATTCTGCACCATGAGTTTGACTAAGCAAAATTATATTCTTGTGAGTTGCATTATTTATTTGTAATGATTTTCCCCTCTGCTTGCTGACAGCCCATCCTCCCTTATTGGTCTTGAGCTTATTCATTACCCCTCATGTGGTTTCCCCTGTGTGAGAGAGAGAGATGTCTGGCAGATCCATCGTAAGTGTCTGGAGATTGTGCCCTCGCCGGTTTCTTGGCATTGAACTATCTTATAAGCTGATAGGAGTTGGGCTCAATGTCTGGAATGATGGTTGAGCAAGCGCACTTCCTTTAAGCCAGACATTGACATTCTGCTTGAGCCAGAGATAGCATTCCTTCCTGAGCAGGGCATACTTGGGATCTTTAGAGAAGCTACACGAGAGCACAAAAAAAGTAAAAAGTGAACAACTCTTCAGTGCTTTGCAGGAAACCCTTGACGGGTACATGATACGAGTATTAACTTTCTTGTATTTATGGGGACTGCATCATGAATAGTAAATGTTTGGTGAGGGAGTACTTCTGTATTATGTCTGACAGTTTTTTTTTTTTTTTTTTTGTTATAGCCAGCCCATGATGAAAATGCCCAGGGACAGTGGGCAGATTCTGAAGGACAGCACGGTGAATACAGTTACTACCAGGAAGAGTCCAGTGAGCTTGCCGAGGGAGCACATTATGCCCAGGACAACTCTCAAAGCTGTGAGCAGACAGGTATTCATTCTGGGTTAACACTTGGGATATGATGACAGATGAAAATGTTCTCATTTTAACTGTATTTTCCAGATGTCCTCCTATTCTCATGTTGCAGTATTCTTACTGTGGGATCCTCCACCTCAGGCGACCAGAGCGTCTGCTCCTATACAAAAGCTTAAGCCTGTTTGCAACTAGTCCATGGGACATCACATGCAGAACTATAAACCAGGGGCGTTAAATGTGATGTCTGCACGCACAGACCCCAGAAACTTTTCTGCCACAGTCGAATGTCAGGTCGATCACTTCGCTCCTGTCCTTCAAGACGTCTAAAGTTAAGTACCCCTTTGGGGAATTCTTTTTATTATTTTCACTTAAGCTTAGGTTGTCTTTTTTTTAGCTGATGTCCTCTAAGAAGCAGAATTGTAGCTGCAGATGTCAAATTCCACACAGACTTGCATGATCTTTGCTTATTCTCTTTAGGCCGGTAACACAATCATACTTCCTGCACCATCTGCCAGTTGTTTGTTCCCAGAACTCTCAGAAGCTGTCTGCCCTCAATTTATATTTTGAGAACAAGAGGCTAAAGAAGTTAGCGTTAAGAATGGATCCTGAGACGGACGCCCAGGCAGAACTGCCAAGAAAGGCCAGTGTTTCAAGGCCTACCACTTCTGCCCCTCCGTCGGACACCCTGCCAACCGCCGATATAGGGATTGAGGGACATCCCCTTGAACCATCTACTTCTGTGACTCCCATTGAGGAAGCTGCTTCCGAGTACCGGTAGGCACGTCCACGGAGGTTATCCCGATGTTGGTTATCACTGAAGTCGAGGGTGAACCAGGCTCCACTGGACGACTTTCCATGTTCCAGGATTCCGATTCCTGCTCTTTTGGCCAGATTCCTGAAATTAGGCCCACAGCTTCTACTAAATCAGTGCCTTTAAAAAGGAGACAACATGCATTTGTCTGCTCCTTTGGAGGATCAACTGGACTGGCAGTCCTCCTCAATCTTTGCTGCAGGCCTTCAGCCTTCTCAGCACCCATTTTACCTTTACTTAGCCCAAGACCTGCCTCAGCTACCTCTATCCTTCCTTCCCTCTCACAGGAGGAAGAAGCCTCATCCTCTTCCTCAGATGAGTCTGTTACTTACTCATCCCAAGTCCTTGGAATACTACTACTCTGATGAGGATTCCATTGAGGGAGACTCCCATCTTGAGGACATTACATTTGGAGAGACTAACAAAAATGAGGGAGTATTTTAAATGGGATACTACCCAGATGACAAATTCAAAAAATGTATTTTGAGCTGCTCCAGGTTGAATCACCCTCCCCATCAGCCATTCCTCTGGTGATTCCATAATACCTAGATGCATTTGCATCAGTCTCAAAAACCCTGACTCTCAACCACTTGCTCCTAAGAGACCTGATGATTTCTGTAAGGTCCCTGATGACCACAAATTTCTGGTAAAGCCCCACTTGGCGGACCCTACAGTGGTAGCAGTGGCCCCATACAAACAGTCTAGACTTATTCCATCCTCATCACACCTGTCTTCAGACAAGGATAGCAAGGTAATGGACAGGCTGGGTAAGAAGATGTATACCTCTTCCACCCTAGCATTTAGGGCAATTAACTACCAGACCCATATGGTGAAATATGCCATAGGTTTGATATCACAGACTTCATCCCTACTGTCCTGCTTGCCTGACTCCCCCTAACAAGACAGAAATGGCATGTAAACTGCCCCTGGCATCTCATGTTGCCAGGTACTCTCTAAAATGCAGCTATGATGCAGTAGAGGCCTCTGCTACATCCATTGTATCTGCATCTGTGTTCTGCAGATACTCGTGGCTTAGACTCCAGCCACTGCCTGAAGACTTAAAATCTAAAATTTTGGATGCACCCCTGGATAATAACCTCCTGTTTGGGAGACAGTCTGCAGACCTGTTTAAGAACCTACAGGAGAGAAGAGTAAACTCCAAGACCTAAAACACCTACTGGTCTCCCCAGTACCAACATTTTACAGAAATTACCTTGCAAAGACCTCCTTTGTCAGTAGAGCCCCTGCCACCTTTTCATCTTCCAGACATAGGAAAGGCACCAGGAGACAATCCTCCTCTAGGACAGCTCCTTCTCTGCCCACCAATAGGCAGCCCTTTCAGGACAGAAATAACAATAATAATGCATCACTGCCTCAATCACCTTCCCCTCTCATCCCGCCTCTCTCACTGTCTGCCCCTCTGAAAAGAAGTCATCTCAGACCGTTGGGTCCTGGCAGTAGTGGAAAAAGGATATTTCCTGTTTGGGCAGGAAAAACCCACACCACAGGGCATTCGCTTCCCACCCAAGAACCAACTTCACCTAATCCCTCACATTATTGGGACCTTCTTGCTCAGGGAGCCATAGAACCTGTTCCGCCAGGTCAAGAAGGAAAAGGTTTCTACTCCAGGTTATTCTTCATACCAAAAAAAGGTTGGCCCTTGGAGGACAGTCCTGGATTTATCCTTCTTAAACCTCTTTCTGAAAGTCCCTTCCTTCAGAATGCTATCCCTCCAAAACCTGCTTCCACTATTGCCACCCAAGGCTTTCATGGCCACTTTGACTTTGAAGGAGGCTTACCCCCACGTTCCCATACATCAAAGCCACAGGAAGTGCCTAAATTTTGCCGGACCCTGTTCACACTTTGTTTCCTGCCTTGCCCTTTGGTTTATCTACTGCACCAAGGATCTTTACCAAGTGCCTAGCTCCAGCCATAGCCTATTGCAGGAACAAGGGCATTCAAATCTACCCCTACCTGGACGACATTCCCATCCTTGCAGAAAGGGAATACACCCTCAAAGATCATCTGTTCTCCATGTCTCTGCTCCAGGGATTGGGATTCAGATTCGACCTCAGAAAATCATCCCTACCCCCAGCACAGGGCAAAACCTTCCTGGGATGCAGGATACGGACAGAACTGATGAAGGCTTTCATCCCTCAGGATAAGGTAACTTTCCTGATCAACCACCTCCAGTCCTCCTCCAGGTCGACCACTTGTCAGCCAGGCATTTCATGCACCTACTGGGCCTTATGGCAGCCACTGGGCAGGATGCTCATGATGAAGTTACAGTGGTATCTAAAGAATGTGTGGTCCCAACACAGCCACCCTCTAGACTTCCAAATACCCGTCTTGCCTTGCTTAAAATCAGAATTGAAGTGGTAGATTCAACAGATACAACTGAACCCAGGCCTGCCCCTCCAACCCACCACACCAATTCAGTGCATGCACACAGATGCCTCACATCTGGGCTGGGGAGCTATCATGAATGGCCTCAAAGTGTATGCCCTCTTGCGACCATCTTTCCTGAGAAAACACATCAACATAAGGGAGATGGCTGCAGTTCAGCTAGCCCTGTAGGCCCCCTACATATCTTCACAAACAACACTGTAATGTGGTACATCAGCAAACAGGGGGGGGGGACCAGGCCTTACCTACACTGCAGGTTAGCAGTGCAAGTTTGGGAATTAGCCTCTCAGAACAGCACATCACTGCAGGCAAGTCTATATTCCATCCCAGAGCAACCACCAAGCGAATGCTGTCACAGATCATTCTCTCTGCATCATGAGTGGATGTTGCACAGAGATGTTTTCCTAGACATTGTCCACCAGTGGGCACACCACAAATATATATTTATTTGCCTCCCCCAGAACAGACTAGTGAAAACCTTTTGTGCCAAGGATCCCTCCTCACTTGCCTGGAGAGTAGACGCCTTCACCATCTCATGGAAGGGTCCGTTTCTGTATGCCTTCCCTCCCTTTCCTCTCATTCAGAAAGTCGTCCTGAAAATCAGGAGGGACATGCCAAAAATCTTGCTGGTGACTCCCTATCTGCCAAGGTAGCATTGGTTCCCTCTTCTTCAAACCCTTGCCAAGGGAAATCACCATAAGTTGCCCCACAAGCTGGATCTGCTCACACAACAGAAGGCAACTCTCATTCATCCATACCTGGAGATGCTCTGCTTAACCCTCTAGATGATGATCTTTTAGTCCCCTTCAGACACCACTACACTGAGGACTTGCTATCTATCTGTAGGATGCCAGGAAAAAACCCAGCACAAGGCGATCCTGCATTTCCAAATGGGAAAGGTTCTCCAAATGGTGTCTCCAAAGACATAGGGGACCCCTTTCAAGCAGATGTTCCTCTAGTCTTAGCCTGTGTGTGAGAGTTCATAAAATCAGACCAACCTTTCATACTCTTCAATGAAAGTTCAGTTGTCTGCCATCTCTGCCTGCTTACCCTTGGACCCTCCACTACTCTTCAGGTTGGATGTTAAACTATTTTTAAAAAGGGTTTTGCACATTAAGCCACCAAGGACACCTATCCCACCTCCTTGAAACCTAAATTACATCCTGGAAAAACTTAGTTGCACCTTTTGAGCCAGCCAGCTCTGCATCCCTGCAGATGTGCACATGGAAAGCAGTCCTATTGGGAGTCCTCACCTCATCCAGAAGGGTCTTGGAGTTACAGGCACTCATGGCATCCCCTCCCTACACTGTCTTCCGCAAAGGTAGGGTGATGACCCTGTGCACCAACCCCTCCTTCATGCCCAAAGTGGTCAACGAACTGTCACTAGATCTGTCTATTCACTTACCCACCTTCTTTCCCTTTCCTGAAAATGGCAGTGAGAGAATACTGCACTCTCTTGAAGTCCACAGGCAGCTAAAGTTCTATTTGGACAAAACTAAGACTATTGAAAAGTCTAATCAACTGTCTCTTTCCATCCCGGAGCCATGGGCAAGGCAGTATGCAAACAAATTATCTCCTGCTGCATTAGGAAAATGATGTGCTTCAGCTATGGAAAACACTTGCTTCAGGGGGTCAGATAGTAGAGTAGTAGCCTCTTCTGGGGCCTTCTTCAAAGGCCTGGACACAACTACCATCCTTGAGGCAGTCACCTGGTCTTCAATACCTTTACACATTACAAACTGGACCATATCTCCATAGCCAGAGCAGGATTTGCAAGGGCAGTCCTGCACGGAGTTCTGGAATCTGCTACCTCTTCCTCCACCCTTCCTCATGTTAAGCTGTGGTACTCTTCCACAGTAAGAGTACTGCAACATGAGAATAGGACTACATAGAATAGTTGTGTAAAATCTTCCCATAACGATAGATGTCCTCTTCCATGTTGCAGTATTCCATCCTTCCCACTTGTTCCACTGCATTACCTTTCACCTGTCTATGGGGCATCATGGGGCACTTAGACTATGGTCACACTGGGCAGCCATTTGCATTTCACCTGTCTAGAGAACATCATTTTGCACTACGTAGACTACAGTCCGACTGGGCAGTCAGTTCTGAGGTCTGTGCTTGCAGACGTAACATTTAAGGCCCCTGGTTTATGGCCCTTTGTGTGACATCTCACGCACTAGCAGCAACCAGGCTTAAGCTTTTGTATAGGAGCCGACGTTACGGTCACCTGAGGTGGAGGATCCCGCAATCAGAACACTGCAACATGGAAGAGGACATCTGTGGTAAGATTTTATACAGCTATTCTTTCTGATTGATCAAGAGGTGACATTATACTTGGATGAAATGGTGGAAGTCGATAGGCCCTCAGAGACTCAGTGAATATCACACTTTGTCCCTGCATTGAGTTATTCTGTTCTGAATATAACTGTGAAAGGTTACTTTACAGGGATTTATCTCTAACTTGCATGTGCTAATTGATAAGCGCACAAACGTGTTACTTCAGTAGTCACCACTCATGAGTAATGTAACCTTTTACCCATGACCAGCACTTTTTTTGGTCCATCAATGTATAGATAATGTGAGTAGTTTCATGTCAATGAGAGAATTTCCTCATTGCCCGGAGTCAGGATAGTTCACACAAGAATAACGTAAAAACATTTCTTGACTTTCTAATATAAATTTGTTGTGTATCAAGTGTTTCCTGCGTTCAGGTGCCTCTGTAGTATAGACAGTGGAGTTGGGCTTTTGGATCGTTTCTGCATGCTCATGTTCCCCTGTGGTTCTTTGTAATGTATGCTGCTAAAACTATGGGAAGTACTTTTTGACAGCCGGTAGGTTTTACATCCCTTTAATGAATGCATGCTTGTCTATGGTCCATTGTACAAAGTCAGAAATCTTGTTTCTGAAGCCTTGCAGCTGCTATTTTCCTAGTGTCACATTCAGATTGGTTTTAGTGTTTGAATTTATTTTTTTGTGTTGGCAGATTACATTTTACCACCGCTTAAAAAGGCCCTTGAGACAGCAACATTTTTTGGCTTCATTTTGAAAAGGTGTTTAATACTTTGGTGTTTACGTTTGACATGTTTCCTTTTAATTTACTGTTCATTGCAGCAAATGCATAATACACACATCTTCCTGCTTTCAAACAGAACAGTTTTTTTGCTTTATTTAGTTTTTATAGCCGTTTTCACCTTTCTTAACTGGAAAACCCATGCTTAGTGTTTACTAAACACATTTAATGCATGTTGTTTTATTCATTTTTGGGGCACCTGTTTTTGTGCCCTTTGACACTTATTAGTTTTCCGTGTCAGTGGCATCAGCGCCTTCGCTGAAAGTGCAGAGCATCTTTGCATTCTTGGCATGTGGAGCTAGGCCTATGGGATCAGCATAGGTGCCCGGTGTCTTGACACCATTGGAAGCTTATGTAGGCTTGATCTTTTGAAACCTTGGGTCTTAGGATCCTGCTGCAGGGTTTGATCAAGTTGAAGTTTTCAGTATTGGAATTCAGGATTTGCATGTCCGTGACGAAGAATGACAACTGTGTTTGACTTGTAATCTCTTATTACAGAGTGCTTCTTCATACTGATGTAGCAGACTGATGTTCTTGGTGTTTCACTTGCAGTCATCACATTTGGGTCATCTGCCTGCAGGTAGCCCTCAGCCGGCCTAAATACCACAGTCTTGGTATTTCTGCGTTGGATGCTGTCGCTTCTTCCATGACGTCAAGTCATCAGGGGTATAAAACATGCAGCCGACGCCATTACATCAGTCTTTCTTGCAGTGTGTTGCCCGTAGCAGAAACAGTTCGCAAGTGTCGGTTGACCAACTCCTGAAATTTTCATTTTCGAGTTTCAGACCTGAAGTCTTCAAAAAGATAAGTATCCCTTTGGGGATCCTTTTTTCTTTCTCTAACCGATGTCAGAAAAAAAATAATAGTCTTGCCTGTGGAAAGCAAATACCTCCATAGAGATTGTCATTCTTACTGCGACACCTGTTTAGGCCCAGACCACAATGTCCCTCACTGTCGGTTTTATGCCTTGTTCAACACCCGAACTATTTGTCGCCGAGCTATTTTTGTAGCTAAATACTTTCGTTCTCAATCTCCATACTCTGAAATGGCTTCATTAAGCCAACCGACTAACGATCTTCCGAAAAAACGTTAGGATAAAGACAGAGACAGATCGCGTAGGTCAAAAACTGCCGACGACATTTCCGTTAAACTAGTCGCCAGTCCACCGGTACACAGTGAGACGCTTTCGCAGCCTCTGATACCCACTTCTACAGATTCGCAGGCCTCTGCTGAGACCCATTCGGAGTCCGGTATGCCGTGAGGTGTTTCTTTGATAATGGAACCTGCGGATGTCTCTACCTTGGATGGGTTCAGAGCCGCTGTGCATGCACCGGCTTCTGAGGGTTTTATTCAGGCGTATGGATTTTCGTATTAAACAGACGACTTCGTTTCAAGCTAAAAATCCCAAATTCCTCAGGCCTAAAGCTCGCACTACGCCTAGAAAACTGATGACCAAAGCGCATTCTCAGGCCCACATGCCTCAAAAACAAATTATTAGACTGGCTGAAGACCTTATCTTAATTAGGGGAAGCCAGCCTTCCCCCTCTAAGAGACCTAGAACTGATTTTCCTTCTGATTCTTCTGATCAGGAATCTGATATCTCTATTCCTTCTGACTACCAGGATTTACCCTTATCTACTTCTGAGGATTCTGATGCAGAGGATTCCATTCCCTCTGCTTCCCCTCCAGAGGATTTTTCTTTTGGTGAAACCTTGCATACCCTTGGAGAACATTTCCGCTGGGAAAGCCAGGACTATTCTCAGTCCAAAAAGAGACTTGGGGGATTCTTAAACCTGCCTCAGCACAGGCTTCTAGCTATCCCTCCTGTTCTGGAGATTGTAGATGATGTTTTCTTGGAATCCAGCCTTACCCCAGACACTTTGCTCCCAGGAAACCTGACAGGTACTGCAGAGTACCTGACTCACAAATTTCTCCAAGAATCCTACTGCAGATCCAGAGACCATTTCTCAAGGACCTAAAAGCATTAAGGCTACTACTGCCAAAAATCCTACCCCTTCTGACAGGGATTCTATGGCTTTAGACAGATGGGATAAAAAGATATACACCTCTGCCACTCTGGCCATTAGGGCTTTAAATTGCCAGTTTCATATATTAAAGTATCAGCGACATATTATGGGACTAATTAAACAGAAAATTATGAGGATTCCTGACTCTGCTCAACACAAAGATTTACAAGAGTTAATGCATTCTGCTGACCAAGTTGGTAAACATACTTTGCAATGTAGTTTTGATGCTTTAGAAGCATCTTGCAGGGCGGCTGTCACTGGGTCTGTACTTAGAAGGCATACTTGGCTTAAGGAACAAAACTTGCCAGATCATGTTAAAGCCAAATTACTGGATGCATCCATAAACCGAGTGCCTTTTTGGCAACAAAGCGGAAGTCCTTAAAAGAATGGAGGAAAAAGCTAAATCTATGCAAACTGTTATGATTTCTTACAAGTACAGCCACCTAGATTCAGTAGGCATTTGCCTTCAAAGAACTGGTCCTTTCTAGTCCCTTCCAGGCCTTCTCAGTCCAAACCCAGGAGCAGCAGACCACCAAGACTTTAGTCTCAGGCTATGCACAGATCTAAGCAGCAGGGGGGGCGCCCACTCCTAACGCAGGGAGTCGTAAAGCCACCCCCTATGGAAAAATTGCACAATGAGTTATCCTTAACTCTTCCAAGCCTTGTTCAACTACTTGCACCTATAGGAGGAAAGCTCGCCCTGCATGCAAGAAACTGGGAATTCATTACCCAAGGCAAATGGGTTTTAAACCTAGTTTCCCTAGGATACAGATTCCACTTCCATTCTTTCTCACCTCCAATTGGATGACCAGCCCCCCCCTCCCCCAAACCAGTGGGCGGAGGCCCAAAAACAAGTTCTCTCTCTCCTCAGCATCAAGGCTATTCAAGCTATCCCAGCAGAATAAAGGGGACAAGATTTCTATTCAAGACTATTCCTGGTTCCCAGAAAAGAGAGCTCCTGGCATCCTATCCTGGACCTGTCTATCCTCAACACCTTTCTGGTGGTTCCAAAATTCAAAGTGCTAACTCTTCAACAGCTTCTTCCTATGCTAGCCAAGGATGCCTGGCTGGTAAGCTTCTTTTAAATCTAGGGTTATCTGCACATCCCAATAAGGGAATCTTGCAGAAAATACCTACACTTCAGGGCAGGCTCCATGCACTATCAGTTCTTTCCACTTACCTTTGGCTTATGTACTGCACCCAGGGTATTCACAAAGTGCCTAGCTCCAGCCATTGCATTTTGCAGGCAGAGAAATATTCACATTAACCCATATTTGGATGATTGCCTGATTCAGGTAGAGTGTCAGGACTTGCTATTACAGCACCTGGCATTTGTAAAGAGACTTTTAACTTCACTGGGGTACACCATCAATGAGAAAAAATCACACGTTACCCTACCAACAGGTTGTATTCCTGGCAGCAAGCTTGAACACAACTTCCCAGATAGCATTCCTCACTCCAGAGAAACAAGTTTGACAACCTACTGGCCACAGACACTCAGCTGTCTGCAAGGAAAATCCTGCAAGCCCTGGGGTTCATGGCCTCTTGCATTCTGCTAATCCCATATGCAAGACTGCATATGAGGAAACTTCAGTGGTATCTAAAAAGTCTATGGTGTCAACATTCTCAGGACCTGGAAACCAATGATTCCTATCATTCCTTGCCTAAGGTCAGAGTTCCTTTGGTGGGCAGAGGCCTGCTACCACAACAAGGGACTCCCTTTCACTCTACCCCTGCCACCCAAACCCTAACAGATGCATCAGACTATGCATGGAGGGCTCACATGACAGGGCAGTGCATTCAGGGCAATTGGAACCCAATACAGATGCACCTGCATATCAATCAAAAAGAAATGTTAGCTGTACAGAATGCTCTGACAGCCTTTAAAGACCTTGTTCTTCCAGGACAACTATTGGTAAAGACAGACAACCACCACAGTTATATGGTACATAAGCAGGGGGGAATGCACTCTGCAGACTAGTCATGGCTTTGTGGAACACGGCCTTGAGCAACCAAGTGAACCTACAAGCTCAATTCTGCCAGGCAAACTAAATTCACTGGCAGATGACTTGAGCAGAAATCTCATGGATCCACACGAATGGAAACGGGAACCCAGAATATTCAAGCTCTTGAGCAACAAATGGGGACACCAGTTGTAGACTTATTTACCTCCCCTCAGAACTACCAATTGAGCAAATACTGCACCAGAACTCCCCACAGTCAAGCTTGGAAAGTGGATGCCCTGTCCTTTACCTGGGAAGGCCTCTCAGTTTATCCCCCCCCACCTCTCCTCTCGAAGGTCCTTCTAAAGATCAAACAGGACAACCCAAGAACAATACTGATTGCATCAGACTGGCCACGCCAGCACTGGTGCCCCCTTTTGCACAGTCTGACAGTGCTACAACCATGGCACTTGCCTCAGACCCCTTACCTGCTGTCCCAGCAGGCGGGTCAGATTCTGTATCCTCAGCTTCAAACCCTGAACCTTGCAGCCTGGCTAATCTCCTGAGCTCGTCTCTGGCAACCTTCAGTAAGTAGGTGCTGGATGTCATTCTTGAGGCAAGGAGGCCTAGTACTAGAAAATCCTATTCAGAAAAGTGGAAAAGATACTGTTCCTGGAGCCAGTCTCAGGATGGGCACAACTGTGTCCAGCTTGCCTCATATTCTAGATTAACAGAAATGCTCCACAGGGGCTTATCTTTTTCTTCAATTAAGATTCATGCCTCAACCATTTTAGCTCATTATAATACTGAGCCCACCCCTCTTCTTTCATCCACTGCTAAAACAATTCCTTAGAGGTGCCAAAAATCTAAGACACCCCCCCCCCCCCCCCAGGAGAGCTCCCACTCCAGCCTGGGACCTTAACTTTGTGTTGGAAAAACTTACTCTTCCCCCTTTTTGAGCCTGCTGCTACAGCAGAGTTGAAATTCCTTTCTTGGTAAACAGCTATACTTCTAGCCATCACTTCTGCAAGAAGGGTGTCTGAACTGCAGGCTCTCATGGCAGTGGAATCCTTCATTAACTTCCATGCAGACAGGGTTTCCCTCAGAACTAATTCATCATTTATGCCCAAGGTGGTGTCTAGTGTGGCTCTGAACCAGTACTTTTTTTCCCTAATCCCTGGAATAAAGAGGAAAGGATACTCCATTCCCTGGATGTGCACTGACCGCTTAGATTCTGTTTGGACAGGACTAAGCCTCTCAGAAAATCTGACCAGTTGCTAGTCAGCTTTGCTGCAGGGGCAGAGGAGAAGGCCATTTCAAGGCAAGCCATTTCCAAATGGATAGCACATTGCATCTATTTCTGCTACAAGCACCATGGAAAACTTACCCCACAGGAGATAAGAACACATTCCACCAGGGCTGCATCTACCTCTACTGCATTTCTCAGAGGAGTCCCTACCAGGGACATCCTGGAAGCTGCAACCTGGAGCTCTGTACATACTTTCACCAAGTATCACTGCTTGCCTATTTTTTTCTAAATCCAGAGCTGATTTGCCACAGTAGTCTTTCAGGGCCTGATTGCTAACCCTAAAGCTCTTTAACTACCCCCACCCTCCCTTAGCTTTGGGAATCAACCCAGATGTGATGACTGCAACAGTGAAACACTAAGAACACAGTACACATGTGTACACTTACCATAAATGTAAATGTTAAAGTGTATTCACTGTTGCAGTCCTAGTTACCCTCCCTCCTGCCCCCTGACTTCTCTTGTCTTTTACCTAACCTATTTGTTTGGTATATATTATATCTTGTATATTTGCTTTTTGCTGTGGGTGTTCCATACCATATAATTGCTTCCTGTTGTGGGGGCACCTGTTGTCTGGGGCAAGAAAAACTGATGTAATGGCATCAGCTGCATGTTTTATACCCCTGACGTCATGGAAAAAGCGACAGCATCCGAGACAGAAATCCCAAGACACTGGTATTCAGGCTGGCTGAGGGCTACCTGCAGGTAGATAACCCAAATGTGATGACTGCAACAGTGAGTGAATACACTCGAACATCTACATTTATGGTAAGTGTACAGAACTGTACTTACTGCATATGGTACTTTTGGCACTTGTATATCTTTTGGCCTCAACATGTGATGCACAATCTAGTCTGTTTTTTCAACTTGTCAGCTTTTTCAGTTGTGGGACATAAGGTTAAAAATTTTGAAGATGTGTAGGTTTAGATAAGCTGCGTGTACTCCTTTATGGATCCTCCTTCACTGGCAATTAGAAGGCACAAATGCAGGAGGAAGCTTCTCGACTGACTTTTGGTAGTCCCCCCACATCAGTCACTGACAACAGGGATTACTGTGACTTCCCAACCATATTTCTTAAAGTGCATCATATTTGCGAAAATTCTTGACCAAGACAAAAGGAAGGATGTCCCAAAGACCTCGCATCTCTCTAAAAGATCCTTCTAGGTGGCTTTCTGGTCTCTCCATCTTTAGTATTCTTCTGCTGAGAAAATAGTTGCTGTTGGCCTTGTAGAGGTTTGGAAAGACCCTGTTGCTGTGTTCCCCTTTGTCGAGGATGACTGATAAGATCTTTCATCCCTTCAGAGAATTGAATTAGTTCAAGACCCTTGTGATGGACTTGTAGTCACCTTGGCAGGGAACATATTTGGAAAGTGTTTCTTAATGTTAAAAATTTGAATGAGAGCTTGCAGTTGAGATGTCAAGTTACTGGAGGAATAGATAGCTGAGCTTAAGACAAAAATGTTAAGAGGTTGCAACCATGTCTCCTGTTTCAATCCTCATTGTGCCTGGCTGCACTTGAAAGATTTTGCTGAAGGTTTTGAGGTGATGGTCTCTAACAAATTGCTTCCTGCATGATCGTACTTGACAGGAAATCCATGTCATGTAGCCTGGAAAAGCGTACTCATCTGAACAAGGGGAGGTTCCTTTACTACTTGGGTTACTGATACATAAATCACGAGCCATTTTTCTCTAAATAGTAAATCACGAGCCATTTTAATCTAAATAGTACAGCTACAGTTTTCAATGTAAGCAACATGAGCATCTTTATTTAGTATGTAAGAATATAAAAGTCGCATACATTTGAGAGAAAAATGTACATATACCCTATGTTTATGCTGTCCCTGTATATGTTCTGCAACCAGTATTTGTCGTCCTGCTGAATCTTGTATGGTAAGTGCCTTCAGGACCCACAGGTCATAGCAAGTGAACATGAATGAAAGGCTCTAGCATTATGTTAAGTATGTAAATTTTGTTTAATCAATATTTAATCCCTACCTCTGGTTATCATTGCACTGAATTCATTTGCTGGCATGTTGGTAGTGTCCACACAGTCAGAGTAGGTGGTGAAGTTTTGTAGGAATTTGGTGCAGTGAAGAAAGATTTGAAGTTGTCTTTGGCTTTATATCCAAACCTAAGTTCATGGGTTGCTTTAGTAGGGTTTAAATCACATCATTGAAAGCAGACATTGAATCGCTTAACATCGAACAGACTTCATCGAACGGTGAAAACATCGAAATGCTGTTAAAGGGAATTCCCACTGGGGACATGACACTCTAAGGGTGTAGGCAAGGTGGCAAGCCCCCCTGTACCCCCCCCCCCGCTACTTAAATATACCAACTCTGAGATCACACTACAGTGTGGGAAACTGAAATCTTCCATTTCCGCACTATAGTGCACCGAAATGCGATCTTGGGAGTGGTATTCCTAAGTGGCAGGGTGTGTGTGGGGTGCAGGGGGTTCTATCCCCCTGCATGGAGCAATTTGTTGTTGATCTGCAATCCACATTTTTTTTTTCTAACTTTGATGTTTTCCGGTTCATTGAAGTCAGTTCCATAATAAGCGATTCAGTGTCTTCTTTCGATGATGTGATATTCACCCGCTTTAGTAGCCTTGTTTTTCAAATTTAGTGAAATCTGATATTTTCCTTGTCCAAGAATTCTGATTTTTTTTTCAGAGGACTTAAGAGATTTTGAGGGAGAAGGCTGCTAGCTTATCCCCAGTCAACCATTGAAGATTATGGCAGAAGATTTGCATACAGTGATGCTGTATTTGCAAGTGTCAGGTTGAATATTATGTCCTGTAGTGGTATTAGTAACCGTTTGCTCCATGGAATTATTTGTTAGAGCCAAAAACATTTGAGCATATGCTGTGGTGTTGGTATAATTACTGTAGTTTATTTGAGGGGTAGGTTGTCTCCCTGATTGATGGAGTTGTTTATTATTCTTTAAATTTTAAGAAATATATTTAATATATTGTGTTCAATTTTTTTTTTGATTCTTAGGTATTTTGTAAATGATGTTTTAGTGAAATATCTGTAAACACATTTTGTTTTATCCTCATCAATAATATGTCTAAGGTATCAAAATATTGTCTCCAAAAGCACATCAATGTAATGAGAACTATTTCTTGAAATATGTTTAGGACTGTACTCACCTAGATAAATAAAAAAAAACACAAAGTAAGAAAAGAAGAATAGAGGAACAAGAGAGAAGATCACAAGTAGACACAAAAAAAAAAAAACACAAAAAAAAACATCAGTCTTCTCAGTCAGATTTTAGTTAGATAGTAAAACAACAAATCTGACAGTCATTACAGATAGCACCAATGCAAACACTGACATGATGCTGGACAGGGACCCCTACAAACCCCAAAAAACCTACTCAACACCACCTCTCCCATACTAAATCTCTATGTCCCACTGATACACTGTGCCTGCACAGCATGCCTGCTCTCAAAACATACAAAACACAACACAACAAACCACACCACTTCCTTGATCAGTAGCTTGTCAGTCTCAGCTGTTGATAGATTCAGTGTACCTTGTATGAGCCATCAGGAGGCCAGGGAAAAAACACAGAAAACTCAAAATACTCCAACTCAAATCTTCTTCTCTTCATTCTCAACTGCCTTCTGTCTCTCTGTCAAGGACTCATCACACACCACAAGACCTGAGACTCTACATTATCTCTCTGGTTCTCAAGTACCCCTTGTTTTAGAGATATTTTTTAATTAATTGTTGTTTTTTTGTTGTTAAAAATTTGATTTAATTGTATTTTAATTTGGGATGTTTAGTTGTTTTATTTTAAGTTTAAAAAGTTGTTGTGATGTTTGTAGTTAAGAACAAGAAGAAAAGATGTGCTCAAAGCTCTGTGATCATTTTTGTCCCCAGCCCCACCTGCCCACCCCTATCCGGGCCACAGGCACCCACTCCACCCTATTCCCCCTTCCCGTAAGAAACAACCTAACGCGCCTATTGAACTATGTAAAAAAGCTAAGGTGCATTTTGCTCTGGCTCCACACCCAGTCTGTCAATGTATAAATGTAAAATTTTAAAAGTGTTATAGATGTTTATTGTGTTCAAGTAGAAAAGTCAATGTCTATTTTGCATACAGCAAAATTATAATCATAAGATTAACAATTACAAGCTTTGTGCATCAATAATTAACAAGCAAGATATATAGAGGTTTTAACACTGAGAAGCATTCTGGAGTGCAGGACAGAGGACAGAAGAATGTATTTAGAAGATATAAAATTTATGTAAAGGATATGCTGAGTCATATATGATATGTTGTAAATAGTAAATGTTGACATGTTTAAAGAACATATATGTTATTATGAATAAGTGTATAAACATTCTAATGACTGACAGACTTCTGTATTCAAATGTATAATACAAGCTTAATTATGAAAAAAATGATATGAACAACTCATTAACAGTTAATTATATCATTTATCATGTCATAACACAATATATGTATCAGTGCAGTATCAAACTATATGTAATATATATGTATTAAATATATATATATGTATATGTATATATATATATGATATATATATGTATATATAGATAGATAAAATATATATATAATGTATATTATAAATATAATAATAATATAAGAAAATTGACATACATATACATAACAAGAAATGATAAAATTGTTAAATAATGTATAAAAAGTAGAATACTATTATGTTTCATCACATTATATATAGTTTAGAGCAGAACAGATATATGTTGTATATTGTATATATGTAAAGAATATGTATATAAATTGATATGTGTATAAGTAATATTGTTGTGGTATTATTAAATCATGTTTCATGTATGTATTATGACATTATTACAGATATTCTACATGTATTACAAATAAACAGTGTATGTGCATGTATCACACATTATACATGTATGAACAGTGTATTACACAATGTATTTTATGTAATAATGTGGCACATGTTTATAAGTGTACACATATATATTGGATGTATGGAAAGTAAATATGTATTTGTATATATATTGTATAAAATATAAATATAATATATATATGTGTGATAAGTATATATATTATAGGTAAGATGTATATATATTTAAAATGTGTGGTATTAATATGTCATATGTCTGAACACTGCATTATAATGTGAATCACTTAATATAAATGAATGAAACATATCATTTTCTACACACATATTTATTGTTATATTTGTTTATATTTGTCTCTGCCAAGTATTTTATTTATTTGTTTGTTATATATTTGTTTGTATTTATATATATGGCAGTATATATATATATGTAATTCACTGCATATATATATCATAACACATCAGGCATGTATATGTGTTACTAATGTAATGTTTCACTCAAAATGTGCATGTATATTATTTATATATATGTTTGAAAGGAAACATATGTATTTTATATTTGCTAATTCATGTATCTAAAAATTATATCATGTCAACACTTTTTATTATATATAGAGTATATAAATATGTCACATGTTATAAATCACACACTGAAATGTGTGTTACTGTAATACATAACATT
Organism: Protopterus annectens; assembly: GCF_019279795.1. NCBI lineage: Eukaryota > Metazoa > Chordata > Ceratodontiformes > Protopteridae > Protopterus > Protopterus annectens. The sequence goes on along the minus strand of NC_056741.1, from coordinate 1,226,753,259 downwards.
CTGTATAACAGCAATAATAGTAATGTTACACACTGTAACACACTGTTTGCAAACAAACAATCAGCACTTATGTGCTATATTCTGTAAGGCAGGCACCAATGTAACTTTCACTGCAGCAATTGGCAGCTAGAATGTATATATAAAGTATATATTTATAAGAGTATATAGATATATAGATTGGGAAAGAAGATAAATTGTGGTATAAAATATATGTATGTATGAAAGGTTATAAGTAAAGAACAAACCAACACCTGAGCAAATTAACACACTATGTGGCACAGAACAGATTACAGCTTAGGCAAGCAAATAAGTTCATGTAAGCGTCACATTAATCATATGATATGTTTTTTGCTCCAACTCTGCATTCAAGGAAATTACACATCTACTGTGCACAGATGATGTCACATATATATATGTAAAATAGTTTTATTGTATGATAGATTATATATTATAAGTATTATGTATAACTTGATGAAGTATAATATGTATGATGTATCAGGCAGCAAAAATATAACAACACCAAGGCAACAACAGCACTCACACAACAGGACACAGGAGAAAAACACACACACAAGGACAACTGGCAGGCAGGCAGTATTTTTTATATGAGTTTATGTGTCTTTGAAAATCTCTACACTAAGATGCTACAAGGCTTGAGATATTTAAATGAATAAGAATATATTATGTGAGGGGAAAAGAGAATGTATGGTTGTTATATAAGTTATGAAGTGCACAATTCTGATATTCACAAGAGATTTTCTTGAACAGCAATTTTTTACATTCTCAATGGGGAACAGGACAGTCTAAGAGAAGGAATTCCTAGATCTTAGGTTCATAGGTTGGTACTGGGCTATCTGCCCTAAGGCATATATTAGCCCAGCCACAGCTGTGTGTATTCACCTCCCCTTTAGTAGTTCCCTAGACCCTTGTACTAGCAGCTAGTACCCTTGGCCCCTATCTAGTAGTGCTGTTGGTGTGATCCCCGGTGTGAACTTTGTTACCCATCCACTCATCAAGGTTCCTCTTGAAGATTGATAGTGAGGGGCTCTGTCTTATGTAGATCGGGACCCTGTTCCATAGTAAGGGAAGTCTCTGCGAAGGGAATCTATCCCTCCAGCATGTTCTATTCATTGTTGTGTTGAGGTTTATATCCCTAGAATGTGTAGCTAGAGTAGATTTGGTTTTACTAAGATGGAGCATGTTCAACAATTCTTGGGTGGACATGGCTCTGTACGTTGGACAGAGATTGCCTCTGAGAAAGCAGTATGCAACAGAGAACAGTCTTAGCTTTTTCAATCGTGCTGCATAGGGCAAATGTTTGAGGCCAGTAATCCTCTTGGTTAGGTACCTCTGTGGTCTCTCCAGCTGCTGGAGATGTCTAGCCAGGTACATTCCAATTGGTGCATTGTACTCAATAATGGGTCTGATGAGGGAAGAGTAGAGGGGCAGCATTACATTCTTAGTTCTTGATGTGAACCGTTTCTCCTTCCTGAGCTGTGGTACTCTCCCATAGTAAGAACACTAACATGTGAATAATAGGACGTAGAATAGTTGTGTACAATTTTACCATAACCGTAGATGTCTTCCTCTTCCATGTTGCAATATTCCTTCCCTCCCTCCTGACCCCCTTGTTTCAAAAACACAGGTCTGTGGGCCTTCACAGAGCCCCTACCTGCACTAGGGTAATTTTTTGGCAGTCTGGCATTCCACCTGTCTGGAGGACATCTTTTGGCATCTCCTAGGCTGCTGTCCAACTGGGCAGTTAGTTCTGAGGTCTGTGCATGCAGATGTCACATTTAAGGCCCCTGGTTTACAGCCCTACATGTGACGTCCCTTGCACCAACAGCAACCAGGCTGTAAGCTTTTGCGTAGGAGCCAACGTTTGGGTCACCTGAGGTGGAGGATTCCACAGTAAGAATACTGCAACATTGAAGAGAAAGACATCTATGGTTATGGTAAGATTTTATACAACTATTCTTTCTCACTGAATGGGCATATATCAGACTTGTGCCCAGTCAGGAAAGTAACCTTCGTGTATTTTCTCTGACATTTTCCGGAGGTTTTCCTACCACAAAGAGGTGAATTCTCTTCCTGACTTTCTGCCAAATATGTTGAAGAAATTCGGGCTTACAGCCAGGAAGTTTGAGCTTTCTGGGCTGCATCATCCGTCATACTCTTGGTACTGTTAGTCAGGCTGCATATGAAGAAACATCAGTGAGACCTTAATACATGGAACTAGCAGATTTAGCCACTGGAGCATACTTTCCCATCCCTTCCCTGCATAATGAAAGAAATGGAATGGTGGATGCATCCATTCAGAAAGAACTAGGACATGCCCTTCAGACCACACTCCCCAAATAAGATCTTAACATTGGATACCGAGAGCCTGACATTAGGGGCATATACCAAGAACCTCAAAGTACAGGCCATGTTGAGACACAGGCATACAGAGCTGCACATGAACTTTTAACTCCTTCAGTCCCACACACAGCAGAAAACTAATTAACTCCTTTGCTTCCTGAAGTTTTCTAAACTAGGAAATCATTTGCTTCCATAGAGCTTTTCTCTAAAATCCTCTTTTGAAAACACTTCATTAGATTTAAAAAATGTAAAACATGGTAAGGCTTTGGTAAACAATGGCATATACATTGGTGTTCATATCAATGGTCTGTCTGTAGGTGCTGACTTTATATAGCAGATTTATGAAAGAAGAGTTGCAGTTTGTTTGCAAAAAAGCTACTTGTGTGGGAAAACGAAGGGTCGTATCCCCCTAAGTGTGCAAGGCAGAACTGAAGTTCAGTGGAAGAATTGTTCACCTATTCAAGTGCTTTCTAGTGATTTATGACGAGAGGCTAACATACTACTGTTCTGTAATGTTGCCAAATCTATACCACTTATTATGCATAAGATTTTTTGAAATATTGTTGAAATATGTGCAATTTTGTTAGATAGCAGGTATCATTGTTAGTCTATGCCTTAGAGATCAAATGTAATTTTTTTTTTTACTATTTATTTTTGTATACCCTCACCTTGTAAAGTGGGCTTTCTTATTCTGAAATGTATTTTTTTACTTTAGCTATTTCAGTGGATATGTATTAAGTTTAATAAACTGGTGATGTGAAGTTCTATCTCGACGTTCATTCTTAGATGGGTTCGGAGCAGTTTCTCTGCTCTGAGTCGGCCAACTACAAAGCTCGTGGTCTTCAGACAGCTCGAGGCCAAGTCCCTTTGGATTACTCTCACAGCCCTGCCAGGCCAGAATTTCTTCTTTAAGAAATTTTCTCTTAAAGTACTTTTTATTATAGCTTTAAGTTTCCATTCCATTTAAAAGCATTTATAGGATTTGTAGAACTAGTTTGTAGTCTATTTTTCAAAGCCTTTCTATAACTCCGTTGGCCATCGTTTTATTAGGCCATTATCTCCCTTCTCTGTTTTTACATTTAAAATGTTAGTGTTTTATTAGAAACTTTAATAGTTAGATTTTAATTAGTATTGTAGAGTCCGTTTTGATTTAAGGGCTACTTACTGTTTGAAAGTTCGCATTAGAATAGTGTGTTGGTTGAACATAGTTTCTCTCTGAGATATTCTTATTGGTAATTTAAATAGGTTTTTTTTTGTGTGCATTTATATTTACAGTAGACACTTACTTATGGCTGACCAAGAGAAGGAAAAAAAACAAAGTCTTGGTTCAAAAAATGTCTAAAGTGTGAACAGAAAATGTCTGTGACTGATGGTCATGTTAACTGTGTTTACTGTTTGGGTGCTTTGCACTTACAAGAGAGCTGCTCTATCTGCGATTCTTTCTGTAGCTGCGTTCTACAGGAAAGAAAGAGAAAGTTGATTAACAGAGGGTTATTAAAATCCTCTTTTCAAGAAGCTTTGAGTGATCATGATAAAACATCTAAGTCTCCAAAATCTACCAAGTCATTGAAATAGACATCTTCGAAGCATAGAATTTTGGATCCAACACCATCATAAAAATTATCGATGTCGTCTGCTCCACAGCCTTCAGAGCCGACTATCGTAACCTTTCTGAGCCGGTCCCCAGTCCTGGAACCGGGCTCCGCAGTGTTGAAATCCCCAGTTTTGCAATTGGTGGCATCATCGATCCATTCATGTTGGTCTTCTATAAGTCTATCTGATTTGGATGTGGATTGTGTGGTGCAGAAGTTTTACAGGCACCGGTGTTTGCCAAATTATTGGTTCTGACCCAAGTGGCTTTGGAACAGACAGCTGTTCCTGCATCTACTTCTTTTCCTCCTCTGAGCCAAACCGGTCTTTCGGCGCTGGAGGAGTTTGAGCTGATGATTGTGGAGCCTTTGGAACTGACTCCTGTTCCAGTACCATCGGTGCCGACTAGGCAGACTTACTCGGTGCCTATCGAGGGGTCTAGGAGCTGACACTCGCCGATCGGGTCCAGGGAGGACAGTCAGACTGATCTTTCGGATCCGACTTTACCTCTTGGGGTTTTGGTGCAGATGAGTTCGGCTCCTATCTCTAGATCGGAGCCTACTGTTCCGGTGCCGAGGGAATCATCTGCTTCTTTGGATCCAGGCATTCCTTTGCATCAGAGGAGAGGTGCCTTTGATGCCATGAGGCGGGTAATGTCCCCCAGGACATCCACAACGTCAGGACCAACTACCTCCTCCCCTAAAGCGCCTGTGTCTACTTCGGCCTCACAGATCCCTTTGAAGCGTAGAGACCCTGAGCCTCAGGAAGCCCCACTGGGCTGACCCTGCTCTTCTGAGACCTCACCAGAAGCTCTCACTGATGAGGTTCCCAGGAAGAGAATTCACAAGAGGAAACATTTTGACGCCCTACAGGAACCTCTCACCTCTGACCCTGACTTGGATGAGTCAGAAAGGTCCTTACGGTGCCCCTCGGAGGATATCTCATTTGCAGATATTTTGGAAATCCTAATGCAGAGGGATGGCTGGAAGCCCACCAACCCTACTGAGGATGAGTTGGTCTTCCTGAAATCTTTTGGTTCTCAGCCCTCCACCTTGTGGGTGTCTCCGCACTTCGAAGAGCTTATGGAGCTGGTCTCGTGAAGGGCGTAGGAGTCTCCGGACACCATGGAGCCTGTCCCTAGGAGGCCTAATAAATTTATTTCTTCTCCTCAGTATAAGATTTTCTCACAGAGTGCCTGTTGATGCCATGTTGGTGGTGGCGGCGGCAGCAGCCACAAAAAAGGATATGTAGGAAACTTCTTCCTCTGTCCCATCCTCTTAACAGAGATTCTAGGATCGTGGATAGATACAGGAAGCGCACGTTTAGTTCTGCGACTTTTGCCGTGCAATCATTGAACTACCTCACACATTTCACGAGACTGCAGAGATGTCTCCTTAAAGAGCTTGGAGATTCTCTTCAGGGTATGGTAGCCGAGGGAGTTGCAGACAAGGTTGCTTCCCAGCTTGCTACTCTTAATTCCGTAGTAAACTCTTCTATGGGTCTGATCTCATATGCAGCTGATGGAACGAGTAGGGCAGTAGGTATAGAAATTGCCCTTAGGAGACGCTCCTGGATGCACGTTTGTTCTTTTGCGGAACCCTTTAAGTCATCCTTTGTCAACACCCCTTTTGATGGCTCATCTTTTTTCGGGCCCAAAGTAAAGGAAACTCTTACAGGTGTGAGCAGGAAGGAAAGACCGTCTGCCGTCGGAGTCCGTTTTTCCACCCCCACTTGACCCTACCCCAAAGGTCAAAAGGGAGGAAAGATGTGGTTCCAAAAAACCCAAGGAGCCTTTCAGGACACACGTGTTAAACCCCCCTCCAGGAGCAGAGGAGGGGGTAATAATGGAAGATGCTGCTCTCGCGTCAGAGGGGGTCTGCAGAATCAGGGTGGCAGATGAGTTCTTTGGGAAGCCCTACCAGTGCTCCTGAAAGGAGGGCCTGATTGTCCAACTCTGGAGGCAGTTGGGGGTTGCTTACCTTTGTACCCAGACGCCTGGCTAAAAATAAACAACGGGTTACAAAGTATAATATCCAGATGATACTTTATTACCTTTGCCACTCCACCTCCCTTGATAACATCCTGGACGTTCCACCCAGTTACAGAGAACAAGCAACCACAGAGGTCCAAAGTTTGCTAGAAAAAAGTCATCCAACCGGTCCCTGCAGACCAGATAGGATCCAGAACTTACTCAAGATTCACTTTAGTTCCATAGAAAACAGAGTACTGGAGACCTATTTTGGACCTCAGCAGACTAGACAGATCTGTCAAGAAGGAGAAGATCTAGATGGTCACATTACAGTTGATACTTCCCTTTTTAGGGAAAGACAATTGGATGTGCTCAATATCTCCAGGATGCGTACTACCACATAAAAATGGCCAGACCATCCAGGGATCATCTGCGCTTCCGGCTGGGAGCCAATCACCAGTTTCTCAGCCCTGCCCTTGGTCTCACTACAGCCCTCAGTGTGTTCACCAAATGTATGGCAGTGGTCACGGCTCACCTGAAGCGTTTGGGATTCCAGGTGTTTCTGTACTTAGACGATTGGCTCTTCACTGCCACCACCAGGCATCAGCTTATACAACAAGTACATCAAGCACTTGTAAATAAAAATCAAGTATCTTCATTTTCCACAGAGAATCATGCATTTTGAGTCGCAACCTTTCCTCAGAGGAAGCAGCTGCCTTTGAACAACTCAAAAGCAACCATACCATAGTTATCTTACCAGCTGACAAAGGAGGGGCTGTGGTCGTCATGAATATATGGGATACTGTCTAAATGAGGGTAGGGAACAACTATCCAACCCAAGATGTTATATGTTAATGTCTATAGACCCAACCCCTGTATTCAAGAGAGAGAGCTCGATAACATTTATCAGTCAGGCAGTGGAGGAAGGTATTATCAATAGTTCTATTCAACACCATCTTACCGTAGCGGATCCGCAAAAACAAATATTATATTTACTACCTAAAATTCACAAATCACTCACCCAGCCTCCAGGCAGACCTATTGTGTTGGGTATTGGTTCTCTGACTGAACCCCTGTCGGTATTTCTGACAACGTATTTAAAACCACTATTGGCTTCAGTCAGAGCTAGGATTCAGGACACTACACACTTTCTCAAAATCATATCAAGCACACAGAGCCTGGATGGCTGATGTGCACCTTGGATGTAAAGGCATTATATACTAGTTATCCCCCATTGAGCTGGTTGACAAGCTTTACATTATTGGTTGGAACATGCTGCCTTGTACCCCCCCCCCTGGCTTCAGTACTCTACTGGTATGTATGGCAGAATATGTCTTCAACAAAAATGTCTTACTTCCAGGGTGAATGTTATTGGCAGTTGCAGGGCACTGCTGTGGGGGCTTCTTTTGCCCCCATATATGCGGATCTGTTTATGGCTTTTTTGAGGAATGCATGATTTATGATCCCCTTCATAACATCTACCAAGTGGAAATAGATATCTGGTGCAGATATTTGGATGAGTACTGGATGGTGTGGCGGGCAGATGTGGCATATTTACAGAAATCTTTGTAATATCTTAACGATAATTTGTGGGGTATTGAGTTTACTCTTACATCACATCATGACAGTATAAATTTTTTGGATGTAACTGTGTATAGGAACGAGGATCATACTCTTAGTACAAAGACGTTCCGTAAATATTCACAATACAACAACTTGCTCCATGCATCTAGTATGCATCCCCGCCACACCATCCGCAACATTCCAGAGTCTCAATTTATGCATATTAAAAGAATCATCTCATCTGCATGGGAGTTTGAACATGCCAGACAGGATTTGTGTAACAGGTTTTTGGATCGGGGATACAGGGAGTCCGATATTGCCATTGATTGGAGTTCTGCTCAGGATAGGCACACATTGTTGGGGTACAAACAGCGTAGGCTAACACAAGAAGGTCAAAATCTTAGGTTTGTGACAATCTATGGACGTAATAATAACGTCATTAGAAATGTGCTAGTTACTCATTGGAATATACTCATGGCCAATGACCAACTTAGGGAATGTTTGGGCCCCAGATGCAATTCCTTTACAGACGGAAGAACTTTTAGGTGCCCATTTTCCGCACTCATGCTACATGTATATGTATATATACAAACAACTGACCATGTCTGTGACTCACCATTGGGAATGTTTCCTGTGGACATTACAGGCACTCTGTGAGCAAATTCAAACAATTTAATAGCAAACACCAGCAGGCATATGATCCTAGGGTTTTGTAATGTACAGCAGCTGGATAGTATACGGAGCATACGTACATGTTCTGTTTTTGTACAAATCTCTACCATTGAGAATTCAGGATGTTGATACATGATATCCTAAAATAAAGGGAGACGAACAAGCCTATACAGACAGTACTGCTATGCCAATGCTGATTTCAGGCTTTATGGTAATAGAATTATTGGAGGTAGTGGAATTCAACAAGGCTGGCACACTCATCCCCAATCACAAAAATATTGATCACAATTTAAGCATTGCTTTCCCCAGGACCCAATGACCATATGAAAGACACCACAACTATTGTGCTATTTTCTGCTGTGTTTTATATATGTATATATGCATATATATTACATTTTGTGTATATATGTATGCAGCTTGCTTGGGTATGTTTACATATGCATAAAAATTTTCATATGCATACATGCATATGTACATTGATACAAATTTCTAACTTAACATTGTTTCTATATACATATTCTTATGTACTGCTATTTCTGGGTTGGACCATGTCTGTTATTAGTTGGGGGTGTGTATATATAGTTTCATCATGCATCTATTATGTAATACTTTTTCACTGAAAAGGCTGGGTATAAAACCGGTCTGAAAGTATTTCATGTAAATCATACTTGATTTTTATTTACAAGTGCTTGATGTTCTCTTTATGCTGGCCACTGGTGTTTTGAATCATCTATGGTTTGGCCGTGCATTTCAAATGCAGAGTGTTGGGTTGTATCAGCTTATACAAGCCAGGGGCACCACACTTATTCTTTGCAGTCAACTGGGGATTACCATAAACTGAAAAAAAATCTGCTTTGTCACGATCGCAACATATTGATGTTGTGTAGTCCAATCTCACCTTCATTTTTACATATGGGTTACTCTGCCAATTTACAAGCTCGAAGACTTCTGGTTGGCTCGTGGTTAAGCAGGTATCCCATAGTGCACCAGTACAAACCTCAGATCTCATTTGTCGTGGCGACTGGTTCGGTTGTGCTTCTCTTGGCTCTGGCTAAGTGTTAAAATTCTATTTAAATTTTGTATTACAGTTATTACGGTATTGTAAGGTGATATTATCTTAGGCAGTAGTGTTTGCCCTTTTCAGTGCATTCTTAGCTTAAACTTGTTAGTTTGGTATCCTGTGTGCCAGTTTAGAGTTCTTGCAGGCGTCGTTGCGCTTTTTTCCTTATCAGGTAGTTTGTTAGTTTGTGGTGGTTTTCCGCTGATAGTTAACAGAGGTTCCTGTTATTCTGTTGTCTATCTAGACCGTTATGGGCAGCTTAGTTGCCTTAATCTGAGATTGTATTTTTGGCGGGGATCCGCTGGTTATTTACTAAGGATTGGAGTTCCTCCCTTAGTACGTTAGTTTTTTCTTCTAATTGCTCCACATAGAGTTATATACAGTTTTCTGTGTGTGTGTGTTTTCTGGTCTGATTAAATTAGAAGTCCCATTTTCTCTCCCACCGGGCTAGGCATGTGTAAGAGGGCCTAGTCCTCGTGGTACTTCTTTCTGTACGGTTAGGCCTGTTTTAGTTACAGGACCTAAAAATTGTTACCACATAGAGTTATTTACAGTTTTCTGTGTGTGCATTTTCTGGTCTGTTTAAATTTAGAAGACCTAGTTTCTGTTCCACTGGGCTAGGCCCATTTAAGTTACAGGACCTAGTCCTCTTCCCCCTTCTTCCTTTCCTGTGTGTGTGTGTCAAATGTCTAAAGAGATTAAGGAGCACAAACCTTCGGGTTTTAAGAAGTGCATGAAATGCTCCCAAAAGATGTCTTTAACGGATGGCCACAGTAGCTGTGTCTACTGTTTAGGGGCCATCCACCTGGATGAATCGTGCTTGTTTTGCATGCTTTCTCCTAGGGTGTTACAGGATAGAAAGAACAAGCTTATACTCAAGGGTCTACTAAAACCATCTTTTGAGGAAATTCTCTCCAGTGGCAAATCTAAGTCTTCAAAAAGGCCTTTTCCGGCGCTGGCTGGTGTCGCGGAGCTGCCTTCTAAACAGTCAAGATCTGCCTCTTTGACTCCATTGCCTTTGGAGCCGAAGGAGAGCACTATTGTGGTGTCAGGCTCTGTTCCAAGTGTTTCGGAGCCGATCTCTGAACCGATTGAATCAGCAAATGAATCTGCTTCTTTGAGCCGGTCTGTGGATTCCCTACTGGTTTACGTGTTACTAAAGTCTCCAGTGCCCCCTTGATCAAGATCCCCTACTGTCTTCCAGATCTTCCAGGAGCCTTTTGGAAGAAGATGTAGAGGGTAGTGTTGAGACTCCTGAAGTCGCCTACCTTATGTTATTGTTGGCTCCGACCCATTCGCCCGGAGCCACTCAATCCAGCTTTGCCCTTGTCTGCTATTCCTCCTCCAAGCCATGTTGGCCTTTGGAGCCGGAGTGCTTAGTGCCACAGAGGTGCTATCGGTTCCAGCTCCCTTTGTCGCTGCTTTGATAGTGAGGGGCTCTGTCTTATGTAGATCGACCCTGTTCCATAGTAAGGGAAGTCTCTGAAGGGAATCTATCCCTCCAGGATGTTCTATTCATTGTTGTGTTGAGGTTTATATCCCTAGAATGTGTAGCTAGAGTAGATTTGGTTTTACTAAGATGGAGCATGTTCAACAATTCTTGGGTGGACATGGCTCTGTACGTTGGACAGAGATTGCCTCTGAGAAAGCAGTATGCAACAGAGAACAGTCTTAGCTTTTTCAATCGTGCTGCATAGGGCAAATGTTTGAGGCCAGTAATCCTCTTGGTTAGGTACCTCTGTGGTCTCTCCAGCTGCTGGAGATGTCTAGCCAGGTACATTCCAATTGGTGCATTGTACTCAATAATGGGTCTGATGAGGGAAGAGTAGAGGGGCAGCATTACATTCTTAGTTCTTGATGTGAACCGTTTCTCCTTCCTGAGCTGTGGTACTCTCCCATAGTAAGAACACTAACATGTGAATAATAGGACGTAGAATAGTTGTGTACAATTTTACCATAACCGTAGATGTCTTCCTCTTCCATGTTGCAATATTCCTTCCCTCCCTCCTGACCCCCTTGTTTCAAAAACACAGGTCTGTGGGCCTTCACAGAGCCCCTACCTGCACTAGGGTAATTCTTTGGCAGTCTGGCATTCCACCTGTCTGGAGGACATCTTTTGGCATTTCCTAGGCTGCTGTCCAACTGGGCAGTTAGTTCTGAGGTCTGTGCATGCAGATGTCACATTTAAGGCCCCTGGTTTACAGCCCTACATGTGACGTCCCTTGCACCAACAGCAACCAGGCTGTAAGCTTTTGCGTAGGAGCCAACGTTTGGGTCACCTGAGGTGGAGGATTCCACAGTAAGAATACTGCAACATTGAAGAGAAAGACATCTATGGTTATGGTAAGATTTTATACAACTATTCTTTCTCACTGAATGGGCATATATCAGACTTGTGCCCAGTCAGGAAAGTAACCTTCGTGTATTTTCTCTGACATTTTCCGGAGGTTTTCCTACCACATGAAAAGGTGAATTCTCTTCCTGACTTTCTGCCAAATATGTTGAAGAAATTCAGGCTTACAGCCAGGAAGTTTGAGCGTTCTGGGCTGCATCATCCGTCATACTCTTGGTACTGTTAGTCAGGCTGCATATGAAGAAACATCAGTGAGACCTTAATACATGGAACTAGCAGATTTAGCCACTGGAGCATACTTTCCCATCCCTTCCCTGCATAATGAAAGAAATGGAATGGTGGATGCATCCATTCAGAAAGAACTAGGACATGCCCTTCAGACCACACTCCCCAAATAAGATCTTAACATTGGATACCGAGAGCCTGACATTAGGGGCATATACCAAGAACCTCAAAGTACAGGCCATGTTGAGACACAGGCATACAGAGCTGCACATGAACTTTTAACTCCTTCAGTCCTTAATAGCAGAAAACTAATTAACTCCTTTGCTTCCTGAAGTTTTCTAAACTAGGAAATCATTTGCTTCCATAGAGCTTTTCTCTAAAATCCTCTTTTGAAAACACTTCATTAGATTTAAAAAATGTAAAACATGGTAAGGCTTTGGTAAACAATGGCATATACATTGGTGTTCATATCAATAGTCTGTCTGTAGGTGCTGACTTTATATAGCAGATTTATGAAAGAAGAGTTGCAGTTTGTTTGCAAAAAAGCTACTTGTGTGGGAAAACGAAGGGTCAGATCCCCTAAGTGTGCAAGGCAGAACTGAAGTTCAGTGGAAGAATTGTTCACCTATTCAAGTGGTTTCTAGTGATTTATGACGAGAGGCTAACATACTACTGTTCTGTAATGTTGCCAAATCTATACCACTTATTATGCATAAGATTTTTTGAAATATTGTTGAAATATGTACAATTTTGTTAGATAGCAGGTATCATTGTTAGTCTATGCCTTAGAGATCAAATGTAATTTTTTTTTTTTACTATTTATTTTTGTATACCCTCACCTTGTAAAGTGGGCTTTCTTATTCTGAAATGTATTTTTTTACTTTAGCTATTTCAGTGGATATGTATTAAGTTTAATAAACTGGTGATGTGAAGTTCTATCTCGACGTTCATTCTTAGATGGGTTCGGAGCAGTTTCTCTGCTCTGAGTCGGCCAACTACAAAGCTCGTGGTCTTCAGACAGCTCGAGGCCAAGTCCCTATCCCATGATGCACCTTGTGTTACCCCAGCTCTAGTTTGCCACTGCAACAGATCAGAGGATACTTCACAGCTCGGGCCAGTAGAATTTTCTTCTTTAAGAAATTTTCTCTTAAAGTACTTTTTATTATACCTTTAAGTTTCCATTCCATTTAAAAGCATTTATAGGATTTGTAGAACTAGTTTGTAGTCTATTTTTCAAAGCCTTTCTATAACTCCGTTGGCCATCGTTTTATTAGGCCGTTATCTCCCTTCTCTGTTTTTACATTTAAAATGTTAGTGTTTTATTAGAAACTTTAATAGTTAGATTTTAATTAGTATTGTAGAGTCCGTTTTGATTTAAGGGCTACTTACTGTTTGAAAGTTCGCATTAGAATAGTGTGTTGGTTGAACATAGTTTCTCTCTGAGATATTCTTATTGGTAATTTAAATAGGTTTTTTTGTGTGCATTTATATTTACAGTAGACACTTACTTATGGCTGACCAAGAGAAGGAAAAAACAAAGTCTTGGTTCAAAAATGTCTAAAGTGTGAACAGAAAATGTCTGTGACTGATGGTCATGTTAACTGTGTTTACTGTTTGGGTGCTTTGCACTTACAAGAGAGCTGCTCTATCTGCGATTCTTTCTGTAGCTGCGTTCTACAGGAAAGAAAGAGAAAGTTGATTAACAGAGGGTTATTAAAATCCTCTTTTCAAGAAGCTTTGAGTGATCATGATAAAACATCTAAGTCTCCAAAATCTACCAAGTCATTGAAATAGACATCCTCGAAGCATAGAATTTTGGATCCAACACCATCATAAAAATTATCGATGTCGTCTGCTCCACAGCCTTCAGAGCCGACTATCGTAACCTTTCTGAGCCGGTCCCCAGTCCTGGAACCGGGCTCCGCAGTGTTGAAATCCCCAGTTTTGCAATTGGTGGCATCATCGATCCATTCATGTTGGTCTTCTATAAGTCTATCTGATTTGGATGTGGATTGTGTGGTGCAGAAGTTGTTACAGGCACCGGTGTTTGCCAAATTATTGGTTCTGACCCAAGTGGCTTTGGAACAGACAGCTGTTCCTGCATCTACTTCTTTTCCTCCTCTGAGCCAAACCGGTCTTTCGGCGCTGGAGGAGTTTGAGCTGATGATTGTGGAGCCTTTGGAACTGACTCCTGTTCCAGTACCATCGGTGCCGACTAGGCAGACTTACTCGGTGCCTATCGAGGGGTCTAGGAGCTGACACTCGCCGATCGGGTCCAGGGAGGACAGTCGGACTGATCTTTCGGATCCGACTTTACCTCTTGGGGTTTTGGTGCAGATGAGTTCGGCTCCTATCTCTAGATCGGAGCCTAGTGTTCCGGTGCCGAGGGAATCATCTGCTTCTTTGGATCCAGGCATTCCTTTGCATCAGAGCAGAGGTGCCTTTGATGCCATGAGGCGGGTAATGTCCCCCAGGACATCCACAACGTCAGGACCAACTACCTCCTCCCCTAAAGCGCCTGTGTCTACTTCGGCCTCACAGATCCCTTTGAAGCGTAGAGACCCTGAGCCTCAGGAAGCCCCACTGGGCTGACCCTGCTCTTCTGAGACCTCACCAGAAGCTCTCACTGATGAGGTTCCCAGGAAGAGAATTCACAAGAGGAAACATTTTGACGCCCTACAGGAACCTCTCACCTCTGACACTGACTTGGATGAGTCAGAAAGGTCCCACGGTGCCCCTCGGAGGATATCTCATTTGCAGATATTTTGGAAATCCTAATGCAGAGGGATGGCTGGAAGCCCACCAACCCTACTGAGGATGAGTTGGTCTTCCTGAAATCTTTTGGTTCTCAGCCCTCCACCTTGTGGGTGTCTCCGCACTTCGAAGAGCTTATGGAGCTGGTCTCGTGAAGGGCGTAGGAGTCTCCGGACACCATGGAGCCTGTCCCTAGGAGGCCTAATAAATTTATTTCTTCTCCTCAGTATAAGATTTTCTCACAGAGTGCCTGTTGATGCCATGTTGGTGGTGGCGGCGGCAGCAGCCACAAAAAAGGATATGTAGGAAACTTCTTCCTCTGTCCCATCCTTTTAACAGAGATTCTAGGATCGTGGATAGATACAGGAAGCGCACGTTTAGTTCTGCGACTTTTGCCGTGCAATCATTGAACTACCTCACACATTTCACGAGACTGCAGAGATGTCTCCTTAAAGAGCTTGGAGATTCTCTTCAGGGTATGGTAGCCGAGGGAGTTGCAGACAAGGTTGCTTCCCAGCTTGCTACTCTTAATTCCGTAGTAAACTCTTCTATGGGTCTGATCTCATATGCAGCTGATGGAACGAGTAGGGCAGTAGGTATAGAAATTGCCCTTAGGAGACGCTCCTGGATGCACGTTTGTTCTTTTGCGGAACCCTTTAAGTCATCCTTTGTGAACACCCCTTTTGATGGCTCATCTCTTTTCGAGCCCAAAGTAAAGGAAACTCTTACAGGTGTGAGCAGGAAGGAAAGACCGTCTGCCGTCGGAGTCAGTTTTTCCACCCCCACTTGACCCTACCCCAAAGGTCAAAAGGGAGGAAAGATGTGGTTCCAAAAAACCCAAGGAGCCTTTCAGGACACACGTGTTAAACCCCCCTCCAGGAGCAGAGGAGGGGGTAATAATGGAAGATGCTGCTCTCGCGTCAGAGGGGGTCTGCAGAATCAGGGTGGCAGATGAGTTCTTTGGGAAGCCCTACCAGTGCTCCTGAAAGGAGGGCCTGATTGTCCAACTCTGGAGGCAGTTGGGGGTTGCTTACCTTTGTACCCAGACGCCTGGCTAAAAATAAACAACGGGTTACAAAGTATAATATCCAGATGATACTTTATTACCTTTGCCACTCCACCTCCCTTGATAACATCCTGGACGTTCCACCCAGTTACAGAGAACAAGCAACCACAGAGGTCCAAAGTTTGCTAGAAAAAAGTCATCCAACCGGTCCCTGCAGACCAGATAGGATCCAGAACTTACTCAAGATTCACTTTAGTTCCATAGAAAACAGAGTACTGGAGACCTATTTTGGACCTCAGCAGACTAGACAGATCTGTCAAGAAGGAGAAGATCTAGATGGTCACATTACAGTTGATACTTCCCTTTTTAGGGAAAGACAATTGGATGTGCTCAATATCTCCAGGATGCGTACTACCACATAAAAATGGCCAGACCATCCAGGGATCATCTGCGCTTCCGGCTGGGAGCCAATCACTTTCAGTTTCGAGCCCTGCCCTTTGGTCTCACTACAGCCCTCAGTGTGTTCACCAAATGTATGGCAGTGGTCACGGCTCACCTGAAGCGTTTGGGATTCCAGGTGTTTCTGTACTTAGACGATTGGCTCTTCACTGCCACCACCAGGCATCAGCTTATACAACAAGTACATCAAGCACTTGTAAATAAAAATCAAGTATCTTCATTTTCCACAGAGAATCATGCATTTTGAGTCGCAACCTTTCCTCAGAGGAAGCAGCTGCCTTTGAACAACTCAAAAGCAACCATACCATAGTTATCTTACCAGCTGACAAAGGAGGGGCTGTGGTCATCATGAATATATGGGATACTGTCTAAATGAGGGTAGGGAACAACTATCCAACCCAAGATGTTATATGTTAATGTCTATAGACCCAACCCCTGTATTCAAGAGAGAGAGCTCGATAACGTTTATCAGTCAGGCAGTGGAGGAAGGTATTATCAATAGTTCTATTCAACACCATCTTACCGTAGCGGATCCGCAAAAACAAATATTATATTTACTACCTAAAATTCACAAATCACTCACCCAGCCTCCAGGCAGACCTATTGTGTTGGGTATTGGTTCTCTGACTGAACCCCTGTCGGTATTTCTGACAACGTATTTAAAACCACTATTGGCTTCAGTCAGAGCTAGGATTCAGGACACTACACACTTTCTCAAAATCATATCAAGCACACAACTAGAGCCTGGATGGCTGATGTGCACCTTGGATGTAAAGGCATTATATACTAGTTATCCCCCATTGAGCTGGTTTACAAGCTTTATATTATTGGTTGGAACATGCTGCCTTGTACCCCCCCCCCCCTGGCTTCAGTACTCTACTGGTATGTATGGCAGAATATGTCTTCAACAAAAATGTCTTACTTCCAGGGTGAATGTTATTGGCAGTTGCAGGGCACTGCTGTGGGGGCTTCTTTTGCCCCCATATATGCGGATCTGTTTATGGCTTTTTTTGAGGAATGCATGGTTTATGATCCCCTTCATAACATCTACCAAGTGGAAATAGATATCTGGTGCAGATATTTGGATGAGTACTGGATGGTGTGGCGGGCAGATGTGGCATATTTACAGAAATCTTTGTAATATCTTAACGATAATTTGTGGGGTATTGAGTTTACTCTTACATCACATCATGACAGTATAAATTTTTTGGATGTAACTGTGTATAGGAATGAGGATCATACTCTTAGTACAAAGACGTTCCGTAAATATTCACAATACAACAACTTGCTCCATGCATCTAGTATGCATCCCCGCCACACCATCCGCAACATTCCAGAGTCTCAATTTATGCATATTAAAAGAATCATCTCATCTGCATGGGAGTTTGAACATGCCAGACAGGATTTGTGTAACAGGTTTTTGGATCGGGGATACAGGGAGTCCGATATTGCCATTGATTGGAGTTCTGCTCAGGATAGGCACACATTGTTTGGGTACAAACAGCGTAGGCTAACACAAGAAGGTCAAAATCTTAGGTTTGTGACAATCTATGGACGTAATAATAACGTCATTAGAAATGTGCTAGTTACTCATTGGAATATACTCATGGCCAATGACCAACTTAGGGAATGTTTGGGCCCCAGATGGCAATTCTCTTATAGACGTGGAAGAACTTTAGGTGCTCATTTTTCGCACTATAAGCATAAGGAGAGTGGGGGAGCAGTATACAAACAATTGACCATGTCTGGGGATCAATTATTGGGAATGTTTCCTTGTGGACATTGTGGGCCATGCCAATTTGTGAGTAAATTAAAACAATTTACTAGTGCAAACACCAGCAGGGTATATGATCTCAGGGTCTTTGGCAATTGTGCCAGCAGCTGGATAGTATATTTGGCCACATGTACATGTTCTGCTTTTTATGTGGGCCAAACTTCACGCTTATTGAGAATTAGGATGTTGGAGCACAGAAGTGATATCCGAAATAAAAGGGAGACGAATGCCTATACAGACAGTATCAAGCATGCCAATGCTGATTTCAGGTTTATGGTAATAGAATTATTGGAGGTAGGAGTAACCAACAAGGCTGGCACACTATCCTTAATCACAAAGAAAAATGTTGGATCATTAATTTAAGAGCGCTGTTTTCCCCAGGACTCAATGACCACTTATGAAAGACACCACAGACCATTGTGCTATTTTCTGTTGTGTTTTATATATGTGTATATATTTATATATATTACATTTTTTGTGTATATATGTATGCAGTTTGCTTGTATGTTTATATATGTATAAAATAACTTTTTCATATGTATTTTGGTATTTACATATGTATATGTATTATTGATATAAATTTCTAACTTACATTCATTGTTTTATATACATATTCTATGTACTTGCTATTTCTGGGTTGGACCATGTCTGTTATTAGTTGGGGGTGTGTATATATAGTTTCATCATGCATCTATTATGTAATACTTTTTCACTGAAAAAGGCTGGGTAGCCGAAACCGGTCTGAAAGTATTTCATGTAAATCATACTTGATTTTTATTTACAAGTGCTTGATGTTCTCTTTATGCTGGCCACTGGTGTTTTGAATCATCTATGGTTTGGCCGTGCATTTCAGTACGTGCAGAGTGTTGGGTTGCATCAGCTTATACAAGCCAGGGGCACCACACTTATTCTTTGCAGTCAACTGGGGATTACCATAAACTGAAAAAAAATCTGCTTTGTCACGATCGCAACATATTGATGTTGTGTAGTCCAATCTCACCTTCATTTTTACATATGGGTTACTCTGCCGATTTACAAGCTCGAAGACTTCTGGTTGGCTCGTGGTTAAGCAGGTATCCCATAGTGCACCAGTACAAACCTCAGATCTCATTTGTCGTGGCGACTGGTTCGGTTGTGCTTCTCTTGGCTCTGGCTAAGTGTTAAAATTCTATTTAAATTTTGTATTACAGTTATTACGGTATTGTAAGGTGATATTATCTTAGGCAGTAGTGTTTGCCCTTTTCAGTGCATTCTTAGCTTAAACTTGTTAGTTTGGTATCCTGTGTGCCAGTTTAGAGTTCTTGCAGGCGTCGTTGCGCTTTTTTCCTTATCAGGTAGTTTGTTAGTTTGTGGTGGTTTTCCGCTGATAGTTAACAGAGTTTCCTGTTATTCTATTGTCTATCTAGACCGTTATGGGCAGCTTAGTTGCCTTAATCTGAGATTGTATTTTTGGCGGGGATCCGCTGGTTATTTACTAAGGATTGGAGTTCCTCCCTTAGTACGTTAGTTTTTTCTTCTAATTGCTCCACATAGAGTTATATACAGTTTTCTGTGTGTGTGTGTTTTCTGGTCTGATTAAATTAGAAGTCCCATTTTCTCTCCCACCGGGCTAGGGATGTGTAAGAGGGCCTAGTCCTCGTGGTACTTCTTTCTGTACGGTTAGGCCTGTTTTAGTTACAGGACCTAAAAATTGTTACCACATAGAGTTATTTACAGTTTTCTGTGTGTGCATTTTCTGGTCTGTTTAAATTTAGAAGACCTAGTTTCTGTTCCACTGGGCTAGGCCCATTTAAGTTACAGGACCTAGTCCTCTTCCCCCTTCTTTCTTTCCTGTGTGTGTGTGTCAAATGTCTAAAGAGATTAAGGAGCACAAACCTTCGGGTTTTAAGAAGTGCATGAAATGCTCCCAAAAGATGTCTTTAACAGATGGCCACAGTAGCTGTGTCTGCTGTTTAGGGGCCATCCACCTGGATGAATCGTGCTTGTTTTGCCGTGCTTTCTCTCCTAGGGTGTTACAGGATAGAAAGAACAAGCTTATACTCAAGGGTCTACTAAAACCATCTTTTGAGGAAATTCTCTCCAGTGGCAAATCTAAGTCTTCAAAAAGGCCTTTTCCGGCGCTGGCTGGTGTCGCGGAGCTGCCTTCTAAACAGTCAAGATCTGCCTCTTTGACTCCATTGCCTTTGGAGCCGAAGGAGAGCACTATTGTGGTGTCAGGCTCTGTTCCAAGTGTTTCGGAGCCGATCTCTGAACCGATTGAATCAGCAAATGAATCTGCTTCTTTGAGCCGGTCTGTGGATTCCCTACTGGTTTACGTGTTACTAAAGTCTCCAGTGCCCCCTTGATCAAGATCCCCTACTGTCTTCCAGATCTTCCAGGAGCCTTTTGGAAGAAGATGTAGAGAGGGTAGTGTTGAGACTCCTGAAGTCGTCTGCCTTACCAAAATTATTGTTGGCTCCGACCCATTCGGCTCCGGAGCCACTCAATCCAGCTTTGCCCTTGTCTGCTATTCCTCCTCCAAGCCATGTTGGCCTTTCGGAGCCGGAGTGCTTAGTGCCACAGAAGGTGCTATCGGTTCCAGCTCCCTTTGTCGCTGCTTTGGAGCCAGGTTCGGCTCCGACATGCTCTGTGCCGTCTGTTTTGTCCAGAGGCCGAAGCTCTCCTGTCGGCACCGACAGGGAGGGTTGGAATCTATCTTCGGTTCCAAGCCTTCCTCTCGGTGCATCGACCAGGGTTAGCTTGGACCCTGCATCTATTTCGGAGCTGACTGCTCTGGCTCCGACGTCAAACTTTGTCTCTTCAGAGCGGGGGAGGTCTTCGGAGCTGGAGAGGTTGGCGTTTGAGATGAGTGTGCTGTCTCATTCTCCAGCCCCTACCAGTGGTACCAGCACTCTTCCCCCGGGAGCACTCACTTCGGTCTCAGCCCCTACTCTCTCCAGAGACAGCAGAGACCCTCAGCCTCAGGAGCTATCGGCTGGTGGCCCCCACTCTTGCAAGGCCTCCTGGAATGCCCTTTTGAGGAGCCTCCCCAGAAGAGGCTATGTAAGAGGAAGCTTGTTGACTCTCAGGATGAGTCCTTGACATCGGACACTGACCTCGAGGAGTCGGAAAGGTCCCCCAAGTCGTCCTCTGATGAGGTCTCCTTCGTGGACATCTTGGAGATTCTAAAGCAGGGGTGCGACTGGCCCACTGTCAACCCTTCTGATGAGTTGCTGTACCTGAAGGCTTTTGGATCTCAACCTTCTGCCTCTTGGGTGTCTCCACCTTTTGATGAACTAATGGATCTAGTTAGTCGAAAGGTGTGGGATACGCCTGATGCCGTGGAGCCAGTCCCCAGGAGACCCAGTAAGTTTGTCTGCCCCTCCTGGTAAAGAGTTTTTGTCTAAGGGCATTCCCGTAAATGCCATGGTCGTGGCGGCGGCCACAAAGGAGGAGCTGGCAGAGACATCTTCCTCTGTTCATCTGCCAAATAAGGATTCTCGACAGATGACAGATTTGGAAAGCGTATCTTTAGTTCAGCGGCAATTACCCTTCGATTATTGAACTATATCTCACTCACTTCACGAGATTACAGAGGGATCTCCTCAACAAGTTAGGAGATTCTATACAAGGTGCGTGTACTGAGGGAGTCCCTGACAAGATCTGTGCTCAGTTGTCCACCTTAAATTCTATAGTTAAATCCTCCATGCGGCTTAATTCCTATTCGGCTGATGGAGCGAGTAGAGCAGCGGGTTCAGGAGTTACCCTGAGGCGTAACTCCTGGATGCGCTTGTGTAGTTTTGTGGAACCATTCAAGTCTACTTACACCAACGCCCCATTTGATGGTTCATCATTGTTTGGTTCCAAGGTGAAAGACACACTCACTCGGTGTGAACAAGAAGGAAAGACACTTTCTGCCGTGGGAGTATGTTTTACTGTTCCCTCTCGTCTATACCCCATAGGTCAAAGGGGCGGTAAAATGGGGTTCAAAAAGTCCCAGAGGGTCTTTCCAGGCACACAGGGTGAACCATTCTTCAGAGGCAGAGGAGGAGGAGGAAATGGGAGACGTCGCCCTAGAGGCAGGGGCGGTCCACAATACCAGCAAGGCCATGATTCCTTTCGGGGACTGCCTTATCAGCGTTCCTGATGTGAGGCCCGACTGTGTTTCTCTGGGGCTGGTTGGGGGTCACATTTCTTTGTATCCAGAAGCCTGGCTAAATTTCACTCAAGACAAGTGGGTAGAAAGAGTTGTTACCAGAGGCTATATCATACCCTTTTCCCTTCACCGTTTGTTCCCAAGAAGATCCCAGATGTACCACCCAATCACAGGGATTAGGCAACTGTGGAGAACAGCAAGTTCCTTTTAAAAAGAGTCGTCCAGTCCGTCCAAGCAGACCAGATAGGATCTGGAACTTACTCCAGGTTTTTTTAGTACCAAAACTAACCGGAGATTGGAGGCCAATATTGGACCTCAGCAGATTAAACGAATCCGTGAAAAAGGACAAGTTTCGGATGTTAACTCTGCAGTCGATACTCCCGTTGTTAGGTAAAGACTATTGGATGTGCTCTCTAGGTCCAAGATGCCTACTACCATATAGAAATGGACAAGGTGTCCAGGAGCCATCTACGCTTCCGGATGGGAGCCAGTCAGTATCAGTTTCGTGCTCTGCCCTTTGGTCTCACCACAGCCCCCAGGGTGTTCACCAAATGCATGGCAGTAGTGACAGCTCACCTGAGACGTCAAGGATTCCAGGTGTTTCCATATTTGGATGACTGGCTCCTGACCGCCCCCACCAGGCATCTACTCCTCCAAAACAGAGATGCCACTACTCAACTTTGTGCTCAGTTAGGGATCTCCATAAAGTGGGAAAATCTGCATTATTGCCCTCTCAGTCTATTATTTTTATAGGTGCAGAGGTAGACACAGTGAACATGACAGCTCGCCTCCCCGCCGACAGGGCACAAAACTTAATCTTTCAAATTCAACGCCGTCTTCCGTTGCGGAAGGTCAAAGCGAAGTGGGTTCTTCAGCTCCTCAGAACTATGGTTTCCACCATTCTATTAGTACCATTAGCCAGGTTGCACATGAGAATTCTCCAGTGGCTTCTGTCTTCCTAATGGTCCTTCCAATATCTCCCACTGAGTCATCCTATCTTGCTGACGGAGTCATGCAATAAGGACCTTCTTTGGTGGATAGCTCCCAACCAGTTCATGCCCAACCCATTGCCACTGTGACCACAGATGCCTCCCAGATCGGGTGGGGGGGGGCGTTATCTCGGCAGAACTGTCCAAGGCACATGGCAAGAACACGAGGCTCACCTGCATATCAGTGTTCTGGAGATGAGGGCGGGGCTTCTGATGTTACAAGCACTTCAAGACCTTCCTCTTGGGATTATTGCAATACAATCCAATAGCATGTTGGTAGTTTGGTATATCAACAAACTGGGTGGTACCAGATCTTACCCACTCTGTCGAAAGGCCATGCGAGTTTGGGAATGGGCGATTTCTTCCCAGTGTTTTCTGGTTGCAACGCACATTCCAGGGGCGACCAACGTGATAGCCGACAAGCTCAGCCGGGCAATCCTACTACCTCACGAGTGGTCTCTGAAACAGGAAACAGCGGAACAGATTTTCCGCAAATGGGGACAGCCTTGCTGCAACCTCTTTGCCAGCCCAGTCAATACCAAATACAGCTATTTTTCCCTCATTCCCGCTCTGGGGGAGACACCCAGAGACGCTCTGGCTCGCGATTGGCCCATGAGACTTCTGTATGCCTTTCCTCCATTTCCAAATTGATTCAGAAAGCCAGTCGGCTGGGAAGCAAGTTGATCCTCATTGCTCCTTAATTGCCTCATCAGGTCTGGTTCCCTTATCTCGAGCCTCTTCTCCTGGACGATCCTTGGCTCCTGGACCCAACTCCAGATCTGTTGACTCAAATGTCAGGTTCGCTACATCCCTCAGTCCACACCCTCAGGTTGACAGCGTGGCTGCTCCAGTTCCATCCCTAGTCAGGCTTCATGCTATATCATCTTCAGTATCACATAATCTTGTGTCCTCCCATAAACCTTCAACTAGGAGGCTGTATGGCAGTAAATGGAAATAATTTTCTATTTGGGCACAGAAAATGAATGTAGATCCCTACACTGCTTCTATCCCTGTGATTTTGGAATTTCTCTCTGAGCTTTTTCAACAAGGAGCTGCCGCCGCTACTATCAGAGTCCAGTTGGCGGCGATTTCTCATTTTCGCTTAGGGTTTCCAAATAATTTAATGTCTCATAAGCTATGCAAGACCTTTTTGAAAGGAATCACTCTTTTGAGACCACCATTGCAAGAACCTGTGGCTTCTTGGGATTTAAATTGTGTTGTCCAAACTGACTTCTCCCCCGTTTGAACCTTCACACTCGTCTTCATTGAAATTTTTGTCTTGGAAGACTTTGTTTTTGGTAGCTATTACGTCAGCTAGATGGGTATCGGAGCTACAAGCCTCGTCTGTTAACCCACCTTATTTGATCTTTCACAAGGGCAGGGTGTCGCTGCTTACTAATCCCTCCTTTGTCCCCAAAGTTTGTTCCACTGCTACCTTAAATCAATCCATAGAGCAACCTGATGTTATGTAGTCCAATCTCGCCTACATTCTTACTCACTAGTTCGGAGCCGAATATCGGCTCTGACTCTGCCAACTTTTGTTTTCTAGCACAAAGTCTCTTATTGGCTGAGCTAAACAGGTATCCCATGTTGCACTGCTCCATAGCCCCAGATCTCATTTGCCGCTCATGTAGCTAGGACATGGTCTAGCTTGGCTGTGGCTAAGTACCTCTGAATTTCTATTTTCTCTTCAGAAAATAGTTGCTAGTCAAACTAAAGCTATTTTCATAGCTATTTCTTCTGGTTTACTGTTTAAATTTTGTTGAAGTGTTGTCTGTGTGTGAGTTGGTATCCCTAACTGTTCCGGTAGGCTAGGCCCGTTTACATTAGAGGACCTAGTCCTCCTTTTTTGTGTAGTGTTCTTACCTTACACTTTCCTGGTTTTAGTGAGTAGTTTTTCCTGGTTGAGTTTGTGTTGTAGGTTTTCAAAGAACCGTTCAACTTAGAAGTTCTTTGGGGTTTTTGTGTGTAGTGATAGTTTCCCACCTTTGCTGTTTTTCGGCTAAGTCATCTACTTGGTTTTGGTGTTGAGTAGTTTAGTTAAGATGTCTAAGGATCAAAAGGAGCATAAACCTTCTGGTTTTAAGAAGCATTCCAAATGTAACTACAAGATGTCCATTACGGACGGACATTCCGTATGTGTGTATTGCCTAGGAGCAATTCATTTGCAAGAATCCTGTAGCTTCTGCCATGCCTTCAGTCCTAGGGTGCTACAGGAAAAAAAAATAAACTTATATTGAAGGGACTCCTAAAACCTTCGTTTGAGGAGTCTTTAGACTCTACTTCTAGTACCCAGTCCAAGTCTAAGGCTTCGAAGGTGAAGAAAAGATCTCTGGCTCAGTCTGTCTCCTCGGAGCCACTGGAGAAAACTTCTAAACTGGACTCTACCTCCTCTGCTCCTCTGTCCTCTGGGCCGCAGGAGGTATCTATTGTGCTGGAATCGACCTCTGCTCCAATTTTATTGGAACCCATTCGGAGCCGGTCTCCCAGTGTTAGACATGGTTCTCCTGATAGGAGATCCCAATCCCCCCTCTCTGTCCTCCAAATCCTCCAGGCTTTCCGATTTGGATGTCGATAGGGTGGTTCAGAGGCTCCTGCAGTCGCCGGTGTTGGCTAAATTATTTTCAGCTCTGACCCAGTCTGCTCCGGAGCCTGTCCCGATGCTTGTGTCTATGGTTCCTTCTCCGAGCATTTCCTTGTCTTCAGAGCCGGAGTGCTCCGCTCTGAGTGATGTTCTTGTGCCGGCTCCGATACCCCTCAAGGGTTTATTGATGCCGACGTCGGCTCCAACCATGTTGGCTCTGTCCACAGGTTTCGGTACTGTGGTTTCCTCTGTTGGGCCCGAGGGGGATACTTCGGGACATCTGTCTGCTCCGAAACTCCCTCTCGGTGCTTCAGCTCTGGGAACCCCGACCCAGGTCATGGCCTCAGAGACTGGTCGGTCCTCTGATTCGGGGGGGACCCGCCTTCGAGGCCATGAGGAGCGCACTGGCCAGATCTTTAGTTTCATCACCCAGATTGGTCATTCCGTCCCCTTCCACCCCGGCTAGAGCTTCTGATGCCCCCCCTACCCGAAGATGGCGGAGCCCAAAGGTCTGGGGATACCCCCATGAGTGGTCCCCAACTTTCTGAGGGTCCCTCAGAGTCCGTGCCTGAGGAGCCCCCCAGAAAGAAGTTGTGCAAGAGGAAG
This sequence comes from Protopterus annectens, assembly GCF_019279795.1. Lineage (NCBI taxonomy): Eukaryota > Metazoa > Chordata > Ceratodontiformes > Protopteridae > Protopterus > Protopterus annectens. The sequence goes on along the minus strand of NC_056741.1, from coordinate 1,226,727,159 downwards.
CTCATGGACTCCCAGTACGAGTCTCTCACTTCTGATACCGACCTCGAGGAGTCAGAGGAGTCCCCCAAGTCGTCCTCTGATGACATCTCTTTCTCCGACATCCTGGAGACATTGAGACAGACAGGCGACTGGCCATCCAAAACCCCCTCTGAGGAGGAGTCTGTATTTCACAAGGCCTTTGGGGCTCAACCCTCTGCCTCCTGGGTGTCTCCACCCTTCGACAAACACCTGGATTTAATTTGTCGAAGGGTGTGGGAGAATCCTTATTCGGTGGAACCTGTGCCCAGAAGGCCCAATAAATTTCTTTCCCAACGTGTTCACCAAGTGCTTGGCGGTGGTGACAGCTCACTTGAGACGTCAAGGATTCAAAGTGTTCCATACCTGGACGACTGGCTATTCACCACCCCCACCAGGCATCTTCTCATCTGGGCCAGGGACGCTACCATTATCCTCTGTCAACAACTAGGAATTACCTTGAACTGGGAAAAATCTGCCTTGCTGCCCTCACAGCGTGTCACATTTATAGGCGCAGAGCTAGACACCGTCCAAATGCGGGCCTTCCTGCCCCACAAAAGGATCTGAGTGTTGCAGAATCAGGTTCATGATTTATTACCCCTCCGGAAAGTACAAGCGAGATGGGTGCTTCAGCTTCTGGGATCCATGGCAGCTACTATTATGTTAGTGCCTCTAGCGAAATTACACATGAGGCTTCTTCAGTGGCTCCTCTTTACCCAATGGTCTTTTCAGAAACTCCCCCTTTCCCACCAGATCTTACTTCCGGACCGATGCAAGCAGGATCTCCGTTGGTGGCTATGCTCCACCAATCTGGACGAGGGAAAACAGTTTGTCCCTTCGTCACCTGTCGCCACGGTGACCACGGACGCTTCCCAGATGGGGTGGGGGGGGCATTATCTTGGCAGGACAGTCCAAGGCACATGGCAAGATCACGAGGTACATCTGCGCATCAGTGTTTTAGAGATGAGAGCGGTGTTGGCGTTGCGGGCACTTCACAGCTCTCTTCCTCTGGGAACGATTGCAGTTCACTCAGACAACATGTCTGTTGTGTGGTGCCTAAATAAGCAAGGAGGAACCATATCTTACCCCCTGTGCAGAGAGGCCATGCGAGTGTGGCAGTGGGCAGTGTCTTCCCAACGGTTTCTAGTGGCAACGCACATTCCGGGGTAGGCCAGTGTGGTAGCAGACAGGCTGAGCAGAGCTATTCTGATGCCTTACGAGTGGTCCCTGAACCTTCTGGTTGCAGAACAGATTTTAAGCAGGTGGGGGTCAGTCTTGCTGCGATCTTTTTGCCAGCCCCCTCAATGCCAAATTCAGCAGCTTCTTCAAACTGATCCCCTCACAGGGGGAGTCACCCAGGGACTCTCTAGTCCACGATTGGCCCTCCAGTCTGCTCTATGCTTTCCCTCCGTTTCCTCTGTTACCAAGAATGATTCAGAAAGCCATATCCTTGGGAAGCAAGATGATTCTAATTGCCCCACACTGGCCTCGCCAAGTCTGGTTCTCCTTTTTTCATCAATTCGCAGTGGACAGTACTTGGATTCTGGACCCCAGTACCAGACCTACTGATGCACATGGGGCAGTTCCATCCCTTCCTGTGGACCCTCATGTTGACAGCCTGGTTACTTCACTTCCGTCATTAGTCAGACTTCATCGTTTTTCGCCTGAGGTGGTACACATTCTATCCTCTTCTCATAAGTCTTCCACCAGGAAGATTTATTCCAGCAAATGGCAGAGATTTTCCATTTGGGCTCAGACCTAGGGACTTGATCCTTACACAGCCCCAATTCCTGCTGTTTTGGATTTTTTGTCCATGCTCTTTCGTCAAGGTTCTGCCCCTGCTACCATTAAAGTGCAGCTGGCTGCTATTTCTAATTTTCATACCTCCTACGAGCCTTCTGTTATGGCATATAAACTCTGTAAGGCCTTTCTGAAGGGCACCTTGTTACTCCGGCCTCCTGTGTCAGAACCCGTCATGCCCTGGGATCTAAACTTTGTTTTGCAAGCCTTGACTTCCCCACCTTTCGAACCGGCTGCCTCCTGTGAGTTAAAGTTTCTGTCTTGGAGGACTGCTTTCCTAATAGCCATCACATCAGCTAGACGGGTGTTAGAGATTCAAGCTCTGTCCATCAAACCCGCATACTTAATCTTCCATAAGAACAGGGTTTCTCTTGGACATAATCCATCCTTTCTTCCTAAAGTAACATCTACTGTTAATCTCAATCAGTCTATTTAGCTGCCAGTTTTCTTCCCTCAGTTCTCGAACAAAACAGAGTTTAGATTTCATCAATTGTACGTGCACAGGCAGTTACGATTCTACTTACACAGGACAAAACAACTACGAAAAGCTGACCAATTGTTTCTTTTTCAGAAAGTAGAGTAGGATCCCCTATTTCCAAGGTTACAATCTCCAGATGGATTTCAAGTTGAATTTCCTTTATTTACTCCTCTGCAGGCAGAAATCTACCATTCCCCGTCAAGGGTCACTCTACTAGGGCTGTTTCTGCGTCAGTAGCATACCATGCTAGACTTTCTTTGGATGATATTTGTGCTGCAGCCACGTGGGCTTCCCCACACACCTTTATTACTCATTACAAACTGGACGTGGCTTCTAGGAGCTGGGCTTCCTTTGGTTCCACAGTCCTCAGGAGAATCTTCTTTTGAGCCTCCCAGGATAGAGGTGCAGGGGCACTGTCCCATGAGTAAGAATGTTGGCGAGATTGGACTACATACCATCAAGAAGTTATGTACTCACCATAACGTTTGATGTATGTAGTCCATCTCGCCTCACATTCTTACGTAGCCTCCCACCTGCCCCTTTCCTGGAGGATTTGGATGCTGGAATTGGCGTTTGAGTACCCTTCAATGGTAGTTTTTTTTCTTATTCCCCTTGATAGTGTTCTACTGTAGTGGTTTATTGTTATGCATGAGGTGTGGTTGTGGGTTGGCAGCAAACTAGATCTGGGGCTATGGAGCAGTGCAACATGGGATACCTGTTTAGCCTAGCCAATAAGAGACTTCGTGCTAGAAAATAAAAGTTGGCCGAGTCGGAGCCAATATTTTGTTCCGAACCCGTGAGTAAGAATGTGAGGCAAGATGGACTACATACATCGAACGTTATGGTGAGTACATAACTTCTCGTTTTCTTCCCTAATCACTGTACTGCAGCTGAATACCATTTTCATCAGCTGGATGTTCATAGACAACTATGTTTTTATTTACAGAGGACAAAGGAATTTAGGAAATCAGATCAACTATTCATTTCCTTTTCTGACTCCAGATTGGACTTAACAGTTTCTGAAGTGACACTATCTAACTGGATTTCCAGTTGCATAGCCTTTATCTACAGTTCGGAGGGCAGACCTTTACCCTGCAGGATCAAGGCTCATTCTACCAGGTCGCTGTCTACCTCTGCAGCCTTTCAAGCCAGGGTCCCACTTAATATTTGTGCAGCAGCTACGTGGGCTAACCCTCACACTTTTATTACACATTACAAATTGGATTTAGCTTCCAGGGGTAGAGCATCCTTTGGCTCCACGGTGCTTAGGAGTATTTTCCAGTCAGCCACCCAAGAATAAGGCGCTATGGACGCTGTCCCATATGTAAAAATTAAGCTGAGATTGGACTACACAACATAAAGAAGTTATTTACTCACCATAACGTTCCATGTTGGTAGTCCATGTCACCCTTCATTTTTAACAACCCGCTGTCCTGCCATCCTTGAAAATCTGGAGATAATAATAATAATTTGGTTAACTTTGGTTGCAGACCCTTTAGTATTGGTTTGTCTGTTATGGGTTTTTTCTTCTAGTGAGCAGCAAACAAGATCTGGAGTTTGTACTGGTGCAGTATGGGATACCTGCTTAGCCAAGAGCCAACCAGAAGTCTTCGAGCTTGTAAATCGGCCGAGTCTGAGCAGAGGATCGGCTTCGAACCCGTATGTAAAAATGAAGGGGTGAGATGGACTACCAACATGGAACGTTATGGTGAGTACGTAACTTCTTTTTTTTATCGGAGCAGATTTGGGCACCACCACCACTTCAAAACTTCCTTCAGAAAGGATATCAGTACTTTGACAACAAATTCTGAACCTCCTATAGAGAGACAAGGTACCAGCCTCAGATGTGCTAAAATTGTTGGGGACGATGGCGGCTGCAGTAATAGCAATTCCCTTGGGTCATATGCACATGCGGATTCTACAATGGCTTCTGTTCACACAATGGTCTTATCGAGACCTCCCAATGTCACATCTGATCATTCCAACAAACTTCTGCAAAAAAGGATCTGCGGTGATTGTTGACCTCTCCAAGTAACGATAGGTCATCCTTTTATCCTACCTTCACCATCGGCCACTGTGACCACGGGCGCTTCCCTGATCAGGTGGGGAGCATTTTCAGGGAAAGAATAGTCCAAGGCACATGGACCGAACACGAGACATCTGCATATCAATGTCCTGGAGATGAGAGCGGTATTCTTGGCATTGCAGTACTTTCAGGGCTCTGTCCGTCTAGGGACAATTACAGTTCAAGACGGACAACATGTTGGTGGTCTGGTACATAAATAAGGAGGAGCCAGGTCCTACCCCCTTTGTCGAGAGGCCCTAAGAATATGGCAATGGACTACTTCCACCCAGCGCTTTCTGGTAGCAACTCGCATCTCGGGGAAATCCAGCGTGATAACAGACAAACTGAGCAGGGCAATTTTGTTGCCTCACGAGTGGTCCCTCAAAGAAGAAATAGAATATTCCACAGATGAGGCCATCCTTGCTGCGATCTCTTTGCATCCCCCATGAATACAAAATGCAGAAGCTATTTTACCCTAATCCCCCCACTGGGAAATGCCCTAAGGGACACACTCATACACGTTTGGCCCCTGGGTCTCCTTTATGCCTTCCCACCAATACCCCTGATACTCAAAGTATTATAGAAAGCCAAAGCCCTGGGAAGGACCATCATTCTTATAGCCCCCCACTGGCCTCTTCAGATTTAGTTCCCCTTTCTTCGGCCTCATCTATTGGAAGAGCATTGTATTCTAGACCCAGTTCCAGACCTTCTGATGCACTCGGTGCTCTTCATCCCCTCCCTTCAGTCCCTGAAATTGACTGCTTGGCTGCTTCAGTTCCCAGCATACCCAGGTTCCATAACCTCTCAATTGAAACGCAGCATATTTTAATGTCTTTTCATAAATCATCTACTAGGAAATTATACCTCAGCAAATGGAAGAAATTTTCCATATGGGCTTGTCAAAATAGCATTGACCCTTACCTAGCCCGATTTCCTCCATCCTAGAACTTTTGACTATGCTTTTCAACAAGGGAGCAGCGACAGCCACCATTCATGTGCAGCTCGCTGTGATCTCTAATTTTCATCTTGGTACTGAAGGCTTTAATGTAATGTCACACAAGCTGTCCAAAGCTTTTCTCAAGGGGACTCTCCACCTTAGACCACCCGTTAAATCCCCTTATACACCTTGGGATCTAAATTTTATGCTTTCACGCATCATTCTTCCTCCATGTGAGCCAGCTTCTTCATGCGATTTGAAATTTTTGTCTTGGAAGACTGTCTTTTTAGTAGCCATCACATCTGCATGAAGAGTTTCAGAGCTACAGGCCTAGTCTATAAAACCCCCGTATTTGATTTTTCATTCTGATAGTTTCGCTACGAACAAATCCTTCATTCTTACCTAAAGTTTGTACTGCGGCTAACCTTAACCAAACCATAGAATTACCGGTTTGCCCCCAAACACACCAATAACTTGGAGTATATGCTGCACATACTTGATGTTCATAGACAACTTCGATTTTACCTATATAGAACCAAAGATTTTACAAGATCTGAACAACTTTTTGTTTCCTTTTCAGACTCCAGAAAAGGTAGCCCTGTGGCAAAAACAACTGTCGAAATGGTTATCTGATTGCATCACCTTCACTTAGCTGCCAATATACCTCTGCAACACAAAAAGGTTCATTTAACCAGAGCTGTTTCCACATCTTAAGTCTTTACTGCCAGGCTACCAATAGATAGTATTTGTGCAGCAGCCACTTGGTCAAAGCCTCATACTTTTATCACTCATTACAAAGTCGATAGGGCCTCCAGGGACAGGGCTTCCTTTGGATGTTCTTCGTGTTTCACTGTTGCAGTCATTACACTTGGGTTATCCTGCTGGCCGGCTAACCTCAGTCGGCCCTAATTCCAAAGTCTTGGTCCGGCGTCGGTTGCTGTTGCCTCTTCCCTGACGTCAGTGCGCCAGGGGTATAAAAGATGCAGCCAACGCCATTTTCTTCAGTCTTTCTTGCCGCGCGGTGCCCTGAAGCATAAGCAGTTCGCAGGTGCCGGTCTGCCGACTCCTGAGATTTTCCTGTTCAAATTTCAGATCTGAAGTCTTCATTAAAAGCTAAGTACCCCATTGGGGAAACTTTTTTCTTGATCCAGACAGATGTCAGAAAAAGTTAATAATTGTATTTCTTGTGGGAAGCAAATACCTCATAAGGACTTTCTTTCTTACTCTATTCCTTGCCTAGGCCCTGACCACAACGTTGCTAGTTGTTGGTTTTGTGCTAGATTTAACCAACGCACTATTAAGCGTCGGTACGATTTTGCATTACACTATTTTGGCAGAAGATTTAATTATACAGTGTCATCAGATAGCCTTCTGACTACCGGAATTCACAAGAAACGCAAAGAAAAGGACAGGCATCTGAGGTCCAAAACCGACTAGGCTTCTTCTAAGTCAGTCGCCAGTTCTCCGTCAGGTGCCTTCGCAGCCCCTGACGCCCGCTACTTTAGACCCGCAGGCCGCTACCGACTGCCATGTGGAGTCGACTAGGCCACTGGAAGCTCAAGGTATTGGACCTTCGGAGACTATTCCCTCAGATGAGTCCGGAGCCGCTGAGCAGGCTTCGGCTTCTGAGGGTGTTTTCAGGTCTACTAAATTATACATTAAAACGACTTCCGCTTCAAAGGCAAAGACTATAGCACCTTTAAAGACAAAGAAACAAGTACAACAGCCTCATGGACAGGCCTCCATGTCCAAAAAACAGATGCTCAAAATGGCCGAAGACTTAATTACTCTGATCAGGGGTTTCCATCCCCCACCTGATAAAAGGCCTTGGCAAGAGACAGAATATGAATCTTCAGATCAGGTTTCCATTTTATCTGATTCCTCTTCTGATCAGGAATACTCTCTTCCTCCCTATGAGGATTCTGATGCTGAAGAATCTATCCCTTCAGCCTCTCCTCCTGAGGATTACTCTTTTGGGGAAACCTTGCATACCATGAGGGAGCATTTCCACTGGGAGAGCCAAGATTTTTCAGAATCTAAGAAAAGGCTTAGAGACTTCCTTTTACTACCACAACACAGGCCTCTAGCTATTCCACCTGTGTTAGACATTGTTGATGTATTTTCAGAGTCCAGTCTGACACCTGACTCCTTACCCTCCAGCACCTGTTAAGCCGGACAGGCACTCAGGGTTCCTGACTGTCAAATTCTTTTTCAAAAAACCTGCTGCTGACCCAGAAACTCTCTCAGGGTCTCAAAGGGGTCAAGGCTTCCTCTGCAAAAAAACCCTACCCCCTCTGAGAGGGATTCTAGGGAATTGGACAGATGGGGAAAAAAGGATTTACACCTTTGCTATAAGGGCTTTAAATTGTCAGTTTCATATGCTCAAATATCAGCAATATATTATGTCACTGCTTAAACAGAAAATGTTGATAAATTCTGAATGTGCAGAAAACAATGAAATGCAGGATTTATTGCATGCAGCTGAACACGTTGGAAAGCATACTTTGCCATGTGGTTTTAATTCTTTGGAGGCCTCCTGCAGAGCCGCTGTTACGGGTTCTGTCATCAGGAGGCATGCTTGGTTAAAGGAACAAAATCTGCCTGATCATGTCAAAGCAAAATTATTAGATGCCCCATTACAGCGTGATACCTTATTTGGTGTTAAAGCAGAAGAGGTATTAAAGAAAATGGAGGACAAAGCTAAATCTATGCAAACGGTTAAGGATTTCTTACAGGTACAGCCTCCAAGATTTAGCAGACACTGGTCTACAAAGAATTGGTCCTTTCCAGTGTCAGACCACAAAGGGGCAGATACAGATGCCCAAGAGGCAGATCCCAGCCCCACGGTTCATACAGGTCTAAACAATGGGGTGCTTCTGCCTCCAAAAGTGGAGAAGACAAATCACAGCCATACAGGAAACTGTCCCAGTGACTTCCCCCTGCCCTGCACCAAGCACTTATCTTCTGGCAGCATCTTTAGGGGGGAAACTAGCACTTTTTTCTCAAAATTGGCACTTAACCCAGGAAAAATGGGTCCTAGACATTGTGTCACAAGGCTACAAGTTTCACTTCCATACCCTGCCAAGGAGAAATGGTTGGCCAGACCTGCCAAAACATCAATTGGCAGAGGCACAAAAGCAAGTCTCATCCCTCATGGATATGAGGGCCATTCAACAAGTACCAGAGCAAGAGCAGGGACAAGGATTTTATTCAAGACTGTTCTTGGTACCAAGAAATGACAAGACCTGGAGACCAATACTGGACCTATCTAATCTAAACGCATATCTGGATATACCAAAATTCAAAATGTTGACTCTACAGCAACTTCTGCCCATGCTGGGCAAGAAGGCTTGGCTTGTGACGTTAGACCTAAAAGAGGCATACATGCATGTCCCAATCAGACAAACATGCAGAAGATACCTCAGATTCAAAGTTGGGTCAATGCACTACCAATTCTCTGCACTGCCCTTTGGCTTATCTACTGCGCCCAGGGTCTTCACAAAGTGCCTGGCACCAGTAATTGCATTCTGCGGACAGAGGAATACAAATATATCCTTACTTGGACGACTGCCTCATTCAAGCAGAGAACAAGGACATTCTACTTACAGCATCTGGCATTTGTAAAGAGATTTCTAACAGGCCTAGGGTACACAGTCAATGAAAAGAAATCAAAACTAGTACCCTCTCAAGAGATAATATTCCTGGGTGCAAGCTTAAATACAAATGCCCAGATGGCTTATCTCACGCCAGACAAAGGCAACTGACTACCTATTTCAACCTGTTGGCAACAAAGGCCCAGTTATCTGCAAGAAAAATTCTGCAGGCTTTGGGCTTCATGGCATCCTGCATTCTACTAATTCCATATGCAAGACTGCATATGAGGAAACTTTAATGGTACCTAAAAAGTGTTTGGACTCAACATTGCCACAGCCTGGAAACAATAATTACCCTCATTCCCTGGCTGCAACAGATGTTTCGATGGTGGGTGAAGGCTTGTCACCAGAACAAGGGACAGCCATTCACTTTACCCCAGCCAGGCAGACATTAACAACGGATGCATCAGATTATGCCTGGGGGGCCCACATGGCAGGAAGATGTATTAAAGGCACATGGTCCGCAAACCAAATTCATCTACATATCAATCAAAAAGAGATGCTAGCTGTTCAGAATGCCCTTACAGCCTTCTAGGACCTACTTCATCCGGGACAACTACTGATAAAGACAGACAACACCACGGTCATGTGGTATATAAACAAGCAGGGAGGCATGCATTCTTACCCCCTTTGCAGACTAGCCATGACTTTGTGGGACACAGCATTGACTTACCAAGTACATCTGCAGGCGCAGTTCCTGCCAGGAAAGATAAATACTCTGGCAGACGAACTAAGCAGAAACCACATGGATCCCCACTAGTGGAAATTGGATCCACAAGTCTTCAGCATGATAACAAGGAAATGGGGATGCCCGGGTGTAGATCTATTTGCCTCTCCTCACAACTACCAACTAAAAAGATTCTGCACACGGATTTATCACAGACAAGCATGGAAAGTGGACGCCCTATCTTTCAGCTGGAAAAACTTAGCAGTATATGCCTTTCCTCCACTGCCTCTCCTCCCCAAGGTACTCCTAAAGGTCAGACAAGAGAAGCCAAAGATTATACTGATTGCCTCAAACTGGCCCTGCCAGTACTGGTATCCCATCCTAAGGAACTTGTCTCAATGCCTGGCTTGGACCTTGCCTCAAATACCTCATCTACTATCCCAACAAAACAATCAGATCCTGCACAGCCAACTAAAGACCTTAAATCTGGCAGCATGGCAGATAATGTAGTCATACAAAACGCGCCCCTTACTGAAGCTGTGATGGATGTCATTTTGGAGGGCAGAAGGCCTAGTACCAGAAAATCTTATGCTGGAAAATGGAGGAAATACTGTGCTTGGAATCTGACACAAGGAATTAACACAGCTGTACCAAATATTCCTCAGATTTTGCAAAACTTAACTGAGATGCTGGACAAAGGCCTATCCTTTTCATCCATTAAAATTCATGACTCTGCCATTTCGGCTCATTACAATACAGAGCCACCAATCTTTTCTCATCCCTTGTTAAGGCAGTACCTCAGAGGAGCCAAAAACTTAAGGCCTCCAAGGAGATTACCAATACCTGCATGGGACCTCAGTTATGTCTTGGAAAAACTCACCCTGCCTCCTTTTCAGCCAGCCGCTACAGCTGATATAAAGTTTTTATCTTGGAAAACAGCTCTGCTTCTAGCAATAACCTCTGCAGGACGAGTCTGAGCTACAGGCACTCAATGGCTGTGGAACTTTTTATCATTTTTTTATCCAGACAGGGTTTCTCTAAGGGCGAACCTGACATTTATGCCTAAGGTAGTGTCCAGTGTGGCCCTTAACCAGACTATTCATCTGCCTACTTTTTATCCAAACCCTCAGAATAAGGGGGAGAGAATTCTGCATTCTTTGGAAATACACAGACAGCTACGCTTCTACTTGAACAGAACCAAAGCTTTCAGAAAGACAGTGCAACTACTAGTGGCATATGCTGCAGGATCACAAGGAAAGGCTATCTCAAAGCAGACTATTTCAAAGTGGATAGGCCACTGCATTCATTTCTGCTATTCACAACATGGCAAGCCAGTCCCTAAGGGCATTTGGCCAAATTCAACCAGAGCAGCAGCCACTTCAGCAGCCTTCCTCAGGGGAGTACCAACCAAAGACATTTTAGAGGCTGCTACCTGGAGTTTAGTGCACACCTTTACAAAGCACTATCATTTACCACTCTACTCTAAATCCAGGGCAGGCTTTGCCACTGCATTTCTGCAGGGCCTCATAGCCGCTCCTAATGCTATTTAGCTCCAGCCTCCCAACCATAGCTTTGGGATTCAACACAAGTGTAATGACTGCAACAGTGAAACACGAAGAATATAGTACAGTTGTGTACACTTGCCATAAATGTAGATGTTCGAGTGTATTCACTGTTGCAGTCCTGGTTACCCACCCACCATCCCCCATTTCTTTGCTGGAACTTATCTGCACTTTAATCTATACAACCTATGTGGTGTATTTGCTTGTAGATGAAGGCATAATATATTTTGGTGCATGCATGTTTTATTGGCATATTTTTAGCCTACCCTTTTGGGGGCACCTGACATCTGGGGCAAGAAAAACTGAAGAAAATTGCGTCTGCTGCATCTTTTATACCCCTGGTGCACTGACGTCAGGGAAGAGGTGACAACAACCGACTCCGGACCAAGACTTTGGAATTCAGGCCGACTGAGGGTAGCCTGCCAGCAGGATAACCCAAGTGTAATGACTGCAACAGTGAATACACTCTAACATCTACATTTATGGTAAGTGTACACAACTGTACTTTCCACTGTCCTGAGAAATATACTCCCATGAGCCACCCGAAAAAGATGGTGCTTGGGACGCTACCCATCTGTAAGAATGAATGGCGAGGTAGAAAACTTCACATAAAGAAGTTATGTACTCACCATAACGTTCCATGGGAGTTGTTCATCTCACCTTCATTCTTACTTACCACCCTGCGACCCCCTTCCAGGCTTTCTTGACAACTGAGATTCATGTTTTATCATGTTGTTTTTGTTTTTCCTATGGTTTCCTTACCTAAGAGGGATAGAATGGCATATGGTATTGTTAGATGCAGCAAACTAGATCTGAGGTAACACAAGGTGCATCATGGGATAGGGACTTTGCCTCAAGCTGTCTGAAGACCTCGAGCTTTGTAGTTTGCTGTTTCTTGGCTCCGAACCCATCTGTAAGAATGAAGGCGAGATGAACAACTCACATAGAAAGTTATGGTGAGTACATAACATTTTTTTCCATTACTGTATGCTGAGCAACAATAGCTTGTTGATTGTCATCCAGCCCTGCCTTTTTACGCAGTAGAGAAGAGAAAGTTTGTAGTGGGCTGGCATTTTTTTCTGTAATTGGTAGCAGATTTTATTACTCAAGACAAAAAAGATCAACTGATAAACACATCTGTATTCAAATAAGAGGTAACAAAAGTAAAGAGAATAGGCTATAATTCTTATTAAGGTGTATAGGGCATGGCATAGAGTATAATAAAACAGATGTAAAACTAAAAATCATTGTCTGGAAATGGATTGATTTACATTTAGAGAGAAAACTACTGATATGTTAATCACCTCAGTGGCAGCCCTACTGTGCAGTGAGTTTGTATGTTACACTGGAAGGAATCAGTGTTGGAAAGCAGGGCAGAAAACATTTAAAACAATTTGAGCATCTGTGAAGATAAAGGTACAGTAGAGATCATTCCATAGTAGATAGTTGCTTACTACAGTGTGACGTGTTGTACAGTGTGACGTGTATTACACTGTGCCAAGTTAAAAAAAATTACAAGGTATTTATTTTTAGTGCATGGAGTGCCACGATTATGTTCAAAACTCAGGAAAAAGATAACTTCACGTGCGTATAAGATGACACCATTTGTTTACATGTAGGTTACACAGCTTTTTGGAAATTAATGCAGTTGTGAAAATATAGGCAATAGTCGGTAGTGTTTTTACATAATAGTATTTATATTTGTGTCATCACATTACCCACCATATTTTAATGTAATTTTTTTTTAGTAATACTGCTTGAATACACCAGCCTCAACATGACAGTATCACACTCTTTTTGCATTATTATTATTAACATGGAAAATGTTTTTATAACCATTTCGAAGTCTCCATGACCACACAAACGTCTGCGTCTTTCAAGGTGAGGACTGCTTCCAGTGAGTGTAGTTTCGTGTTAAGACTCTTAGCTTGAGGTTGTTTTTAGGTGGAGTTTTTGCATTAGGAATTTTGTCCTTGAGACACTGCCTAAAAAAGGCACTATGTTGGGTGGCAAGAGCTTTAGCCAGTAGCCGAAATCCCAGTGGTGACAGAAGAAGCATTGAGGTCTGTTGATCATGTCATCCCAGGCTGACATTCTGGATCCGTTTAGAATGACACCAGAAACTAATCCAGTTATTAAAGTCAGTCATTTTCTATTTGTATTGAGGCTTCATTCTAGGTGAAGGTAAAATGCTGCTTGAGGCTAGGGACATACCTGCCCGAGACATAGTCCAAGAGCTCAGTCATGTCTCTCTTCATATAGTCCAGAGAGGTACATCTCAAGTTGTTCACACCAACCTGGACTGTGATGGAGTCATAACAGTACCTGTTGTTGAGAAACTTGAGTGCATGTGTGATATGGCATATCCTGGCACCTGACAGCTGACCGTGACTTTTTCCTTATCCAGCCTGGTGAGGAGGACATCTGTGTCTCTTGATGGAATCATGTATCACGAATATGTTTGGTTTTGTGGGTTGCCTTAAGTGCTTGACAGGTGAGACACTGGTGCATGAGCTTTTATGTGTAATGTATTCTGCAGAGAAAGTATTGTGTAGTGTGCTTGTTTGTGTTTTGGAGGTTTCTGGTGTTTAGGTATGTTTTGGTGAGGCCCTCCGGATATGTAGGTATGTGTGATGTGGGTTTGGGTGGAGTAGAAGGTGAGGTGTGCATGCTGACAACATGCTCATTGTTGTACTTACTGATTGGTATGTGAGCGCATGGATTTAAGGTTCTTAATGTAGTTGTCTCCCTCACATGTTGAGTTTGTGTGGACTGCAGAAGGGCCTTCATCAACAAAGATGGCTTTAATTTGATGCTCAGAAGTTGAAAAACAGATCCCGAAACAGCAAACCTGGAGCTGGGCTATGCTACTGTTTAACTAGTACAGTATACAGTAAAATGTGGCAAAAAAACAGTTCAGACAGTTCATACAGACAGAATGCAAATTAAAAGTGCAATACAAGAGCCAAAACAGGTGCTTATAGTTAGTTGTAAGCAGCGGATGCCACAGATCTTTCAGTATCTCAGTGAAGATCTGGTTTTAGTGCTCAGGCGATACCAGTCTAGATTTAGCTAGTCTGAATTTAGCCTATGCTATAAGCAGAACTACTAGTAATTCAAAGTGTGTAAAATCAGTCACAACAGCAAAAGACAGTTTAAATAAAGCAGCAATTCTAGATAGGTTCTACATTGGGTCTCTTATCTTATTAGCTTTCTAATGCTGGGTGTTAATGTTTAAAAAAAAATAAATTGCCATTCTTGTGAGGAAACATATCCCCACAAAGATTACCACTCATTGTTTGTTCTGTTCATGGTCACAACATAATGTGCCTAACTGCCCCTTTTGTGCTAGGTTCAGCAACAAAACCATTAAATGTAGGACCAAATCCTTCCATTCACCTTTAGACTGAGGTAGGGCTAAGCCTTCACATGCTGTGACAATTGCTGATTCCCAAGAAATCATTCAGAAAAAGCAAAACATCCAAAGGAGAAGGATGTGCGGGTAGATGACCTCTTCATGTCAGACTCCCCTAGGGATCACCGACTCTGGTGAGACACCTTTGCAGCCCCCCAGTCAGAAGCCTTTTAGGCTCAAGTCCACTGGCATGTCCCGTCTGGAGGCCACCATGATTTTGGCCCATTTCTTACTTGCAAATACCAGACTGACTTCAAGTGAGTAAGAAGATGCTAAGTAGGCCACAGCTTCTGATGGCATGGTTCTGGCAATGGAGAGTGAGGGCAATATTCCTTTGGTAATAGTTTCGGAGAAATTACCTGGGAAGTCGATTGAGGTTGCAGCCACCTGTGATCAGGTATTATTGATAAAATGTGTAGGTATATGTAAAGATGTAGGTGGTACCATTAGTATGCCAGTTTGCCTCAATTTTCACCCAGGGCAGTTTGACCTTAGTGCTTCGTAAGCAGTTATTTATAAATTTATCTGTAAATAGCAAAGTATTTATAGTTGGAACTAGCATTAATTGTAATACATGAGCAGTTGCCTGTACTAGATTGGCTCGGAGAGTTGTTGCAAAATATTGAGTTGTAGCAGTGACATTGATGACATCTGTTTGATGGCACTTATTGACTACATGACTATACTGTAACAAATTATTTTCTAAATTTTCATACAACTTTTTTTTCTTTATTTGGGTCAGTGGTGCTTAAGTTGGAGAGGATGTTTGCTTGGAAGTGAGGTGTAAATTGCATGTAACTGTTAAATTGTGGAAGGATAGTAGTATGGTGTAGGACTGATCATCAGGCTGCCAGGCACAGAGTGAAACGAAAGTGTGTGTGTGTGAATGCGTGCATGAAAGCAGAATGTGTGAGTGTGAGCAGTGAGATCAATCGAGCCATTATTTTACATCCAGTAAGCAGCGCTTTTGCTGTTAAGCGAATGTAAAATAAAACCAAAAATGTTTGTCTGCATGTGTCAGTTTGTGTGCATGAAAGTAGAAGAGCCCGTGTTTGTGTGTATGTTTGTCTGCATGTGTGAGTGAATGCAAGAGTGTGTGTGTGAGAGAGAGAGTGATCCCTGGCGGCAGTAGCAATGAGGTTTGCATACCTCTCGACCATACCACTGAACCTCTTGCACAATAATTCTGGACAGCACACCTCTCAAACTGTTAGAGCAAAAATTATGGAGAAAGCCACAAATCATGGGGGGACACGGAACCAGAAATAGGGGCACTTTTTTAAATATTACTCTTACAAGCTTAGAAAGTTGATGGAATAACAGGTTTTGCATTAGCATAAATTTTTTCTGAAGGATGTGAAGTCAGAAATTCAATTGTCTGTCATTATTTACTAACTTAAGTCCTCAAAGTTTTGCCAGGTATTTGTTAGAAAACCACAATTTTATGAGAATTAGACCAAAAAATATGAGGCAAAAATCTGGGCATTCTGCGAAAAATCTGTACATTTGAAAGGTATGCTGGACAAAGTGAAATAATGAAGACAAATTTTAAATATTGCTCTTATAAACTTAGAAAGTCAATAAGGTTGCAATTAGGTTTACATACCTCTCACCAAAGCAGATCAATGTTATGCTGTTAAGCAGAATGTATTTTTTTTTAATTATTGTTGTTATTGCCTGTTGGCTTTTTATTGTACTTGGGAGCTTTTCTCCCCGTCTCGGCAGAAAATGGACTTCTAGTCCAGTCAAGCCTCCCTGGTAAGCAAATGTCAAATAAATTAAATAAATGTTATGCACTTTATAATTCACGAGCAATGGCCAGTCTATAGAAAATGTTCTTACATGAAACCGGTCCTTGGTGCAAAAAAGGTTGGAGACCACTGGTGTAGAGGTCATACATTGGAGCAGTTTTGTAGACTGAAAATGTAATGCAGACAATGGTGAATATTAGAAATGTTTGTGATACAGCTACGATTTTTCTCTCCAATACGATTGTAAATTGCAAAATATTGTGAAGTGTTAACCACACAATTGTACAAATAGCTTTCGGCAGATATGGAATAATAATTATATGTTGGAAGAGTTTCATAGATTGAAAATATATCTCCAGATTGGGGAAGTAATGTAATAGTGACACAATTGTGCTGCATGTTCCTGCCCCTGCATCAAAGTTGTTGAAATAGCATTTGGGTAGAAGGTGGAAAAATACAGAATATGATGAAACATGGAGTAGATAAGGATGACTCACAAATGCATTATTTTATCTAGTAACAAATACATGTCAGAAAACCGTGAAGACTCACTCATATGCATTTATAGTTATTAACATGGAGCAATTTAGCCATGAAAAGTTTTATACTGAGATTGAAAAAGAGCGATTTGTAGAAGTGGATAATGGATATGTAGAGTAAAAGTATGGTAAATTGGCCGTATAGGTGGAGTGCTCAACAGTAGTGAATTTTGTAGTAACTGTTTTAGTAGTAGTTGAGTGGAATTTAATACTAAAATGATATTAGGAGATAATTGATTTGCTGTGTTTGAATGCGAGATGTGAAAGGTGCATATTAAATTTAGTTGGGAAGTAATGGAAGGAAGATTTGATAAAAAATTTTGAAGATTTGTCAACAAGTGCAAATTTGGTTATTCTAATTTGCTGCTTAAGCTTGATGGGCACATCATGCACATGACGGTTGATCATATTTTGCATGGAGCCTGTGTATATGTGTCATGCTAACTGGTTGTACCAGGCATGCTTCCAGTGCTTTGAATGGACATAGATGCACTAAGTATTAGAAATAAAATTATAATAGGGCCCCTCATCTTTGGCTAGCTGAGGTGATGCATTAGTCAAAGCAGGGGCTTGGTAAGACTGAAGTGCACTAGTGTAAGTAAATTAAGATGCGAGAATATAGGTTGCAACAAAATATATAATCTGGATATAGTTTTTAATTTGGGTGTTCCACTCGACCATGTAGTAAGGAGAAAAAATATTTAAATTTAAGGATGAAAGTTAAATGGAGAATTGAAAGGTGTGGAAGTTGAACACTGATGTGAGAGAAGAAAGGTGTAGGCTGAAAGACTTGGTTAAAGTGTGTGGAGCAGTGTGAGGAGGTTAGGTGGAGTTTTCAGCACAGTTTGTTAGGTAGCCCTGTTTGCCGACAAGAATTTTTAGGAGGAGAGACTACAGAGCACCACAGGAATGATTAAAAGGGCATTCTGAAAATTAACAGGATAAGGTTATTGGGAGAAGGGTTTGTCATGGTTGGTGTCTGTAGATAATAAGGGTGATTGGCGTGTAAGAAATTAATTTTGAGAAGTGGAGCTGTAACATTTTCATAAGTTATATGTAAATTAAGAGAAATATATAATTTTAATGGTGTGCAGTCCTTTTTTTTCATAATTTAATACCACAATCTGAAGTACTGAGAAGTGGAGTCGAACAAATAGGTATCATAAAGGAATGTCATCATTGTGTAAGATGGGAACTGTGAAGAGTGCAAACTCTGTGGTGATATTATATATAAAATTGCAGGAAACTGTTTCTAGCATTTCTTTTGTAGGATGCAAGTATTGCAAATGAGTTACTGTTATCTAACAGCAAAAAAGCAATTAAAGACTCTGTTCAACAGGTAAAATGAGCTGTGAGTTTAGTACCTTATAATTCACTTCTGCCATTACGAAATTTGACAGAAACCTTAAGTATCTCACCTCATGCTTCAGTAAAAAATAGGTATGCTTTTATTCTCAACTTGTTTAAGGCTGTAGTCTTGCATTTTTTATTCAACCAGGCGTTTCCCCAGGACAGCCTCTATCCTCAAGAATCTAGCCTAGATCATTAGGGTTTCCAAATTGTAGATCCAAGTGTGTGAAGTCTTATTGATTACCCTTCTGCGTATTTGTGGGTGTGAGGTCTATCTGCTAACAGCTCCATGTATAATGAGAACAAAATAGGGCAGCATATGGCATCCCTGATGCATTTCTCTAGGTATTTTAATAATGTCCAATAATCTTTCTCAAAGTAGAAAGTAAGCAGCATCTCAATCATTGGTCTTCCTTAGCAGTTAGAGACTTACAAAAGCCACAACTATGTAATGTATAAATACAGCTGACCCTGTCAAATGCTGAATTCAGTGTCGTAGCTTGCCACCAGTGAGAGACTTTTTTTTTTTTTTTTGTAACTGCATACATTGTTGTCTGTAATGATCACTAGTTAAGATTCTAGTCTGTTCTAGTTACTGAAATTATCAGTTTAATTCTCGTATAAAACAGAAATGATATCCAAGCTGAAAATATTTTCCTGACGTAATGATTGCCAGTCAGAGACCCCTTTTCCAACTTAACAGAATGTTCCTTTTCTAGCAGAAATTTAGCTAGCTTCACAAAATCTACCACAAACCTGTCAAAAAGTCGATTTAGTCCATTGGGCAGCTCATGTAGTCCATGGGTTATTCCTTTCAAGTTATTTTAAGGCAAGTTTTACCACATCAAATACAGTTTGTGAAATCAAGGCTTCCCCCTCTTCTGTTTTACTTGAGATATCAGGCTGTTTTAGGTAAGCATCAATTTCATTATTGAGCCTGTAAGAATCAGTTTCTCCCTTGTATAGTATTGTATGCTTCTATGATATAGAGAAGTTACCAGAGTTTCTCTTGAGAAGGATGCCTTATGTTTATGACCAGGTTGGTGGTCATCTTGATAGTCTCAACACTGCAGGTCTCTGAGTTTAGTGGTGAATTTTCCAAATATTTAAGCTGAAGTGTCCTTGTGTATTTTACCTTATCCACGAGTGTACTTAGCTGTGTGACTGTGAGATTCTTGCGTCCAATGTTGACTCTTCATCAGACTTAGTAATCGGTATCACAGTCATTTATATACAGGAAGTGGACTTTCTCATCCTGGGAACATATACCAGGCAGAAACTTGCTATACCAAATAATTCTTTGAAAAAATGTTCTCCTCGAGCAAGTTTTTTAAGATAAAAACAGCTTTATTATGAAGTAGCATTAATCATGTATGTTAAATAAAGTTATGAAGTTTATAACAGAATGGTGTATATCTAGGATGAAAATTGAAGTATAATATGGGAAATAGTTAAAGGATTTATTTTATTATTTTTATACATTTGTATTTTTTTTATATCAGTTATGTTTGAATAGAAGCAATGCAAGTGATTTAAGTAGAGTTGAATATCTCTTTAAAATGAATGGGTAATAATTATTTAATTGGTATCACCAATTTAATTTGCCTTATAAATAAGTGGATAGTACTGTTAATTGTAATGGTCTGATGAAGTGGGAGATAGTCCCATGAAAGCGCTTACCTACTGCATTTCGTAATAAAGCAGTTTTTATCTTACAAGACTTGCTCGAGGAGAACATTTTTTCAAAGAATTATTTGGTATAGCAAGTTTCTGCTTGATGTATGTTCCCAGGACTTGTGTGCACTTGATTGCTTGAGGATTTTTTTTCTGGGTTAACATTTTTCCAGTCAGTTTCTTGGTTCTGGTGAGTGGATTTATATTTTGTTGCCAACAACTGGAGACTGTCAGGAACAAGTGAAGCTGGAGCGGTGAACACCAACAGTTTGGAAGGGACATCTACAGTGAGTAATGTGGATGTGGAAAACATTCAAAGAAACTTTATAAGTTTTGCCAAACGTAAGGCTAGTCCACTGTTTAATAGAGCTAACGCTGATAATACTAGCACCTTGGTAAATGTTGACATTGATTT
Organism: Protopterus annectens; assembly: GCF_019279795.1. Classification (NCBI taxonomy): domain Eukaryota; kingdom Metazoa; phylum Chordata; order Ceratodontiformes; family Protopteridae; genus Protopterus; species Protopterus annectens. The sequence goes on along the minus strand of NC_056741.1, from coordinate 1,226,706,838 downwards.
CCCTGTTTTTATGAGGGAAATACATCAAGTGGAGGAGAATAAAAATCCAAAAGGATACAAGCAGAGTGTCATCATCTGGAAGCACGTCTTAAATATAAAGTGATACCACGAGGGCTAAGAGTGATGAAGATGCCGAACCAAGGTGAAAGGCAGCCTGATTTATTACTCAAATGGCAGCAACTAAACCTTGAATTAAGCTTTAACTATATCCGCCTTCTCATTGATAATGCGGATAAAGAAGAGAGCTTGTTGACGGAAAAAAATACTGAACAACAATTGAACTTTTATCAAAGTTATCCTCGGGACATTGTGTATGAAAAACTTAAAATTGTAGTCGATTCTGTCTCAGTGTTTGAAAAACGATTAGTGAGGCAGAAACTCAACAAGTTAGAGAGGGACAAACGATTTTAAGGTGGGCCATGTGTTTGGCAGAGATATGTTGAAGGGAACTCTCATCGTGATGCTACCTTAAATAAAGAGCAACTGAGAGGAGAAGGTAGAATGTATGACGTAGTTACAGGGGCGAGACTGAAAACCAAAAAACAGTTTGAGGTGGACCAGCATACAATTCCTGCTACTCAATTGAGTGAAGGCATTCCTAAACAAGTAAATACTGAATAACAGCCAAGTCGCAGACAAGCTTATAAGTACTTCTGGTAAGCAATACATCCAAAGTTTACCAGAAAATAATTTTTTAATAGAAACATCAGAATTGCCAATTTTACCGATCAAGTTAGCATCGGGGAGATTAGGTCACGAGAGAGGGAGATCACAGAGCAGGGGCCGAGTGAAGAGGAAAGGTTTCCAGGATCAATCAGAAAGCTGCAATGTGAAGCGCCAATGGCACAATTAATGGAAGTGGATACATTGGTATGGAACATTTCATCCAGAATATTGACAGTTCATGAAAAGGAACTTTTGGGGAAGGGTTTATCTTTTATTCCCACCCTGAGGACAGAGGTAACTAACAATATTTTGGACATTAAGAAATTTACAAGAAATGTAGAACTGAAATTTTTGTTTGGTAAAGAATGTGTGCATGACAAATCTGTTTTGAAAAAAACCTAGAACATATATTCATCCAAATAACCCAGTTGTAGAAGTTTTTAATAGTTTATGTGAGCATGAACTATATGAAAAATTATATGTGAATAAAAGTAAAAGTAAGAGATGTAATTTATTTAGAGAGGAAAATAAGGCATTAAAACTGTTAAAAAATGATACATCTATAGTGATAAGAGCAGCCGACAAAGGGAGGCCCTACTGTTATAATGGACGGACTATATTATGACTCTCAGATGTTGAGTTTATTGCAAAATGAAAATGTTTATGAACTTGTTACTGCTGTTGAAGTAGAAAATATCAAGTATGCACTTCACTTTCATATGATTGTTTATTAGAGCAACGAATTACCAAAGAACAATATGATTATTTTTTGGTAGAGAAGCCATTAATTTCTATAATACAAGGTACTCCGAAAAGTCACAAGGATCCAATACACCCCCCCTAAGCCCCATTGTCTCAGGGAGGGGATGGATAATGGAACCCATATCTATTTATATAGAGAAAATGTTAAGGCCCATAGTTAATAAAAATGAAGTGATTCTAACAGATACCAAGCAATTCTTAAATGAGTTATTTAGACACACTGAAGTTTTGTCAAGGACCAGTGAAACACTGTTAATGGTAACATTGGATGTTAACTCCCTATTCACCTCTATCTCTAATGATATGGGTGTAGAGATGTTACGTGAATACTTAACGTTAGATGGAACATACACAGCTAGTAGAGTAGAACTTGTATGCTTATTAATGGAACAAGTACTAGAGAACAACATCATGGTATTCAGTCATAAGATCTATAGACAAAAAGAAGGTGTAGCCATGGGCACTTCAAGTGTGAATAGTTACGCAAATATAGTAATGGCCAACTGGGAAAGGAAGTGGATAGTACTTGAGAAATGGCAACAAATACATTTTATAGACGCTTTATAGATGACCTCTTTTTGTCATGGCAGGGTACAGAGTCAGAGCTAATGTGTTTCCACAAGAGTTTGAATGAGAGCACTACCTTTTTAAAATTTGAGATAAGTCATTCAGAAAGTAATATCACCTTCCTTGATGTAATGGTGAACAGGGTCCCACAAGGAAGTTTCTCAACCCAAGTATATAGAAAGGAGTGCTACAAGAATACATATATACATAGAGGGATTATGCACCCCCAACACATTTTTAAAAATGTTATGAAAGGGCAAGCATTAAGAATTTCAAGATTAACAGCTGAAGAGACAATATTTGAAAATGAGATAAAAGATTTGAGTGTGAAATTCTTAAAAAGAGGTTATAATGACACTGAAATACAAGACGTAATGACAGAAGTCAAGACTTTGAGGCTCACAAAGGGCAAACCTTATTTCTCACAAGGAGCGAGTCAGATGGTGAGAAAAATGGAAATATCTAACTCAGATAAAGTTAAAATGGCTACGGATTACACGTCTGATGTTAGGATTATGAAAAATATTGAGAGGAAACACTGGCCTGTACTTACAAGCGACCCACACATAAGAGAGTTAGTTGGAGAAGAACCAGTATTTTGTTACAGAAATAAGAAGTCACTAAAAAGACATCTTTGTTATGCTAGTACAGAGAAGAAAGAAAAAGAAGAACATGTAGGAACAGTACCATGTGGTAAGTGTAACCAATGTAAATGGATAGATCATAGTAATACATTTGAGCACCCTGATACAGGAATAGAGTTTACTTTTAAAGTTACGGCCACTTGTAGTACTCAGAATATAGTATAGAAGTCCTTCAAGAATGCAACTGCAGTCATAACATGTGGGTTGTCCTGCCTCAGGCAGGCCTCGGTCGGCCGGATTCCAAAGTCTGGGTCCGACGTCGGCTGATGTCGCATTTCTCTCCGACGTCAGAGCGGCTGGAGTATATAAGCATCAGCCGACGCCATTTTCTTCAGTCTTTCTTGCCGCGCGGTGCCCGAAGCAGAAGCAGTTCGCAAGTGCCGGTCGGTCAGCTCCTGTATTCTACGATACCGAAGTCATCAAAAAGCTAAGTACCCCGTTGGGGACCTTTTCTTGCCTCAGCCGATGTCAGAAATTACTGAAAAAGTTAACAATTGTCTTTTTTGTGGTAAACAAATACCTCATAAGGATTTCCACTCTTACTGCCTCCCTTGCCTGGGCCCAGACCACGACGTCTCGGCCTGTGTAGCCTGTGCTCGCTTCAACAAGCGCACTCAGGCGCCGGGCGGAGTTCGCTGAAGATTTTTTCGGCAATAAATTTGCTTACACCATGCCGTCGGATCTTCCGACATCGCAAACTCCCAAAAAGCGAAAAGACCGGGACAGACATTCTCAGCCCGCGTCTACCACCGACTCCACGCCAAAACCTAGCGCGAGTGCTCCGGGTCCCTCTGAGACAGTCTCTCCACTGCTCCGAACCGAAGACACCGCATTACCGACGACTCCGATTCCAGACATTACTCCGCCAGTCATAGACTTTCCTCCGGATACTGAAACCGAGGAAATGCCCGAGACCATTGCTGTAGACAAGGTCACTCCTGCACGTGGTGCTGCCAGGCCTCCTATGGCCATGTCTATTAAGGCCTACACTAGGGCTAAGGCAGCCAGCAAAACAAAGCATATTACTTCTAAATCCTTACCTCAGCCGACTCCGGAGACACAAATTATGTCCATGGCTGCTGATTTAATTTCCATGATTAGAGGCTCACAGGCCCATCCTGAGAGAGCATCCCAGCCTCCTCCTGATAAAAGGCCCCGGGTTGAACCCTCTGACCCTATTCCTTCAGATGAAGATTCTGAGGGCTCTGTCCACTCTGATAGCCAGGAAGAGCTCTTCCAGACCTATAAGGACTCGGATGCAGAAGATTCCATCCCTTCGGCCTCCCCTCCTGAGGATATTTCTTTTGGGGAAGTTCTGCACACCATGAGGGAACATTTCAAGTGGCAGGGTCAAGAATATTCTGATTCTAGGAAACGCCTTAGGACTTTCCTTAAGAAGCCTCAGCACAGGCCCTTAGCTATTCCTCCTGTACTTGATGTTCTGGATGATTTGTATTCTGACTCTAGTGCTACCCCTGATTCTCTTCCTCCTGCTCCAGCCAAGCCAGACAGGTATTACAGGGTCCCAGAAACTCCTTCCCATTTATTCAGGGCCCATACTGCTGATTTGGAAACTATTTCACAGGGGCCTAAAGGAGTTTCAGCCTCCACCTCAAAATATCCTTTGCCCTCCAACAGGGAAGCAAGGTCATTAGAGAGATGGGGCAAAAAGGTTTACACATCCACTACCTTATCTATGAGAGCTTTAAATTGCCTTTTTCATATGTTACAATATCAGGATTATCTCTTAGAAGATTTACAAAAAACATTAGCTTCTCCTGATCCTTTAGACAGGAAGACTTTGCAGGAAGCTGTACATAACACTCAGCAAGTAAGCAATCACTTCCTGCAGTGTGGATATGATGCACTGGAAGCTTCATGTAGGGCAGCTATGACAGGGGCAGTGATTCGTAGACATGCTTGGTTAAAAGATCAACCTCTACCAGATCATGTAAAAGCAAAACTTCTGGATGCTCCTTTGGAAAAGAACAAGCTCTTTGGTGCAAATGCTAAGGATGTGTTAAAGACCATCGAAGAAAAAGCAAAATCAGTTCAGACTGTGAAAGATTTCCTCCAGGTTCAACCCCCCAGATTCAGTAGGAATTGGTCTTCAAAAAACTGGTCCTTTCCTAATCCAGAAAAGTTTCAAAGGGGTAAGAACAGACGTGGCCGAGGAAGAGGCCAATACAGAGGCCCTTACAGGGGACGACAATGGCAGCCAGGAAACCAAAGAAGTGACGCAGGGGTTTCACCTGCCCCACAACCACAAACTCAATGACTTTCCTCTACTACCGCCTACCAGGGAACAACTAGAAGCTCCCTTGGGTGGGAAATTATCTCTGTTTGCAGAAAACTGGCACAGACTGACAAAGGACAAATGGATTTTGAACATTATAGACCGAGGGTACAGGTTTCATTTTCATACCTTACCAAGAAAACAAGGCATGCCAAACCTACCACAAAATCAAAGGGCAGAGGCTATCAAGCAAATCACACTGCTGACTCGAATGAAAGCAATAGAAAGAGTTCCACAACAAGAACAAGAACAGGGGTTTTACTCAAGACTGTTCCTTGTTCCAAGAAAAGAATCTCAATGGAGACCAATACTGGACTTGTCCGCATTAAACACCTTTCTCATAGTACCAAAGTTCAAAATGCTGACTCTACAGCAACTCCTTCCCATGCTGGGCAAGGAGTCGTGGCTGATTACTCTGGACCTCAAGGAAGCATACCTGCATGTCCCTATCAGACACAGCTGCAGAAGATACCTCAGATTTCTTGCAGGACCAGAGCATTATCAATTATCAGCATTGCCATTTGGCTTATCTACTGCGCCCAGAGTATTTACAAAATGCCTGGCTTCAATAATTGCTCATTGCAGGCTCCAGGGTATACAAATCTACCCGTACTTGGACGACTGCCTCATACAAGCGGACGACAAATTGATGTTGACAAAAAACCTGGATTATGTCATACGATTACTTCAAGCTCTGGGATACACAGTCAACTTCCAAAAGTCAAGACTGCAGCCATCCCAGCAAATAATCTTCTTAGGAGCCAAACTAGACACAGCCTCTCAGATGGCTTACCTGACAGAAGACAAGCAAGAGAAGTTAACTCATTACTTCAAAGGTTTAGCAAAACTCACCCAGATGACTGCAAGGAGATTCCTACAGGCCCTGGGTTACATGGCATCCTGCATTCTACTGGTTCCATTAGCAAAACTACACATGAGAAAGCTTCAATGGTACCTAAAAAGCATTTGGTCTCAACACAGCAACAACTTGGAGACAATCATACCACTCATTCCATGCCTACAAAAGGAATTCCTATGGTGGGCCTCGGTGAGCCAGGAAAACACAGGTATGTCATTCAAAAAACCACAGATAACACAGACCATGACTACAGATGCCTCAGACCTTGGATGGGGCACATGGAAGGCAGGTGTATACAAGGACAATGGTCTCCAAAGGAAACACATCTGCATATAAACCAAAAGGAAATGCTGGCAGTAATGCATGCCATCGAGGCTTTTCAACACCAACTCCAGCAAGGCCATTTAATGATATGGACAAGACAACACCACTGTGATGTGGTACATAAGCAAGCAGGGGGGCACCCACTCTTACCCCCTTTGCAGACTGACAATGCAGCTTTGGGAGAAATCACTGAGCCTAAACATCCAGTTACAATCCCAGTTTGTTCCAGGAAAAGACAATGTGTTGGCGGACAGCCTAAGCAGGAATTTCACAGATCCACACGAGTGGAGGTTACATCCGAAGGCCTTCAGACAACTCACTTCGACATGGGGCAAGCCAGAAGTGGACCTATTTGCCTCTCACCTCAACCATCTTCTACCAAAATTTTGCACAAGGATATACCATCCAAAAGCTTGGAAAATAGATGCCCTCTCATTCAACTGGAACTCCCTAGCAATCTATGCATTCCCACCTCTGCCACTGATGACTTCAGTATTACTAAAGATCAAAGCAGAGAAGCCCAAGGGAATCCTAATAGCTCCGGATTGGCCAAGACAACACTGGTACCCACTACTACGGAGCATATGTCACTCCAGGAGGTGGGCCCTCCCTCAGTGGCCTCTACTTTTGACTCAACACAATTTCGAAACACTGCATCCAAACCTTCAGACACTGCAGCTAACAGCCTGGGAGATCCCATAAATAACTTCAGCTTATCTCTCTCCAAGGAAGTTCAGCGGATACTAACAGAGGCTCGAAGACCATCCACCAGAAAGGTTTACTTAGCAAAGTGGAAAAGATTCAGCAATTGGAATACCAGCAAGGGACATGATGCATCATTGCTGAGCATCCCCCTTATCTTGGAATATTTGGCAGATATGTTAAAGAACGGACTCTCATATTCTTCCATAAAGATACATGCATCTGCTATTTCAGCTAGATACAACACTGATCCTCCTGTTTTCTCTCACCCCTTACTAAGACAATTCCTCAGGGGAATCAAGAACATTAAGCCACCACGAAAGGCCCCAGTGCCAGCCTGGGACCTCAATTTTGTCTTAGAAAAACTGACTCTACCTCCTTTCGAGCCAGCAGCTTCAGTTGACTTTCAATTTCTCTCATGGAAGACAGCTTTCCTGTTGGCAATTACCTCAGCAAGAAGGGTTTCGGAGCTACAGGCCCTAATGGCAATACCACCCTTTATTATCTTCCACAGAGACAGGGTTTCATTGAGGACCAACCCTACTTTTATGCCAAAGGTGGTATCTAGGGTTTCTCTAAATCAAGCCATTCATCTGCCTGCTTTCTTCCCCAATCCTGAGAATAAGAGGGAAAGACATTTGCATACCTTGGACATTCACAGACAACTTCAATACTACCTGGACAGAAACAAGGCCAGTAGGAAGTCTGAACAACTTTTTGTAGCTTACGCCCCTGCAGTCCAAGGAAAAGCAATTTCAAAACAGACTATTTCTAAATGGATTGGACATTGCATCAGATTCTGTTACTCCTTTCATGGAAAGACTGTTCCAGCCAATGTCAGACCACATTCCACCAGAGCTACAGCCACCTCTACAGCCTTTTTAAGAGGGGTGCCTACCAAGGACATTCTAGAAGCTGCTACATGGAGCTCCGTGCATACATTCGCCAAACACTACAATCTCCCTCTATATTCCAGATCCAGAGCAGGCTTTGCTTCGGCAGTCCTGCAGGGTTTGATTGCCACACCATCTCTTTCCTAGAGCATACCTCCTCCCCCAGCTAAGCTATGGTATTCTACCCACATGTTATGACTGCAGTTGCATTCTTGAAGGACATAGTACAGTTTTGTACCTACCATAAATGTAGATGTCCGATAGACATGCAACTGCAGTCATTTTCCCTCGCTCCTTACCCTCTATGCCTAGGGTCCACTCCTATCCCTGTTACTCTTAGCTGGGGATATCTGTTATGGTGTATTTGTGTTATTGCTCATTTATTTGTTTGGAATCCTGTTTTTGTCTTCCAATTTGATTACAGCCTTCCTTGGAGGGCACCTGGCATCTGGGGCAAGAAACACTGAAGAAAATGGCGTCGGCTGATGCTTATATACTCCAGCCGCTCTGACGTCGGAGAGAAATGCGACATCAGCCGACGTCGGACCCAGACTTTGGAATCCGGCCGACCGAGGGCTGCCTGAGGCAGGACAACCCACATGTTATGACTGCAGTTGCATGTCTATCGGACATCTACATTTATGGTAGGTACAACACTGTACTTTGTCTGTAATGTGTGTTCATCTTACTTTATAGGTAAGATGAAGAGGGAATTCAAAACAGGGATAAGCGAGCATTTACTAAGCATCAGGAGCTTAGATAAAACTAATGCTTTGGCCAAACGTGTTGAAAATGGGTTCTACACATAATTTTAGATTTATGGTCATTGAAGTAGTTAATGAAAATGATAGAGGGGGAGACACAATCAATAAAACAGAAACTTTAGAAGTAAGGTGGATAGTCAGGTTAAGAGGTAACAGAGGAAAGGGACTAAATGACAGGATACCATTAAAACCTATACTAAAGAAAAGGTCTCTACGTTAGAGACCCAATATGAATAGGAATTATGTCAGCAGTAGCATTAATCATGTATGTTAAATTAAAGTTATGAAGTTTATAATAGAATGGTGTATATCTAGGATGAAAATTGAAGTATAAGGGAAATAATTAAAGGATTTATTTTATTATTTTTATGCATATATTTTTATATACGTGTTTTTTATATCAGTTATGTTTGAATAGAAACAATGCAAGTGATTTAAGTAGAGTTGAGTATCTCTCTAAAATGAATGGGTGATTATTATTTAATTGGTATCACCAATTTAATTTGCCTTATAAATAAGTGGATAGTACTGTTATTGTAATGGTCTGATGAAGTGGGAGGTAGTCCCATGAAAGTGCTTACCTACTGCATTTCGTAATAAAGCTGTTTTTAACTTACAAGACTTGCTCGAGGAGAACATTTTTTCAAAGAATTATTTGGTATAGCAAGTTTCTGCTTGGTGTATGTTCCCAGGACTTTTGTGCGCACTTGATTGCTTGAGGACTTTTTTCTGGGTTAACATTTTTCCAGTCTGTTTCTTGGTTCTGGTGAGTGGACTCTCTCATCATTCAATTATTCAATTAAATGAAGTATATATATTTTAAGTGTTGATGGTAAGGAAATGAAGTTTGATAATGTTGCATAAGAATTTTTACATATTTCATTTAATTGAATGATGAGTCCATTTCTTGTATATAAATGGTGACTGTGATATCTATTACCAAGTCTGATGAAGCATCAGCATTGGATGCGAACCCCCGCTCAGTGTTTTATTTTTATTTCTCAGTTAGGGACCTCTGTTCTGGGTTGCATGGCACAGACTGCATCAGCTCCGAAGTGGTCCTCCTCTTTGATGCTGATTGTGACTGAGTTCTCTGGCTGTGTTGGAACCAGAGACCACCTGGAGCCATACCTGCCCTTCCAGTGCTGGAGTTTGATTCGACCCAAGTTTTTTTTTTGTAGTAGTAGTGTCTCCTCCTTGAAGCCTTGGCATGGATCAGTTCAGCCCTGGCTTCTGCTTCAGGGACATCTGCCCCTGGTGAGGGGAGACTGCGGTGGGTTGCTATTGCATGGCTGAAGTTTTGAAACTTCGAACATGACAATATTGAACTTGTCTGTTCGAAGTTTCAAAACTTCAATCACGGGGGGGGGGTAAAAGATGCAACAGTAAACTAACTGTTGCAAGCAGGGGGACAAGCTCCCCTGCACCCTCCACACCCCCCCGCTCTTTAAATGTAGCAACTCCGAGATCGCACTACAGTGCAGTAAATGGAAATATTCTCTTTCTGCGCTATAGTGCGGTCCCGGAGTTGGTATATTTAAAGAGCGGGGGGTGCAGGGGGGGGTTCCCCCTGCTTGCAACAGTTAGTTTATTGTTGCATCTTTTTTTTTTCTGTTTTCGAACTTCAGCAAGTTCGACTGTATGGTTTCGACCATATAGGGTTCAAACTTGGTGAAGTTCGATAACGTAATAGGGACCAGACTGCGGTGCTGACCCCTGCTCTTTTGGAACCGGACTCTCTCCGTACTGTGGGTGGATTGGCTTTTGAGGCAGTCAATGGAAAGGGGTTTGTCTGCTTCAAGACATCAGTCAGTCCTTCCCCCCTCGGAACATCTTGCCAAGTCGCTTCTTCCTGCAGAGCCTCACCTGTCTCCTCTGGCTGGACAGCAGGTGACAACGCCTCAAGAAGCCCCACGCTTGGGAACATAGTCTTCTGACACCTCCCCAGAGCTTCCGGCCAAGTGCAACAGGAAACGCATTGTTTCCTGTAAAGAATCATGCACTGAAGGGACAGATTTCGAGAAGGGCGAAAGATCCCTGCGGTCACCCCCAAAAGATGTCTGCTTTGGAGACATCCTGGAAATTTTGAAACGGGTGGTTGGCAGTCCAGTACTACTCCTTCAGAAGAATCTGTGTGTACCTGCAGGCCTTTGGCACCTGACCATCTACCTCCTAGATTACCCCGCCCACTGACAAGCTCATTGAGTTGATCTCTTAGCGGGCATAGAAGGCCACTAACACCACTGAGCCAATCCCCTGGAGACCAGACAGAATTACTGCACCCTCAGGCAAATCCTTCTGGAACAAGGGCTTAGCAGTAGATGCCATATTCATGGCAGCAGCTACCAAAAAGGAACTGGCAGATGAGAGTTCCAGCAGTCATCCTCCAAACAAGGAGTCCAGGATGATGGCTAGACTAGGGAAGTGAATTTATGCATTGGCCTTTATCTTACGGTCTTTAAATTATCTGGTACACTTTCCGAGGTTGCAGAGGGATCTGATTAAAGAACTTTGTACCCTCTCTCGAGCTGTTACTGACAGTGTCTGGGAATCTCTGACTTCTCAGCTGGCCACCCTGACTTCCATTTCCCACTCGTCCATGAGGCTTATCTCACATGTAGCTGAAGGGATAACAAGAGTCATTGGTTCAGGCGTAACCTTAAGGAGACATGCCTGGATGCGTTTGAGAAGCATTGCGGAACCCTTCAAGTCTTCATTCGGCAATGCTCCTTTTGACTGCACCTGTTTGTTTGGGTCCAAAGTAAATGACACATTCACTAGGTGTGAGAAGGATGGAAAGACTCTCTTCTACAGAGTGGGTACGTTTTTCCACCCCTCGGAGACCCTTTCTGATGAAAGGTAAGTTGTGTAAAATCTTAACATAACCATAGATGTCTTTTCTCTTCCATGTTGCAGTATTCACTAGTGGGTTTACCCTACTTCCCATCCGCTTGTCCGGACAGGTTTCCAAAGCTTTTCCAGTCCCTGATGGTGCGTCGGACGTCTGGCATGTTGGCAGCTACATGGGCCATAAATGTGACGTCTGCACGCACCAGTCCTCAACCAAGAAGTCCCAGTCAGAGCCAGTCCTGATGGCATAGCCTGTATAGGAGCCGAGGAGAGCAAGTGCAAGGAGAGCAGGGAGATGGAGGGAGGGAGGGAAGGAATACTGCAACATGGAAGAGGACATATATGGTTATGGTAAGATTTTACACAACTTTCCTATGTCCTTCTATTCCAATGATGGAGTATTCATTGCAGTGGGCGGTGAGTACAAAAGCTCACTGCTGGCTGGGTGGTTGTCCGGATGAGGATTACAGGAACCCATGTCCCTGGCAAATCCTGCTATGGTCCTGGAGATGTCGTCCAGGTTATAGTGTCTGATGGCGTGCACAGAGGACCAGGTAGCTGCTTCCAGAATGGAGTCAATATCTAGACCTTTAAAGAAAGCTCCAGAGGAAGCCATGGCTCTTGTGGAATGAGCTCTGACGTTGCCCGTTAGTGTCTTTCCATGGTCTGAGTAACAAAAGGAGATGACCCTAGCAGTCAAAGAAGAAATGGTTTGTTTCCCCACAGCCTTCCCCAGAGCCCTGGGGTGGAAGGAAACAAACAGCTGGTCTGATTTGCATGTAGGCCTGTTCTTATGCAAGTGGAAACAAAGTTGTTTGTGTACGTCTAGGGAGTGAAGGACTCTCTCACTGTCTCCCTGGGGATATGGAAAGAAGGTAGGCAAGTGAATAGCCTGGTTTAGGGAGAGGTCATTGACCACTTTGGGGGTGAAGGAAAGATTAACCCTATGGGTAACCCTGTCCATATGGAAAACTAGGAAGGGTGGGGTTAGCCATAAGGGCTTGGAGCTCTGAGACCCTCCTGGCTTACGTCATAGCTACTAGCAGTGCTGTTTTCCAAGTGCAAAATTTCAAGTCAGCCTTGCCATCTGGTTCAAAGGGTGGCAGAGTAAGTTTTCCAGCACATAGTTAAGATCCCAGGGAGGAGGAGTCTGTCTTCACGGGGGGGAATCTAAAGTGTAAAACACCCTTTAGAAATAGCATGGCTGGAAGTCTGGAAGCTAGTGGAGGTGCCATAGGCAGGCGGAAATGGTAGACAGGTGTGCTTTTAAAGAGGAGTAAGACGAGCCCGTATTCAGCAGTTCACACAGGTAAGACAGAATTAGAGGCAGGTCGCTGTCCAGCAGCTCTGTCTTTTTTGACACCAGGTAGAAAACCTTCTCCATTTAGAGAGAGAAGATTTCCTTGTGTTTGGTTTCCTGGCCTCCTGCAGGACTGAGTGCACGTCCTCATTCTACAGTTGTCTGAAGGGAATCGGAATCCTATCAGCCACAGGGCGAGGTGCAGGGATCTCCACTGTGGGTGAATTTGTGTACCCTAGTGCTGTGCGAGTAGATCCACTGAGGGGGGTAAAGTGTGGTGATTGCCCTTGGAGAGATGAAGTAGGAGGAATTAGTGCTGCCTTGGCCAGTAGGGGGTCACCAACAATATTTTTGGTGAGTCCTGCTGTATTTTCCGTAGGACTCTGTGGATCAGAGGGAAGGGGGAGGGAAGGCGTACAGAGATCTCCCCTTCCAAGACATTAAGAAGGCATCTGTTTGCAGAGCCTTCGGGTCGTGAGTTCTGAAGCAATAGCTCTGGCATTGCTTGTTTGTGGAGGTGGCGAACAGGTCTATCTGTGGAATACCCCACCTGTGGATCAGATCTAGAGATACATCCGCTGACAGCATCCATTTGTGACTGTCTGAGGAGGTTCTGCTTAAGGAATCTGCGTGACAATTGTGTTGGGGTGGGTTGTAGGCTGCTTGGAACGAGATCCCCTGGGAAGACCGCCAGATCCCATACCTGTAGGGCTAGCCTACAGAGGAGGTAAGACTTAGTCACTCCTTGCTTGATGTTCATCGTGTTTCACTGTTGCAGTCATGACTGTAGGGTTCTCCCCTGCCGGTAGGCAGTCCTCGGTCGGCCAGAATCCCAAAGTCTGGGTCCGGCGTCGGCTGTTCAGCTATGCTCCCTGACGTCAGAGTGCCAGGAGTACAAAGCTGACAGCCGACGCCATGTTCCCCAGTCTTTCTTGCCGTGCAGTGATAGCAGTTCGCATTTGCCGGTCGGCTGGCTCCTGACAATTTTTGCTAATCGTACTTCAGTCCGAAGACTTTCTTCTCCTACTCAAAGCTAAGTACCCCGTTGGGGAAACTTTTTTCTTGCTCCAGTCCGATGTCAGAAAAAGTTAATTGTATTTCATGTGGGAAGCAAATTACCTCATAAGGATTTTCATTCTTACTGTATTCCTTGCTTAGGCCCTGACCACGACGTAGCTAGTTGTCAGTTTTGTGGTAGATTCAATCAACGTACGATTAAACGAAGGTACGATTTTGCATTTCATTACTTCGGTAGGCGCTTTAATTACAAAATGTCGGATTCGGTTCCGGCTACCGGAGTTCACAAACGACGCAAGGATAAAGACAGGCCTCCGTGGTCAAAATCGGACGATGTTGTACAAGCAGTCAGGTTCGGCCGTCGTCACTGAGGCACTTTTACAGCCCCTGTTGTCTGCCATTTCGGAACCGATGGCCGAAACGGACTCCCACAAGGAGCCAACTAGGCCTTTGAATATTTCTGTTGCAGGACCTTCGGACAATGCTCCTTCGGATGGGTCCAGGGCCGCTGTGCAGGTACCGGCTTCCGAAGGGGTTTTCAGGTCTACTCAGCTTCTAATAAAGGCAAAGACAAAGGCAGAGACTCCTTCCAAATCAAAGACTACAGCTCAGGCCTCTTCTGATCCGTCACCCAAGTCTCAGAAACAGTTACTTAAGATGGCGGAGGACTCGCTTACTATGATTAGGGGTTCACATCCCCCTCCAGATAAAAGGCCAAGGCAGGAAGTGTATTATGACTCCTCTGATCAGGCTTCTGTTTCTTCAGTTTCTTCTTCTGACCAGGAATATTCTTTCCCTCCTTATGAGGATTCTGATGCTGAGGAATCCATTCCTTCAGCTTCTCCCCCTGAGGATTTCTCTTTTGGGGAAACTTTACATGAAATAAGGGAACATTTTCACTGGGAAGGACAGGAGTACTCTGAATCTAAGAAAAGACTTAGGGATTTTCTTCTTCTTCCCCAACATAGACCCCTGGCTATTCCTCCTATTTTGGATATTGTGGATGATGCTTTTTCGGAGGCTAAATTAACTCCGGACTCTTTTCCTCCAGCTCCTGTTAAGCCAGACCGATATTATAGGGTTCCTGATTCCCACCAGTTTTTATACAAGAATCCTACTGCTGATCCTGAAACCATTTCTCAGGGTCCTAAGGGGGTTAAGGCCACTACTGCTAAAAACCCCATTCCCACTGAGAAGGATTCCAGATCTTTAGAAAGATGGGGCACAAAAGTGTACACTTCTGCTACTTTATCTATTAGGGCTTTAAACTGTCAATTTCATATGCTGAAATACCAGCAATTTCTTCTGTCTGTTTTGAAACAAAAGCTAACTTCCATTTCTGCCTGTGCAGATAAGGAATTACATGACTTAATGCATGCCACTGAACAAGTTGGGAAGCATGGTTTACACTGTGGATTTGATGCCTTGGAGGCTTCTTGTAGGGTTACTGCCTCTGGCACAGTCATTAGAAGGCATGCTTGGTTAAAGGAACAAAACTTGCCAGATCAAGTAAAAGCGAAGTTATTGGATGCTCCTATTGAGCATAATGTTTTGTTTGGACCTAAGGCTGAAGAGGTGATAAAGAAGATGGAGGACAAGGCAAAATCCATGCAAACGGTTAAAGATTTCTTACAAGTACAGCCACCCAGATTTAGTAGGAATTGGCCTACAAAAAATTGGTCCTTTCCCAATTCAGACAGGCCTCAGAGGGGTAGATACAGACGCTCCCGAGGAAGGCCTCAAATGCAAGCCTCTTATAGACCAAAGACAGTGGACTGCTTCCACCCTTGGGGGAGGAGAGGACAGGTCGCAAGCTCATAGAAAACCGGCTCAATGACTCCCTCTGTTGGGCTGCAGGAACTTCTTGCCTGGATGCCCCACTCGGAGGAAAACTTTCTCTTTTTCACCTAAATTGGACTCATATAACCCAAGACAAGTGGGTTCTGGATGTGGTTTCAAGAGGTTACAAATTACATTTTCATACCCTACCAAGACCAAGCGGATGGCCGGATCTTACAGAACATCAATGGTTAGAGGCCTTAAACCAGGTGGAGGCTCTCTTGGCTATGAAAGCCATAGAACTGGTTCCACTATCAGAGATGGGACAAGGTTTTTACTCAAGGCTCTTTCTAGTCTCCAGAAAGCAAAATTCATGGAGACCCATTCTGGATCTGTCAGTCTTGAACACTTTTCTCGAGATACCAAAATTCAAGATGCTTACTCTACAGCAGCTACTTCCAATGCTGACCAAAAATGCATGGATGGTAACTTTGGATTTAAAGGAGGCACATTTACACATTCCCATCAAGCAGGAATGCAGAAAATACCTCAGGTTCAGGGCCGGATCGAGGCACTTTCAATTCTCTGCGCAGCCCTTTGGATTGTCTACTGCGCCCAGGGTCTTCACCAAATGCCTGGCTCCAGTAGTAGCTTATTGCAGACTCAAGGGAATTCAAATTTACCCTTATCTGGATGATTGTCTAATTCAGGCAGACAGCAAGGATGTCTTACTCCAGCATCTAGAATTTGTTCAGAACCTTCTCAAGTTCCTGGGATTTTCTGTAAACATAAAAAAGTCAAATTTGACACCCCACAACAGATAACTTTTCTGGGTGCTCTTCTAAACACCACAACCCAGATGGCATTTCTGACATCCGAAAAACAATTACAGCTGGCTTCAACTTTCAAAACTTTGGCAATTTTAACTCCGCTTTCTGCAAGGAAATTCCTGCAGGCTTTGGGTTACATGGCCTCCTGCATCCTTCTCGTACCATATGCAAGACTACATATGAGGAAAATTCAGTGGTACCTAAAAAGTGTATGGTCTCAGCATTGCCAGAGTTTAGACATACAGATCACCGTCCTGCCTTGTCTCCAAAAGGAATTCCTTTGGTGGTCCAAGGCATGTACTCTAAACGTAGGAAAACCCTTCAGTCTGCCTCCAGCCACTCAGATACTAACCACGGACGCTTCAGATTATGCATGGGGAGCCCATTTTCAGGGCAACTGTCTGCAGGGCCTTTGGACAAAGGATCAGAAGCTCCTGCATATCAATTTAAAGGAAATGTTAGCCGTACAGAATGCTCTATTGGCTTTCAGGAATCTTCTACAACCAGGACAGCTACTGATACGGACAGACAACACCACAGTTATGTGGTACATAAACAAGCAAGGGGGATCTCATTCCTATCCCCTTTGCAGACTAGCCATGAATCTATGGAACCACAGCTCTAGCTTGCAAACTGGACCTTCAAGCTCAGTTTCTATCAGGGAAGCAAAACTTCCTGGCAGACAGTCTGAGCAGAAACCTGTCAGATCCACACGAATGGATGCTGGACACTGAAATATTCAGGATGATTACAGCAGTCTGGGGATGTCCTCACATAGACCTCTTTGCATCCCACCTCAATCCTCAACTACAGATTTTTTGCACCAGGACTTTCCACTAACTAGCTTGGAAAGTGGATGCTCTGTCATTCAGTTGGAGAAACCTCTCGGGGTATGCCTTCCCGCCTCTACCTCTTCTTCCACGGGTGTTATTAAAGATCAAACAGGACAAGCCCAAGATGATAGTTTTGCTGGCCCCAAATTGGCCTCGACAATTTTGGTACCCAACTCTGAAAAACCTTTGTCTGGAGCCCCCTTGGGTATTACCACAGACTCTGAATCTTCTGTCCCAGCACCAGGGTCAGGTTCTGCACTCCTATGTCAAAACTCTCGCCCTGGCAGCCTGGTTAATCCAGGGTCTTTGATTCATTCTCTCCTACCCAAGCAGGTTATGGATGTCATTTTAGAAGCCAGACGTCCTAGCACTAGAAAATCTTATGCAGGAAAATGGAAAAGATTTTACTCCTGGATGCAGGCTCAGGATTCGGATCCTCTTATTCCTAACATTCCTCTGATTTTACTTTACCTGACAGACCTCTTACATAAGGGTCTCTCTTTCATAAAGATCCATGCTTCTGCTACTTCTGCTCATTATAATACAGACCCTCCTATCTTTTCTCATCAGCTCATGAGACAGTTTCTCAGAGGAGCTAAGAACTTAAGGCCCCCTAGATCTCCTCCCATTCCTGCTTGGGATCTCAACTATGTTTTGGAAAAACTCACCTTCCCTCCTTTTGAGCCTGCTGCCACTTCTGACATCAAGTTTTTATCTTGGAAGACAGCCATTCTGTTAGCTCTGACCTCTGCCAGGAGGGTTTCGGAGTTGCAAGCTCTCATGGCTGTGGAACCTTATATTATTTTTCATCAAGACAGTGTGTCTTTAAGGACTAATCCTACTTTCATGCCTAAGGTGGTTTCCAAAGTGGCTTTAAATCAAACTATTCACTTGCCAACTTTTTTCCCCAGTCCTCAAAATAAGGGGGAAAGGATCTTGCATTCCTTGGATGTACACAGACAACTATGTTTTTACCTGGACAGAACCAAGGACATCAGGAAATCAGAGCAATTGTTTTTCTTATGCTTCAAGTTCCCAGGGTAAAGCCATTTCAAAACAGACCATTTCTAAATGGATTGCTCATGGAATCAGATTTTGTTATTCACACCATGGAAAGCAAATCACAGGGAGTACAAGGACTCACTCTACCAGAGCTGCTGCCACTTCAGCTGCCTTCCTCAGGGGAGTTCCTACCAAAGACATTTTGGAAGCTGCGACTTGGAGTTCAGTGCATACTTTTTCCAAGCACTACAATCTACCTCTCTACTCTAAGTCTAGGGCAGGCTTTGCTTCTGCTGACTTGCAGGGCCTTTTAGCCGCCCCCTCTTCTTTATGTCCACCTCCCTTTTATTCTGCTTTGGGATTCAACCCTACAGTCATGACTGCAACAGTGAAACACGAACATAGTACAGTTGTGTACACTTACCATAAATGTAGATGTTCGAGTGTCTTCACTGTTGCAGTCCGGGTTTCCCTCCCTCCTGTCCCCTCTTATTTTTTCTTTTGTGTGGTTCCCTTCTTCACCCTTCTTTTGAGGTGTATTTGCAGAGGGTATGGGATCTTACTCATTTTGGAGCAGCTGACATCTGGGGCAAGAAAAACTGGAGAACATGGCGTCGGCTGTCAGCTTTGTACTCCTGGCGCTCTGACGTCAGGGAGCATGGCTGAACAGCCGACGCCGGACCCAGACTTTGGGATTCTGGCCGACCGAGGACTGCCTGCCGGCAGGGGAGAACCCTGCAGTCATGACTGCAACAGTGAAGACACTCTAACATCTACATTTATGGTAAGTGTACACAACTGTACTTTCAGGTACCACATCACTGTAGTGTTGTCTGTGAAGATCTTCAGAATGCCCTGTCTGAGGAAAGGTTGAAAGGCCTGCAGGGCAAGAAGTATGACTGGCATTTCTTTGATGTTGATGTGCCATTGTTTGTGTTTGTCCACAAACCTTGCACTGTTCTTGTGTCCAGCGTTGTTCCCCAAGCCCAGCTCTGACACTTCTGTGTGCATGATCTGAGAAGGGGAGGGCAATTGTAGGGGAAGGCACAGGTTTTGGGCAACCTGGGCCAGCTACCACTTCAGCTCTTGATGGAGGCAAAGGAGGAGTGGGATCCTGAACTCTAGGGAGTGCGAGTGCTGGGTCCATACCGAGCAAAGATACCATTGCATTTTTCTCATGTGTAACCTTGCCAGTGGTAGCATGGGAATAGTGGCTGCCATGTGCCCAAGAAATCTGAGGAATTCCCTCGCAGTCAGAGTGGGTGAAAGGAGGGCAGATTTAAGGTGTTGGGTGTTTTTCCTGAGGTAGGAATGCCATCCTGAGGTCTGTTCTGTTTCTGCATCCTAGGAAGACAATGTCTTGTGTAGGATTTAATTTGGATTTGGGTAAGTTTGAGGAACCCTAGAGACTGCAGCAGAAGCAGGAGGTCCTTTATGTGGGCAAGGAGGGTTTGTCTGCTGCTTGAATGAGTAGGTCTTCTAGGTATGGGAAATTGTGTTTACCCCTTGTCTTGCAGTAAGCAATGACTGGGGCTAGGCATTTGGTAAATATGCTTCGTGCAGTGGAGAGTCCAAAGGGCAAGGAACAGAACTGAAAATGAGAGTTGCCTGCTTTTGAATCTGAGGAATTTTCTGGAGGATGGTTTTATGAGAATATGTAGATAGGTCTCCTTGTTGTCCAGGGTCACCATGAAGGCCTGTGGAAGGATGAGGGGAAAGGGAATGGGTAGTGTTTATCATCCTGATGGAGGGGACCTTCAGGAATGGGTTGAAATGGGAAAGGTCTAAGATGGGTCTCCATGGTCCTTCCTTCCTGGGCCAAGAATCAAAGAAAGCCAGCACCAGACCAGACACATTCACTCAATCTTTATTGTAGAACAGAGAGATAAGCCAGTTTCGGCACAGAGCCTTCATCAGTGATAATGCAAAACACAAAGTGCACTGTTTAAATATACAAACCACCTCACTTCCTGTAATGTCATATCTCCCTTTGATTTAAAGATACACTATAGTTTATCATTGAGCCCTGGTGTGAATAGCGCACCTAACTTAACAATCCTTCTTGTTTCTTTGTAATTAAGTACAGAATGACAACCCCTCTTACACTTTCTATCTCCCCCTACTCTATCTATAATGGTGAACCTGAATCTAGCAGTGGGATGTGACTGACGATGCCTATATAAGGCATTTGTAATGTGCTTGTTGTGAATGTCACTCTTGTTCAGATATTCTCAAAAGAGGGGGTCTGGACGTCTGTCCTACATAAAAAGGACAGATACAGTTGTATGGGATTGCTGTTTGAGGTTCACCATTATAGATAGTTTTTAAATACATTTTATTCATTGGGTTCCTGGTCATTGTTCGTTGTATTTGCTTTGCTGTTGTTTTTGCTGCTGTGACAACATATTGGACCTGGTCATCAACAACATGGGCGACCAGTGTTCCAGACCGGAGGTCAGCCCCTCACTGGTTAGATCTGACCATAAACAAATCATTTTGGATAGCCACATTCCTCCCCCACCCCCGGACAAGGAAACCACCATGAAAAACTTTTTCAAAAGCAAACTTCACGTTACTTAAGACCAAGGTGGAAAGTTTCAAAGCCCCCATGCTAAAGGATAATGCTGTCCAAGCTGCAAAATCCTTTACTATTGCATTCTACAGGCACCTACAAGAATGCATGGATCGTGCTATCCCAAGCAAAACCAAGACTCACTCCTCCAAGAAAAGGAAACCAGTCTGGTGGACCCCTGCCATAAACAAGCTATACAATAGCAGGAGGAAACTAGTACAGAAAAGAGTAAAATCCCAAGAAGGGAAGATATCCCTGATCAGTATCAGCAAGAAACTACAATCCCTCATAAAATTGTCTAAGGCGAGCTTTGAAAGAAAAGTTGCCAAGGACTCCAAAGATAACCACAAGGCATTCTTTAGCTATGTCATGAATCTAAGTGGCAATGCTCAGATCTGCTTGGAGTTAATGCAGAATGGCAGATAATACACTGAACCAACTGATATTGTCAACATCCTGGCCGACAGGTTCAGAGCAAACCCCCCCCCCAAAAAAGGGCCCATAACCATACCAGAGGAATGTAGAGTCCCCAAAATCACAGACCGGTTGAAACAGCCCTCTCCAAAGCCAAAAACACCGCATCAGTGGGACCGGACGGTGTCCCAGGCTGCGTCCTACACAAGCTCAAAGATGAACTAACCCCTCACCTAAACACACTGTTCAGACTCTGCCTCTCCACCGGCTACGTACCCATAGAGTGGTGCACAGCAACGGTTATTCTGCTTCACAAAGGTGGAGCCACAACAGACCCCGGGAACTATCGCCGTATAAGCCTGACTAGCTTGGCCTGCAAGGCTATGAAGCGCATCATCATGGAACTCATTAACAGAACATTGGGAACCTGCAAATACTGGACCCTACCCAGTGTGGCTTTAAGGGCAGATCATGCCTCCTAAACCTGGTGGACGACTTTGAGACAGTTACCAAGGCTATAGACGAGGGAAAGGTGGTGTACACAGTATACCTAGACCTCGCAAAGGCCTTCAACACCTTTCCGGTATTATAGACAAGCTCACCAGCCTGAACATAAACCCCTATGTCACAAGATGGGTTACAATTAGCTCACTGACAGAACCCACATGGTGAGAGTTGCGGGAGCTAGGTCTGACTCTAAACTGGTTACAAGTGGCATTCCCCAGGGCTCAGTCCTAGGAACCCTCCTGTTTGGCATATACTTCTCAGAGGTACAGGCAAGCACAGGAGGACTATGGCTAACCAAGTTGGCAGACGACTGCAAACTAGGGGCTATAATTGACACTGGCTGACACAGACATCCTCCAAAAGGGTCTCACTGAGATGGATACCTGGTGTCAAAATCATGGCCTCAAACTAAATGCCAAAAAGTGCATAGTCATCCCCTTTGGAAAAAACAAAGTGCACACAAACTACCACATAGGTGGTAGCCCCATAAATACAGAAAACGTAAGGGATCTGGGGATCCAAGTAGATGTTAATCTATCCTTTGATAATCACATTGCCAAAATGGTTAGAAAATCCTTCTGTGTGGCCCACCTAATCACAGAAGGGTTTGCATCCAGATCATAAAAGGTCAGTGTGCCCTTCTCCGCATCAGACCCATCATAGAGTACAACGCTCCATTTGGGATGTACCTTACAAGATACCTGCAACAGCTGGAAAGACCACAGAAGTACCTCACCAAGAGGATCACTGGCCCTATGCAGCTTGACTGAAGAAACTCCAGCTGTACTCTGTTGCATACCGCCTACTCAGAGGTGATCTCTGCCTGACATACAAGGCCATGTCCAACCCAGAATTGATGGACATGCTCCACCTAAAGAAAACCGTATCCCCTCGAGCCACATGCTCTGGGGATCTAAACCGAACCACAACAATAAATAAGATGTGCTGGAGGGATAGATTCCTTTCCCAGAGGCTTCCCATGCTTTGGAACAAGATTCCAGTCTACACTAGGCAGAGCTGCTCGCTAACACTCCAAGAGAAACCTTGACAAGTGGATGGGAAACCAAGTTTACCCTGGGGATCACTTCAGTGGCTCTGCTCGACAGAGGCACAGGGAACTAATCTAAGGGGGTGCTGAAAGCCAGCACATTCTGGCTAGAGCTTATAAATGCCTTCGGGCAGATAGCCAAGCACCTACCTATGAAACCTATAAGATTGACTGTGTCTCCAAAAGTAAGGTCTTCCACAGGGGAGTCAGGTTCAGCAGAGGCTTTTTTTGGGGATCCATACCCCAGAGGAGAAGAAATTTGTGAAGTGTAGGACAGAGATTCCTCTGAGGAGTCTCACATTTCCTCTTCTGCAGGTTGGCTAGTTGTCTCAGGCTGGAGAAGCCTGGGACTAAGAAGAGTTGGAGCAGCATGAGGAAGGCCTGCCGTAGGCCTCAGGGCCAGGAAGGCATTTCAGAGGCTCTGGCTGAAGGCCTTTCATTCTGGCAAGGCCTTTGGGGTTGAAACGGTATGCCTCGTCTTCTGTTTTTTCTTGGTAGGTCTAACAGGCATCTGGCTGTCGGTCTGCCTGGAAGTCATAGAAGGAGCTGCTGAGGCCTGCTCCGAAGTGCTCATTCCAGAAACTGGATCCCCCCAGTGTCTGAATCAGGTGCCGGGATATCCTCTTTTCTGGGTAGTGCAGCCTCCTTATAGGTACCTGCTTTATCCAAAGTGGCGGATGCCGGTTCCTCGGCCAAACTAACGGTGGTTACAGGCTGAGAATCTGTGGAAGGAGGCTTGGTGGAAGTAGACGGCCGCGTGGGCTTGGTCCTCTTCCTGGGTGGTTCGGATGGGGCATCGGAAGCCGCCTCCATACAGAGAGCGATCTTATGGAGTTGGTTTTCAAAGTATAAGTCAAGGGCCTGAAGTCAGCAACGAAGGGTCTTTGGGATGAACGACTTACAGATGGCACAGTTTTTATAATCGTGATCCCTACCCAAACGAGAGAGACTGGTCGTGGGTGTCTTTGTCGGGAATCTGGCGACCACAGTTGCACTTGCTGTTACCGGACATTAACAGACTACAGTAATGCAAAAAGGACTGAAGAAAATCCACAACGGGTTACTTATCTTAATGTGAAACTGATCCGATATCATCGAGTAGCAACAACACCTGGCATACGGCTGGAGGCTGAATTTTCTGGGGACTGGTGTGCCCAGACGTCACATTTATGGCCCACGGACCTGTCAACATGTCAGATGTCCGCACCGTCAGGGACTGGAAAATCTTTGCAACCCTGGCTGGAGAAGCTGATGGGAAGAAGGGTAAACCCGCTAATGAATACTGCAACATTGGAATAGAAGGACATCCAACATACTGTGGGGAAAAAGTGGTTCAAAACATCCCAAGGGTCCTTTCCTTCACACAGTGACAGCTTCTCTAGAGGTAGAGGGGGAAGCTCCAGTGGGAGATGCCACCCTTGCAGCAGAGGGGTTCTGCAGAACCAGTGATATGTTGTCCTATCTCGCCTTTATTCTTGATGGTTGGGTTCGGAACAGAGCATCGGTACCAACTTGGCTGCATACTAAAGCTCAAGGCTGCAAACCTATCCCAAGATGCCTAGCAACTGTTACCCAGATTTCATTTGCAGCTTCTGGATTGCTTTTTTGTTTTCTCAGGCTAAGTGGATATTTCTTTAACTTTTTGTGCGGTTGTTAACTAATAATTTGGTAGTAGAAAAATTTCTTTATATTACTATATCTTGAATGTTCCTTGTGTTCAGTAAAGGTCTTTTCTGTGCCTTGTTTTTGACTTTGTGTGGGCTGCCGTTTTTTCTTATGTCTCTACTAGCGCTGCCCCCCCCCCCCCTTTAGGAATCCGTTTAAGTTAGAGGATTCCGTTTTTCTCTCCTTAGCCCATTTTTGGTTAGGGGTCTTCCCTTTTGTTCCTTTGCCATTTAAATTAGAGGCGTCTCTGCAGGTTAAAGTAATGTAATTTATGTTAGAGACCCTCCTCTAACCTTCTTTCCCTCTGTCCACTCTTCTTTAAAAAAAAAAAAAAAAAAAAAAAAATGTTTCTCTTCATATAGTAGTTGTTTTTTGATGGTCTTGCTAGTCTAGTGTGGTTCCTTGCACTTGAGTGAAACTTTTACTAACTTGGTGACTTTCACTGCTGGTTGTGAACATCTGCTGATAGTGGCTGGATGTCTAAAAAGGCTAAGCAGTCCGGTTTTAAAAAGTGTGATTCTTGCTCACACACAAATTTCAATCACTGATGGACACACTAGTTATATGTATTGCTTAGGTGCCATCCACCTGCAGGATTCCTGTTCTATTTGCCGTGCGTTTAGTTCAAGGGTCCTGCAGGAACGGAAAAACAAGTTAATTCTTCGGAGTTTGTTAAAGGGGCCTTTTGATTTGGCTGTTGAAGGGACTTGGGCCTCCAAACCTTCAGACAAATCGCCCAAAATTTCTTCCAGCTTTCGAGCCATCAGAGACCTGAAAAATTGAGTTCTTCGGATCTGAAACCTGTTCCGAAAAGGAAAAGTCTACATTGGTTTCAGTTGCATTTTCGGAACCGTCTAGTAGTCCAAAAAGGGAGCCGGTCACCGTTCTTGGGTCTTTTTTTCATTCAGTGCTGCAGTCTCCTTTATTGCAATTGGTGGTTGGTAGCCACAGGTCCTCCTCCCATTCCTCTTGGTCATCCAGGAGCTTTTAGGATGATGTGGAGTGGGTGGTTAGAAGGTTGCTTCGTACATCGGCCCTGGCAAAAATTCTCACCAGCCCAGACAGTCGTGGAGCCGACTCCGGTAGCTGCTTTATCTTCAGTTCCTCCTCCAACTCAGTCGAGTTCAGAGCCAGAGTGCCTTGAAGTCCTGTTGATGGAATCGTTGTACCCAAAATCCATTCCTGGAGTTTTGGTGCCAATCTCTGCTCCGACCACTTTGATGTTGTCATCCATCGAGGGGTCTGGGTGCCGAAACTCCTTCGTCAGTTCTTGGGAGGGGGGTCAAACCGGACCCTTGTCGGATCCGACTCTCCCACTCGAGGCTTCGGTGCAAGTGAGTTTGGCTCCCACACCAGCCTTGGAGCCATCCTCCTTGCCGGTGGGGGGATCTCCTGGTTCCTCAGAGCCAGAGGCTCTCTCGGCCCAGGATCGTGGTGCCTTCGAGGTGATTAGTGTGCTTTCCTCCGAGACTGCTCCACCCTTGGCTCCGGCTACTTCCCCCCCCCCCAAAGGGCCACTGTCAACCTGTACACCACCCCTCCTGCCCTAGTGTAGAGAACCAATGCCTTAGGATGCCCCAATGTGTGAAACCGTCTCTTCCGAAACCTCCCCGGAACATCCCCCAAGAGGAGGTCCCTTGGAAGAGAATTTGTAAGCAGAAACCCATAGACTCCCCTGAGTCTGTTGCATCTGATACTGACTTACAGGATGCAGAAGGGTCCCCATGGTCACCCTCTGAGGATGTCTCCTTTTCAGACATCTTAGAGATCCTGAAGCAGAGAGGTGGCTGGAAAACCCTCTCCCCTTCTGAAGATGAGTCTGTATACCAGGAGGCATTTGGTTCTCGACCCTCCACTTCTTGGGGGTGTCTGCCTTTCGACCCACTCCTGGGTGTAGTCAGTTGAAAGGCGTGGGGCTCTCCAGAGGTGGTGGAGCTTTTTCCGAGGAGGCCAGCAAGTTCATTACAGCCCCGGAAGACAGTTTTTGACCAAAGTTGTCCCTGTAGATGCTATGGTGCTGGCGGTGGCCAAGAAGGAATTAGCTGAAACTTTTGCATTTGTCCATCTGCCAAATAAGGATTCTCGAACGATGGACAGATACGGGAAGCATATGTTCCTTTCAGCAGCCTTTACTCTTGGGTTGCTGAATTACTTATCCCATTTCACTCATCTTCAGAGAGATCTCCTCAAGGAGCTATGAGATGCCCTCCAAGGTGCTACAACTGGGGGGGGTATCTGACAAGATAAGCTCTCAGCTTACGACCTTAACCTCTCTAACTCCTCCATGCACCTCATTTCTTATGCGGCCGATGGAGCGAGCAAAGCAGCAGGCACAGGAATAGCTCTGAAGAGACATTCATGGATGCATCTGTGAGTTTGCTGAACCTTTGAAGTCTTCCTTTATTGACACCCAGTTTGACGGCTTGTCCTTGTTTGGGCCAAAAGTGAAAGAGACTGTCATCAGGAGTGAGCAAGATGGCAAGACTCTGTCTGCCATGGAAGTAAGTTTCTCCTTCCCTACCAGACCTTATCCCAAAGGTCAGAAGGGTGGAAAAATGTGTTCCGGAAATGCAAAGGAGGCTCGCCAGACGCTCATGGTGAATTTTCCCCCAGGGGCAGAGGGAGAAATAACGGAGGATGCCGCCCTCGCGGCAGAAGTGGTCCAGAGAATCAGAGTGATAGATACGTTCTTGGGTGGACCCTTCCAGCACTCCTGAAAGGAGGCCCACCTGTCGACCTTTGGAGGCAGTTGGGGAGAGATGATCACTGTGCCCAAAAATCTGGCTAGACATGACTCAAGACAAATGGGTAAAGTCCATCATATCCAGGGGATACAGCATTCCTTTCTCCCTTCCATCAAAGTCTATCCCAGACATACCACCCAGTCAGAGGGATCAAGCAACCCTAGAAATTCAAAGGTTGCTAGTAAGAGTCATCCAAGTAGTACCCGCAGACCAAATCAGATCAGGAATTTACTCAAGGTTCTTTTTAATTCCAAAAAAGATGGGACTGGAGACCAATTTTGGATCTTAGCAGACTGAACAAGTCTGTAAAGAAAACTGAAGTTCCATTTGGTAACACTGCAGTCTATATTCCCTTTTCTGGGGCAAGACAATTGGATGTGCTGCATAGATCTTCAGGATGCATGCTACCATATAAAGATGGACAGGCGCTCCAGAAGATATTTATGCTTCTGGCTTGGAGCCAGTCATTACCAATTTAAGAACTCTGCCCTTTGGTCTTACTACAGCCCCCAGAGTGTTTACCAAATGCATGGCAGTAGTTGTGGCTCACCTGAAGCATCAAGGATTCTGGGTGTTTCCATACTTAGACAACTGACTCATGACTGCCACCACCGAGCATCTACTAACCAGGATAAGTGACACCACCATTCATCTCTGCTCAGAGTTGGGCATTACTATAAATTTAGAAAAATCTGCCTTGTTGCCATCACAGCATATTACCTTTATAGAGGCAGACTTAAACACAAAAGACCTGGTGGCAAAACTGCCTCAGGAAAGAGTTCAAACGCTATGCCATCAGGTGTCAATATTGCTCATGAAGAAAAAAGTGCAAGCAAAATTTGTCCTTGAGGTTCTGGGGTCAGTGGCAGCTGCAGTAACACTAGTCCCACTGGCGCGTCTACACATGAGAATATTACATTGGCTACTTTTCGCTCAGTGGTCCATGCAGGAGTTGCCCATGTCTCACAATTCTCATTACGAACACCTGCAAGAGGGACCTACAGTGGTGGCTTCAGTCCACTCGGGTAACGATAGGCAGACCATTTGTTCTCCCCCATCCTGTTAGCTACAGTGACCATGGACGCTTCTCAGATAGGATGGGGGGGCATTATCTGGGACCGACTGTCGAAGGGACTTGGCAAGAACACAAATACCACTTGCACATCATTGTCCTAGAGATGAGTGCAGTGCTCCTGGCGTTGCAAGCATTCCAAAGCTCTTTTCCAACAGGTACGATTGCAATACAGACAATGTCCATGGTGTGGTACATCACCAAACAAGGCTGAACCAGATCCTACCCCCACTGTCAAGAGGCTCAGAGAGTTTTGACAATGGGCAGTTTCTTCTCAGTGTTTTCGGACTTCAATGCATATCCCGTGGAAATCCAACATGATAGACCGGATAAGCAGGGCAATACTTATGCCTCACGAGCGGTCCTTCAATCAGGAAATTGTGAACCAAATTTTTTGCAAATGGAGCCAGCCTTGCTGCAGTCTCTTTGCCACATCCATCAACTCCAAATGCAGCAGCTACTTTGCCCGAATCCCCCCCTCCAAGGGAGTCACCCAGGGATGCACTTGCTCACGATTGGCCCCTGGGATTCTTTATGCATTTCCCCCGTTTCCATTAATACCCAAAGTTCTCCAGAAAGCCAGGTCATTGAATTGCAAGATGATTCTCATTGCTCCTTACTGGCCTCGTCCGATATGGTTCCCCTTTCTATGGCCCCATCTTCAGGAGGAGCCTTGGATCCTGGACCCTGTGCCGGATATTCTGACTCATCAGTCAGGAATGCCCCACCCCTCTCTTCAAAGCTTCAAGCTGACAGCTTGGTTACTCTACTTCCCATCTTAGCTAGGCTTCTAGAACTATCCCCAGCAGTGCGACACATTCTTGTTTCGTCACACAAGATTACAACTAGGAAACTTTATGCAAGCAAATGGAAGAGGTTTTCTTGTTGGGCTAAAGAACCATATAGACCCCTTCACAACCCCTATATCAGCAGTTCTGGAATTTTTAACAGAAACCTTTAATCAGAGTGCAGCGGCAGCCACGGTACGAATACAACTAGCTGCTATACCAAACTGCCACGTAGGAGACAGTGGATCTAATATGTCCCATAGATTATGCAAAGCCTTTGAGAGTTGCGTTCCTTTTCAGACCTCCCTTAAGAGAACCACCACCTCCTTGGGATCTAAATTTGGTGTTATCCTCTTTAATTCTCCCTCCAATCGAGCCAGCCTCCTCTTACCCACTCAAGTTCTTATCTTGGAAGACCATCTTTTTGACAGTCATTACTTCCGCTAGAAGAGTTTCAGAACTGCAAGCTCTGTCGGTCCTCCCTATCTGATTTTCCACAAAGACAGTCTCTCTCTGTCTCAGGATAAATCCTTCCTTTCGGCCAAAAGTGTGTTCTGAGGCCAATTTAAATCAGTCTGTTGAGCTACCCGTATTTTTCCCCAGTTATGACAAGTCAGAATGCAAGTTTCACCAATTGGATGTACATAGGCAGTTACGTTTTTACTTGCATAGGACAAAGGATTTTAGAAAATCTGACCAACTGTTTGTTTCATTCTCAGAAAACAGAAAAGGAGCTTCAGTTTCAAAAGTCACCTCAACAAAATGGCTTACAGACACAATTATTTGTCTATAACTCTCACAATAAAGAGCTGCTGGGAAAAATTTGAGGGTATTCGACTAGAGCTATGTAGACTTCCACTGCCTTTCAAGATGGGCTCTCTTTGGATTAAATTTGTGCTGCAGCTACATGTGTTAACTTTCATCTCTTTATCACTCATTACAAAGTAGATGTGGCCTCTTGGAACAGGGTATCCTTTGGTTCCACTGTTCTGAAGAGTATATTCCCTTGAGTCACCTGAGAAAAAAGGTGCTGGGGACGCTGTCCCAA
Organism: Protopterus annectens; assembly: GCF_019279795.1. Classification (NCBI taxonomy): domain Eukaryota; kingdom Metazoa; phylum Chordata; order Ceratodontiformes; family Protopteridae; genus Protopterus; species Protopterus annectens. Next base: position 1,226,676,892 of record NC_056741.1, on the reverse strand, counting down.
CCATCAAGAATGAAGGCGAGATAGGACAACATAACATAAAGAAGTTATGTACTCACTATAATGTTCTATGTTTGTTGTCCATAATCTCGCCTTCATTCTTGCATCCCACCCTTTCTTCCCCCTTCCTGGAGGATCGAGAGGAATTTTTCTGAAATTGGCTGTAAATTCCTGATTCCCTTCATGCCTTAGGAATTATGGGCAGGGGATCTGTTGTAATTGCGTTGGGTTACATAGTCTAATGATTAGTTGTCTCAAATGAGATCTGGGTAACCGTCACTAGGCATCTTGGGACAGGTTGTAGCCTCGAGCCAGTGAAAGCTCCCGAGCTTTAGTATGCGGCCGAGTCGGAACCAATGCTCTGTTCCTAACCCAACCATCAAGAATGAAGGTGAGATTATGGACAACATAACATGGAACGTTATGGTGAGTACATAACTTTTTTTCTGCGATTTCATTCTTTGGTAAACCCTTCCAACACTCCTGAATTGAGGCTTGATTGCCTTCCTCTGGAGACAGTCGGGTCATTTTTCCCTGCACCAAAGAGCCTGGCTACTGATAACATCTGACAAAATGGGTACAGGGAATTGTATCCAGAGGTTATATATTACACCCTTTTCAACCAATCCATCCTCCCACAAAAAAATCCCAGATGTTCCACCCAATAAAATGGATCAAGCAGCCCTAGAAATACAAACGTCGCTAGAAAAGCAAGTCATCCAAGAAGTCCCTCTAGACCAGATAGGATCCAGAAGTTAATCAGGATTTTTTTTAGTGCCAAAAAAGACAGTGGGCTAGCGACCTAGTCTAAACCTCAGCAAATTAAACCAATCAGTTCATCGAACCAAATTCCGGATGGTCACAGTTCAGTACATTCTTCCTTTTTTGGAAAAGGGTGACTGGATGTACTGCATAGACCTGCAAGACTTGTATTGTCATATGAAAATGCCCAGGCAGTCCAGGATGTTCTTGTGCCTCCAGCTGGGAGACAGTCATTTCCAAATCAGAGTGCTGCCCTTTGGTCTCACCACAGTCCCGAGGTCTTCACAAAATGCATGGCAGTAGTAGCAGCTCACTTGAGACTGCATGGATTCCGCGTGTTTCCATATGTAGATGATTGGTTCATCACTGCCACAACCAGGCATCAACTTGTAGAAGCCAGACTAAAGGTCCTTCAAACATGCTCCTCTTTGGCAACAAGTCAGCTATGAAAAATGTCATCTGGAGCCTACCCAAGCCCTTGAATTCATAGGTGCTGTGTTAAATAAAAAAAACACTATGGCCTCTCTTCAAAGATTACTAACAATTCAAAGACATGTCTCAACCGTAATCAGCAGAAACAAAGTGCCTGCCAAATTGATCCTCCAAACATTAGGCTCCATGGCAGCATCAATAACTCTTGTATCCCTGGCCAGATACTTTGTGAATTCTACAGTGGTTACTTGCGGCACAGTAGTCGATACTTTCCCATCCCATTTCCACTCCCATTTTCCATCACCAATGCATGTAAGAAAGATCTAGCATGCTGGACTTGTCCTCGTAAAATCTACTCTGAACGTTTGTTTCCCTTAGCCCAAGGCCACAGTGACCACAGACACCTCCCTGCTGGGGCGGGGCATTGCAGTGGAAGAACAGTCCAAGGCACTTGGTCCTGTATAGAGGCCTCATTACACATCAGCGTTTTACAGATGAGGGCAGTTCTTTTTGGCATTGCAAGCATTTCAGGATGCTCTTCCCTGCGGATTGATTGCAATTCAGATGACGTCAGTGGTCTGGTATGTCAAGAAACAAGGAGGAACCAAGTCTTACCCACTGTGTCAAGAATCCCTAAGAGTGTGTCAGTGGGTGATCTCATCAAACCACTTTCTCAAAACAATGCACATTCCGGGGACGTCCAGTGTGATAGACAAATTAAGCAGATCCATTATCCTACCACACAAGGCAGGGTTCAGGGGCTTCTGAAATCTTCTAAGATTTTGCAGAGAGGTATCCTCATTATTCTGATGATGATGATGATGCCACTCCTCCTTCCTGGCTTCTCCTTCATTTCATTTTCATGCATTCAGAGAGGGAGGGCATTAGGGAGCACTTTAAATGGGAAGGCCAGGAGGCTGAGAAGGGGATGGGAGTTTTTATACCAGCTTGGGCCATAGCTTTACCTCCCTCCCAGCTGTTGGTGTTGTGGAATGTGTTTTTGAATGGTGGAAGATGTTTTTTGCAGAGGCTTCTGCTCTGCTGAACCTTTGCCTCCCTGCTCCTGTTAAACCTCATAGGTAGTCATAGGGTGCCCAAGCTCATAAGTATTTGAAACTGTCTCAGGGGGCCTAAAGTGTTAAAGCCTCTCTGTGGTTAAAAAGGTGTTAAAAAATCTGTGGGCAGGCTAGATAGGTGGTAGTAAGAAAGTGTAAGCAAGTACCTCTAGACAGCATGGGTGAGAAACTGTTGTGTCAGTTTCACATGCTGAAATATCAAAATCATCTCCTTTGTAAGAATTGAAAAAATAGGTGGATGTCTTTGGCGTTTGATTGTTGAGACTTAAGGCGATTGGTTATGTGTCTGAATGTGTCTGCAATGTTTCTTTAGTTTGTGTGCTCAGTGGGTGCAGGCCTTTGCAATGTGGCTGCCACTGTGTGCCACTTCACTTGTGTGCCGCTGGTTGGGGATTCTGGCTTTGCTGACGCATGTTAAGACAATGCCTGGCAAAGGGATTTGGATGCGATTTGTTGAAGGATTTTGCAGTGGGAAGCAGTTGGAAGCAGTTTTAAAGAAAATGGAGGACAAAGCAAAGTCTATGCGTTTAGCTCTCAGCCTTTTGGGGCAGAAATGGCAGTTTAGGGGTAAGGTTGTCCTGAAATTGGTTCCAGGTGCCTTATGTAGTCTAGGCTAAGGGGTGGAGGCTAGGCGAACAGACCCTTTAGGCCAGGGGTCACCTGGTCTCCAGAGGCTCAGTGCAGGGGTTCTTTCAGCCTAGAACAGGAAGCCGGGCCTGCTCCTTTCTTCTGCCAGTAGAGGATCGTCTGGCAGCTTCACTTCAGGACAACTGTCTAAATTCTGCCAGAAGTTATGGGATTCTCCTCTCCTTTGGGAAATGAACTAATTACTCAGACTCTCTGTGTCAGAGAAAGGGGCTCAGAATTCTTATTCTTCCTGAAGTCATGTTGAAGGGGAACACGTGCCTCACTCTGGGCCTAGGGAACTATTGGAGATCTGGAACTGGAAGTTCATCTCCTTGACACGTGGAGGCACATTCCCAAGTTGGCAATCCTATCCACCCTGGCTGATTTTACCTCTCAAGAAGCTCACCTGGATGTATATTTACCTGAGTTTTACCCCTTTCTGCATCATCAAGCTGATCTCAAGTTTATCAGCTCTTCTGCAAGCCCTCAGGCCCTGTTACAGCCCACGTGCATTGTTCTGCTGCTTATCTCCACTAGCTTACAGCAGCTACAAAGACTTCTAATGGCTCATATTTAGGCTTCTTGCCAGCCTGACCCACTGCTATTCTCCTAGACTGCCTGATTCAGGCCAAGGATGATTTTGATAGCTCCAGATTGGCCTCGCAACACTGGTACCTCTCTACTGAGGAGAGTAAAGAGCCTCCAGCCTCCATTAACCTAACCTTCCGCTCATCTGATATCCCAGCAGGGTCCTCTGCTCAATCTCAAGCAAGCTTCACTCTCTTCCTCGACAGGGCTCTTCAATATCTTCCTGAGTTACTGGACAAGGTCTGTCCTTTCTTCCATCAAGATTCATGCTGCAGCCATCTCAGCTCACTATGATTGTGACCCACCATTGTTTCGTCTATCCTTTGTTCAAGCAGTTTCTTAGAGGCTAAGAATATAAGACCCCCCCAGCTCCGCTCCTACTCCTGCTTTGGATTTGATTTGTGTGGGAAACTGGCAGCACCCCTCCTTTGAGCTCAAGAGGCTGCTGAAATGAAATATTTGTCAGACTGCCACTAGGGCTACTGCCACTTCAACAGCATTTCGGGGGTGGCAACTAAGGGATATTTTGGAAGCAGCTACTGGAGTTCCAGTGCATACTTTCTAAGCATTATCACCTTCCTATCTACTCTCTTCTATAGGGCTGGTTTTTTTACAGCTGTTTTGCAAAGGCATGTTGTCAGCTCCTGTTTTATGATTTGCCAGCCTCCCCTCTCCCTTATTCTTGTCCTTCAGTGCATGTCTGAGAGAACTTTTCAATCATGGGGCCAGCCTTGCTGTGATCTTTTTGTCTCTCCTATAAACAATAAATGCAGCAGCTATTTTGCCTTACTCCCCCAATGGGTTAAGTCCCAAGGGATGCTCTTCTACACATTTAGCCCCCTGGTCTCCTTTATGCATTTCCACCAGTACTTTTGATTCCCAAATTTCTGCAGAAAGCCATCAGGTTGAAGAGCAAAGTCATCCTCATAGCCCCCTTTTGGCCTCAACAGGTTTGGTTCCCTTTCCTTTGGCCTCATCTAATCAAACAACCTTGGATCCAGTTCCGTATCTCCTGTCTCATCAGACAGGCAGGGTTCACCCCGACATTTATAATCTCAAGCTGACAGCTTGGTTTCTACACGTCCAGTAGTAGCTAGACAAACTATGCTCTCATCTCCTGTTTGACGTTTACTATTTTCTCTCATAAACCATCCATACAAAAGCTGTGTTCTAGTAAATGGAAAATGTTTGTAAATTGGGCTCTGCAGAGCAATATTGAAACCCTTTCAGCCCCAATTCATGTAATACTTAGATTTTTGGCATTGTTTTTTGATAAGGGGGGCTTCTGCTTTCACCATCAAAGTCCAACTAGCAGCCATCTCCAACTTCCATGCTAGCTTCCAATAGTCTTCAGTTACATCTCACAAACTCTGTAAGGTCTTCTTGAATGGTACTCTGTTTTGTCCTCCCTTCAAAGACCCCTGCCCCGGGACCTCAACTTAGTGTTATAAGCAATTACCCAGCAACTGTTTGAACCAGCCCACGATTGTGATATCAAGATGTTCTTCGTGTTTCACTGTTGCAGTCAATACATTTGGGTTATCCTGCTGGCAGGTTGCCCTCAGTCGGCCTGAATTCCAAAGTCTTCGGTCCTGCGTAGGTTGCTGTCGCCTCTTCCCTAACGTCAGGTCATCAGGGGTATAAAAGATACAGCCGACGCCATTTTATTCAGTCTTTCTTGCCGTGCGGTGCCCGAAGCAGAAGCAGTTCGCAAGTGCTGGTTGGCCGACTCCTGAGATTTTCGTGTTCGAGTTTTAGATCCGAAGTCTTCATTAAACGCTAAGCACCCCGTTGGGAAAACTTTTTTCTTGCTCCAGACCGATGTCAGAAAAGGTGGTAATTGTATTTCTTGTGGGAAGCAAATACATCATAAGGACTTTCATTCTTAGTGTATTCCTTGCCTAGGCCCTGCCCACTACGTTGCTAGTTGTCTGTTTTGTGGTAGGTTTAACCAACGCACTATTAAGTGTCGGTACAATTTTGCATTAAGCTGTTTTGGGCGAAGATTTAATTATACAATGTCTTGATAGTCATCTGACTGTCGGAGTTCATTAAAAACGCAAAGAAAAAGACAGGCAACCGAGGTCCAAAACCGACTAAGCTTCTCCTAAGCAAGTCGCCAGTTTGCCAGTTCTCAATGAGGCACTTTCGCAGCCCCTGGACGCCCGCTACTTTACAGTCGCAGGCCGCTACCGACTCCCACGGGAGTCGGCCAGGCCACTGGAAACTCAAGGTATTGGAGCCTCGGACATTATTCCCTCAGATGGGTCCGGAGCCGCTGTGCAGGCATCTGCTTCTGAGGGTGTATTCAGACCTAAACAGTTGTATCTTAAACCGACTTCAAAGAGTAAAACACCTTTAAAGGCAAAGAAACAAGTTCACCAGGCACAAGGACAGGCCTCCATGCCCAAAAAACAGATGCTCAAAATGGTTGAAGACTTGATTACCTTGATTAGGGATTCCCATCCCCCTCCTGATAAGAGGCCTAGGCAAGAGACAGAATATGAATCCTTCAGATCAGTTTTCCATTTCTTCTGATTCCTCTTCTGATCCTGAATATTCTCTTCCCCCCATGAGGATTCTGATGCTGAAGAATCAATTCCTTCAGCTTCTCCTCCTGAGGACTACTCTTTTGGGGGAAACCTTGCATACCATGAGGGAGCACTTCCACTGGGAGAGCCAAGATTTTTCAGAATCTAAATTCCCCCTGTGTTTGACATTGTAGATGATGTGTTTTCGGAGTCTAATCTGTCCCCTGACTCTTTACCTGCAGCTCCTGTTAAGCCGGACAGATACTACAGGGTCCCTGACTCTCATAAATTCCTTTTCAAAAACCCTAGTGCAGACCCAGAAACTATTTCTCAGGGTCCAAAAGGGGTCAAGGCTTCTACTGCAAAAAACCCTACCCCCTCTGACAGGGATTTTAGGGCACTGGATAGATGGGGAAAAAAGATTTACACATCTGCTACTTTGGCTATAAGGGCCTTAAATTGCCAGTTTCATATGCTCAAATATCAGCAATATATCATGACACTGCTTAAACAGAAAATTATGGCAAATTCTGAATGTGCAGAAAATAAAGTAATGCAGGATTTATTGCATGCAGCTGAACAAGTTGGAAAGCATACTTTGCAATGTGGGTTTGATTCTCTGTTACGAGTTCTGTCATTAGGAGGCATGCTTGGTTAAAGGAACAAAATCTGCCTGACCATGTTAAAGCAAAATTATTAGGTGCTCTTTTACAACATGATACCTTGTTTGGTGTTAAGGCAGAAGAGGTGTTAAAGAAAATGGAGGAAAAAGCTAAATCTATGCAAACGGTCAAAGATTTCTTACAGGTACAGCCACCTAGATTTAGCAGACACTGGCCTACAAAGAATTGGTCCTTTCCAGTCTCAGACCTCAAAGGGGCAGATCCAGAAGCCCTAGAGGCAGTTCACAGCCACAAGGATCCTACAGGTCTAAGCAGTGGAGTGCTCCTACCTCCAAAGGTGGAGAAGACAAAGCTCAATCATACAGGAAACAGTCCCAATGACTTCCCGCTGCCTGCACCAAGCACGTATCTTCTGGCAGCAGCCTTAGGGGGAAAACTAGCACTTTTTTCTGAAAATTGGCACATTATAACCCAGGGCAAATGGGTTCTAGACATAGTGTCACAAGGCTACAAGTTTCATTTCCATACCCTGCAAAGGGCAAACGGTTGGCCAGACCTGCCAAAAAATCAATGGGCAGAGGCTTAAAAACAAGTCGCAGCTCTCATGGACATGAGGGCCATTCAAGTGCCACAGCAAGAGCAGGGACAAGGATTTTACTCAAGGACTGTTCTTGGTACCCAGAAAGGACAAAGCATGGAGACCAATACTGGACCTGTCTATTCTAAACACTTTCCTGGATATACCAAAATTGAAGATGTTGACCTTACAGCAGCTTCTGCCCATGCTGGGCAGCAAGGCTTGGCTCGTGACTTTAGACCTAAGAGGCATACCTGCATGTCCCAATCAGACAGTCATGCAGAAGATGCTTCAGATTCAAGGCTGTCTCAAAGCATTACCAATTCTCTGCACTGCCCTTTGGCTTATCTACTGTGCCCAGGGTCTTCACAAAGTGCCTTGCACCAATAATTGTTTACTGCAGACAAAGAGTAATACAAATATATCCTTACTTGGACGACTGTCTCATACAAGCAGAGAACAAGGACATTCTACTACAGCATCTGACGTTTGTGATAAGACTTTTAACATCTAGGGTACATAGTCAACAAAAAGAAATCAAAACTAGTACCCTCACAAGAGATAATATTCCTGGGTGCAAGCTTAAATACAACTGCCCAGATGGCTTATCTCACTCCAGACAAACTAAGGCAACTGACTACCTGTTTCAAGGAAATGGCAACAAAGGCCCAATTATTGGCAAGAAAAATTCTGCATGCTTTGGGCTTCATGGCATCCTGCATCTTACTAATTCTGTATGCAAGACTGCATATGAGGAAAATTCAATGGTACCTAAAATGTGTCTGGACGCAACATTGCCACACCCTGGAAACAATGATTACTCTAATTCTCTGCCTGCAACAGGAGTTTTGATGGTGGACAAAGGCTTGTCACCAAAACAAGGGACAGCCATTCTCACTACCCCCAGCCCCAGGCAGAGCCTGACGACGGATGCTTCAGATTATGCCTGGGGGGCGCACATGGCAGGAAGAGGCATTCAGGGCACCTGGTCCACAAACCAAAAGCATCTACATATAAATCAAAAAGAGATGCAAGCTGTTCAAAATGCCCTGACAGCCTTCAGGGACCTACTTCATCCGGGACAACAACTGATAGTCAGACACCACCACGGTCATGTGGTACATAAGCAGGGGGGCACTCATTCTTATCCCCTGTGCAGACAAGCCATGGCTTTATGGGACACAGCATTGACTTACCAAGTTCATCTGCAGGCACAGTTCTTGCCAGGAAAGGAAAATACTCTGGCAGACGAACTAAGCAGAAATCTCATGGATAACCATGAGTGGCACCTGGATCCACAAGTCTTCAGCATGATAACAAAGAAATGGGGATGCCCAGACATAGATCTATTTGCCTCCCCTCAAAACAATCAACTAAAAAGATTCTGCACAAGGACTTATCACAGACAAGCTTGGAAAGTGGACGCCTTATCTTTCAACTGGACTAACCTGTCCGTATATGCCTTTCCTCCACTGCCTCTCCTCCCCAAGGTACTCCTAAAGGTCAGGCAGGAAAAACCAAAAATGATTCTGATTGCTCCAGACTGGCCACGCCAGTACTGGTATCCGACCTTAAGGAACTTGTCCCAGTGCCCAACCTGGACCTTACCTCAAATACCTCATCTACTGTCCCTGCAAAACAATCAGATTCTGCACAGCCAACTCAGGACCCTAAACCTGGCAGCATGGCGGATAATGTAGCCATACAAACCACACCTCTCAGTAAAGCTGTGATGGATGTCATTTTAGAAGCCAGAAGGCCTAGTACTAGAAAATCCTATGCTGGGAAATGGAAGAGATTTTGCGCTTGGAACCAAGCTCAAGGAACTGATGCAGCTGTCCCCAGTATTCCTCAGATTTTGCAATACTTAACTGAGATGCTGGACAAAGGCCCATCTTTTTCATCAATTAAAATCCATGCCTCTGCCATTTCGGCTCATTATAATACAGAGCCACCACTCTTTTCTCATCCTTTATTAAGGCAGTACCTCAGAGGAGCCAAAAACTTAAGGCCTCCAAGGAGAACGCCAATACCTGCAATGGGACCTCAGTTATGTCTTGGAAAAACTCACCTTACCTCCTTTTGAGCCAGCTGCTACTGCGGATATAAAGTTCTTATCTTGGAAAACAGCTCTGCTGCTAGCAATAACTTCTGCAAGACGAGTTTCAGAGCTACAGGCTCTCATGGCTGTGGTGGAACCCTTCATCATTTTTTATCCAGACAGGGTCTCTCTGAGAACAAACCCCTACATTTATGCCTAATGTGGTATCCAGTGTAGCCCTTAACCAAACAATTCATTTGCGAACTTTTTATCCCAATCCACAGAACAAGGGGGAGAAAATTCTGCATTCTTTGGGTGTACACAGACAACTTAGATTCTACTTGGACAAAACTAAAGTTTTCAGAAAGACAGAACAATTACTAGTGGCATATATGCCACAGCATCACAAGGAAAGGCCATCTCCAAGCACACTATTTCAAAGTGGGTAGGTCATTGCATTCATTTCTGCTACTCACACCATGGCAAACCAGTGCCTAAGGGCATTAGGCCACATTCAACCAGAGCTGCAGCCACTTCTGCAGCCTTTCTAAGGGGTGTACCAACCAAAGACATTTTAGAGCCTGCTACTTGGAGTTCAGTGCATACCTTTACAAAACATTACAATCTGCCTCTTTACTCTAAATCCAGGGCAGGCTTTGCCACTGCAGTTCTGCAGGGCCTCATAGCCGCTCCTAATGCTGTTTAGCTCCAGCCCCCCAACCATAGCTTTGGGACTCAACCCAAATGTATTGACTGCAGCAGTGAAACACGAAGAACATAGTACAGTTGTGTACACTTACCATAAATGTAGATGTTCGAGTGTATTCACTGTTGCAGTCCAGGTTACCCACCCGCCATCCCCCTTATTTTTGCTGGAACTTATCTTTACTTCTCTAATCTATACAACCTAGGTGGTGTATTTGCTTATAGATGAAGATAAAGCTTATTTTGGTGCATGTATGTTTTATTTACATAATTTTAGCATACCCTTTTGGGGGCAGCTGACATTTGGGGCAAGAAAAACTGAATAAAATGGCGTCTGCTGCATCTTTTATACCCCTGACGTCAGGGAAGAGGCGACAGCAACCGACACAGGACCCAAGACTTTGGAATTCAGGCCGACTGAGGGCAATCTGCCGGCAGGATAACTGTAATGTATTGACTGCAACAGTGAATACACTCTAACATCTACATTTATGGTAAGTGTACACAATAGTTCTTTCCTTTTCTGGAAGACTATTCTGTTGCTGGCACTCGTTTCTGTTAGAAGAATTTCAAAGATTCAAGCCCTGTCCTTTAAACCCCCATATCTAGTCTTTGACAGTGATTGAGTTTCACTAAGAACCAGCCCTTCATTCCTGCCAAATGTTGTTTCTCAGAACAATGTAAATCCATGTATTAACTCGCCAGTATTTTTCTCAAACTCTTCTAGCAAAGGAGAGCGTTGTTTATATTCTTTGGATGTACATAGACAGTTAAGTTTCTACTTACACAGGACAAAAGACCAGAAAATCGGACCAGCTTTTTATCTCCTCCTCATATTCCAATTTGGGAAGAGCTGTATCCAAAGTTACTTTAGCGAAATGGTTGGCAAACTGTATTACCTTTACCTACTCCAAGTCAGATGTTAAACTTTCAGAACCCCATAAGGCTCATTCTGCAAGGGCTGTAGCTACTTCAGCCATTTTTCAAACTAGAGCATCATGGATGACATGCAGCAGCAACATAGGCTAAAACCCCTGTTTGATTTCCAGGTGTAGAGCATCATTTGGATGAATGGTGCCTTGGAACATCCTTCATTAGTTCACCCAGGAAACAAAATAGCTGGGGACTCTGATTGCATGAAAATTGACAACTTCAGATAAAGAAGTTATCTACTCACCATACCGTTCCATCTGAGTTGTTGATTTTCATGTATCCTCAACTCCCCGCCCTTCACCCCCCTACCTAATTATTTTGGAGAAACGAGTGGTCTCTACCCTCTTTCATAATCTGGCTTATTGTTACAATAGTGATGGACCCAGACATAGTCTGCATTGGGAACATGAAACTTTCCTTTCCTTGTGCTGCTTCTGATTATTCTGTCCGCAAACTCGATCCAAGGTTTTCAGCCAGGTGCATTCTGGGTAAAGGGGGAAACAAGAGTTTAGGTGTCCACAAGCTTTGGCAAGTGGTCGAGTTGGTTCTGAGGGGTCTGAGCCAAGCCCATCCATTGAGGATACATGAAAATTGACAACTCAGATGGAACATTATGGTGAGTACATAACTACTTTTTTTTGTGTGTAACTGGTCTTCAGATTTCATTCTCTTACTGAAAAGTAAATTGAAATGCCAAAGCTTTTACAATTAATGAGTTTGTAAAGGTAATTTAAAGAGATTGCTGCATATAATCTAAGATGAAGGCAGACCTAGCAATGAATGTGGTTTACTTTTGTTTTTACAGATTTGAGTTTTGTGGTCTGCTTTCTGTACATCTGATTTAATGGATAATGGCATATTTCATTGATGTGATCGGTAGACTAGAACTCTGCTTGTGCGTAATGTAGCAACTTAAGTTTTTTTGTTCCAGATGGTGAATCATCTTCAGAACATGGTGCTGTGGGAAGTGATGCTGCCCAACAAACTCAAGATGGGCAGAGTCAGCAGATTGCAGGAAAAAAGAAGTCAAAGGTGAGATTTTTAATGTGCTGAGATGGTCTGTTAACTGAACCTGGTCTGATCTGGATTTACTTTAGAGTTTGTGGATAGGGATAGTCCTAGTTTCAGCAGCTGGTTTTCATAGGAGAATTGTGATAGAATTCATACTAACCAGGAGAAATGTTGTCAGGGCACTGAGGAAGTTCTACTTTTTTCATGCAGAAGGTAATGCCTGAGGGCTACTGCTAGTCCCCAGAGTAGTGGAGGTAGTTGACAGCTGCTAGAACTGAAACATTGTGGAAGCAGCTGGAGAAATTGCAGTGTGGTGGGGTGTTAGTGTAATGGAGATCATGATAGGAGATTTGGAAGACATTGTTAATGCATATGTTAAATGAGGATGAATTAGGATATGAAGTGCTTCCATGGCAGAGGTGATAGATGTTTCAGAGATTCAAGAGCTGAAACTAAGGTTTCTGCAAAGTCACTAAGTGAAGAACCAGATTCATAGAGGGATATCAGTGCATCTGAAGCCAGAAGAGCAGCAGGAAGAGGCGTACTCTGCCTGCAGAGTAGTGTTTTGCGTAGGTGTGCACTCTACCAAGTGAAAGCAAGAACCAGGTGTTTCAGAGAGAGTGGCATAATGCTAGTGAATAGGGTGAGAGACTGCTGTTATGTAAGAGAGGACATAGGCAGTAAGAGAAATGAACAGACTGATTGAGAGAATGGATGTAGCACCAGAAAAGACAACCAGCGGTTAAGAATAAAATATAAAATAGGTATTAGTAGATGCAGCTGTTTTAGCTTAAGTTAATGGGGCATAAGGGCACTGATCCATTTGGACAGTGAGGCCTTTTGCAAAATAACTTTTGAGACTTTTCTTCTAGCAGAACAGTTCATGAATGAGGGTGAAAAGTATTGTTTGTGTACCCTTGAATTAAATATATTCTCTGGAATTTAAATATGCAGTTGAAAATAAAATTCAGTTTAGGGTAAAAGGGCTGAATGAAGACCAACTGGGTACATTCATCATCAGATTACTGTCACAATAAAATGAGTATTGTCCCTGTCATTGTAAGGATCAGATGTCTATCCAGTATAAGAAAGCTTTAGGGTGCCTTCCATATGTCTGAGGAAGTTCAAGGGTCTGGTGATATAAATTCAGAAGTATAGGGGCCAGAAATCAGAACTTCCTTGCCATTGATTTTAACCGGACTCTATCCTTGCTTATGTTGTCTGTAGTTTGGTGATTTGCTTGTTTAAATAGAAAAACCTTCCACTTTTGTGAGAAAGATATTGTTACTTTTTCCTTTTTTCCAAGACATGAGAAAATCTATGTGGTAGGCTGATTCAAGAATTTCCACTCTGCTTAATTTAGGGAAGTCCCACATTAAGTTGTTGTAGTACTGTTTTGTATGACAAAAGTGAATTTAGGTCTAGGCTCAGCTCCCTCAGTATTTCTCTGGAAAGCCAACAGCTCAAGGCCCTGACAGGACTGAAAATGGACTAGTTGCAGTGTTCTGAGCAGCTGCAATGTGTAGGTATGTATGGCTTAAATATGCCTGAAAATGATACTGCAATAATCCTTAATGCCCCATTAGATAGAAGTGCTCTTTGGGACTTCTGTTAGTCTTGAAAAAGTTTGAAGGGCAAAGTCATTCAGGAAGTAAATAGCTTTTCCAGTCTCCCATTCATTTCCGTCCTTGTCTGCTTTATGGAAAGACCCTTTAAACAAATTCAGCAAACATCTGTGAAGCAGCAATGCAAACAAGAATGGCAGGGAAACTCAATGAAAGGTGGTTCTGCCTTGGGTCAAGGGTAAACCAAGAAAAATGCCAATCTTGTTCTTTCACCCCCCCTCCCCCTTCTCTCCCTCTAACCATCCTGTAAAGCCCCCCCCCCCCCCAAAAAAAAAATTCTCAAAAGTTTTACATAAAAATTTCAAAGTTAAAAAAATGATCTAATGTCATTTTCAGTCATTCATTTCTGTTCATATCTGATCCTCGACTCTGCTACTTCTTCCAGCTCATAGAACACAAACTTTCGAGCTTCTCCCTTAATCATAATGCCGTAGTCACCTAACATACCTCCGATCTCGTTTGCTGCCTTGGCATATGGATGTGGTCACTGTATGCTCGCAAGTGTAGCAGCTTCTTTGTAAGTTAAAATTTTATTACTTGTGTAACTTATAGCCTTTGAAATATTTCCATCTCTTTAGTGCTATCCTCTCTCCCAAATAATCTTCCTTCCTTTTTTACTGTGTAAAATTATAACGTGAAGTTATTTGATCTCGCCGTTTGTTCTTACACACGGGTTCGGAGCCGCTCCCTCGGCTCGGAGTCTGCCACATTCCAAGCTCTGCGTCTAAGAGAAGCTCAAGGCACAGTCCCTATCCCATGATCCCCTGCTGCTAACCCTCAGATCTAGTTTGCCGCTGCATATATATATATATATATATATATATATATATATATATGTGTGTGTGTATGTGTGTATATATCTTTCTAAAATAGTTAGAATTGTTGAGTTTTATTATTAGGATTACATAGTACTAGTATTAGTGTAGTGTTAGGTGTGTGTCTTGTTTTAAATTAGTGTTAGATTGTCGTGGGAGCGGCTGCTCCTAGGCCTTCGGCCATTTTTCCTTTTTTCTGTCGGGGCTCTAGTCAGAATTTTTTACTGGTAATTCCTTTTCTTTTCACCAGTTAACTAAAAGTTGTTATAGTGTGTGTTAGTGGTAGTTTTTGTATATTTTATACATATAGTTGTATTGCTATTTTGGATAAAAATGTTGGAAAAAGCCAAATCTGGCTTTAAACGTTGCCAGTGTGGACAGAAAATGTCCATAACTGATGACCATGTTTCCTGCGTTTACTGTCTGGGCCCTCTCCATCTTCAGGAGGATTGCTCCATCTTCCATTCGTTTAGTGGCAGAGTGATGACGGAGAGACGCAGGAAACTGGTAGAGAGGTCTCCTGAAGCCGGAGTTTCAGGAGGCATTGGAAAAGGCGGACCAGTCATCGAAGTCTTCGAAGGGGTCGAAGTCTTCGAAGGTATCGGAGCCCAAGTCATCAGCTCAGAGTACCTCTTCTAAGATTCGGTTGCTGGCTCCACAGACCTTGGAGCCAAGCACCGAGATGCTGCCTCGAGTCAAGGTCCAGGTCTTGGAGCCAGTGTCAGAGGTACTCCCTTCATCGATCCTTCGCTCGGTGACCTCTTCGGCCCCTTCGACCCGTTCCTCCAGACTGTCTGACACCGATGTGGATCGAGTGGTGCAGAAACTGATGGAGAACACGGCCTTATCCAAACTGATTGCAGTTTCGTCCCAGTTGGTTTTGAAGCTTGAGGCCCTTCCCATCCCATCTGTTGATCCTCCTTCGAGACCCGTCGAGGATCTGATGATCATTGATCCCCCAGGGCCGAAGTCTTATTTAGTGCTTTTCGGCTCCACTGACCTCGACACCCTCTGTACCCATCGAGAGGTCTCTGAGCCGACAATCTCTCCTCGGTTCTGGGGGAGAGAGTCAAACCGAAGTTTCGGTTCCGACTCTTCCCCTCGGTGCCTCGGCGCAGATTAGTTCGGCTCCGTCCTCTGGATCGGAGCACGTGGTTCCGGGTCCAGGGAGACTACCGTCTTCCTTGGAACTGGTGGAACCCTCAGCCCGGGGGTCCGATGCCTTCGAAGCCATGAGGAAGGTCTTGTCTGGTAGAACTTTCACATCGTCAGATTCTTCTTCTCCCTCCCCGAAAGGTCCATGTTCTGTCTCTGCACCACTGGTTCCCGCCAAGCGTAGAGACCCAAAGCCTCAGTCAACCCCAGAGGGTGAACCCTGCTCCTCGGAAGCTTCACCAGATGTCCCCTCTGATGATGTCACGAGGAAGAGGTTGTGCAAGAGGAGGCACATTGATTACCCACAGGAATCGTTGACATCGGATACCGACTTGGATGAGTCAGAGGGGTCCCCACGGTCCTCCTCGGAAGATGTCTCGTTCGCCGACATCCTTGAAATCTCCTAACAGAGGGGTGACTGGCAGTCCCTTGCCCCTACTGAGGACGAGTTGGTGTTACTGGAGGCTTTTGGGGCTCAACCCTCCACCTCCTGGGTAACTCCACCCTTCGACGAGTTAATGGATTTAATAGCTCGAAGGGCGTGGGAGTCCCCTGACACATTGGAACCAGTCCCTCGGAGGCCCAATAAGTACATCACTACCCCCCAGGATAAGGTGTACCTCACCAAGGGAGTCCCAGTTGACGCTATGGTGGTGGCCACCAAGAAAGAAATGTCTGAGGCATCTTCCTCTGTTCGTCGTCCTAACAAGGACTCCAGGACGATGGACAGGTACGGGAAGCGCATTTTTAGTTCAGCGACTTTTTCCATGCGATCACTGAAAAAACTCTAATTTTACCCGTCTTCAGAGAGATCTACTCAAAGAATTGGGAGATGCTCTACAGGGTACCACAGATGCTGCTGTCTCAGACAAGGTGACAGCACAGCTCAATACCCTAAACTGTATCGTTAACTCATCCATGCAGCTCATTTCATATGCAGCCGAAGGATCGAGTAGGGCTGCAGCTTCAGCGATTGCTCTGAGGAGACAATCCTGGATGCGCCTATGCTCCTTTGCGGAAGCCTTTAAGTCTTCCTTTACTAATGCCCCTTTTGATGGCTCCTCCTTGTTTGGGCCCAAAGTGAAGGAGACGCTCACTGGGTGTGAGCAAGAAGGAAAGACCCTGTCTGCCGTAGGGGTCCGTTTTTCCACCCCTTCTAGACCATACCCCAAAGGGCAAAGAGGTGGAAAAATGTGGTTCCGAATGAGACTGGGAGCTTTCCAATCCACATCTAGTGAAACCCCCTCCAGAGGCAGAGGAGGGGGAAGGAATGGAAGACGCCACCCAGGAGGCAGAGGGGGTCCACAGAACCAGGGCGACAGGGATAGCGTCCCTGGTAAGCCCTTTAGCACTCCTGAGTGGAGGCCCGGCTGTCCTGCTCTGGAGGCAGGCAGGGGTCGCTTGGCTTTATACCCAGAGGCCTGGCTAAAACTCACTTTAGATTCCTGGGTAAAAAGCATAATAACCAGAGGATACAACATCCCTTTCTTTAACAATCCTCCCATCCATAAAATATTCCCAGATGTTCCACCCAATCTGAGGGATCAGGCAGCCATAGAAATACAAAGGCTGTTAGAAAAAAAAGAGTCATCCAGCCAGTCCCGGCGGACCAAATAGGATCCGGAACTTTCTCGAGGTTCTTTTTAGTTCTAAAGAAAACGGGACTGGAGGCCAATACTGGACCTCAGCAAACTCAATACTTTTGTGAAGAAGGAAAAATTCCGGATGGTCACGCGACAATCGATACTTCCGTTTCTTCAAACGAACGATTAGATGTGTTCTATAGATCTCAAGGATGCGTACTACCACATAAAAATGGCCAGGTCATCCAGAGATCACCTGCGCTTCCGGCTGGGAGCCAGTCATTTTCAGTTTTGAGCTCTGTCCTTTGGCCTCACCTCAGCCCCCAGGGTGTTCACCAAGTGCATGGCAGTAGTGGCGTCCCACCTGAGACGACTAGGATTCCGGGTGTTTCCATACTTAGACAACTGACTCCTAACTGCCACCACCAGGCATCACCTATTGCAAGCCAGGGACTATACAGTCAATCTCTTTTCCCATTTAGGTATAACTTTGAACTTCGAAAAATCTGCCTTATCGCCCTCACAGCATATATCTTTCATAGGAGCGGAATTAGACACTACCTTATCCCTGATCAGACTTCCCCAGTCGAGTCTCAGCCCTGAGAGAACAGATTTCTATTCTCCTAGAAAACAAAAGTCACAGCCGCACAGGTCTTGATAGTTTTAGGCATGATGGCAGCATTCCTTATCGCGGTCCCACTAGGGAGAATGTACATGAGGATCCTCCAGTGGCTACTCTCTTCGCACAGTGGTCTTACCAACAGCTACCGTTGTCACACAACATCCTACTCACGGAATCTTGCTAACGAGATCTTCAGTGGTGGATGAACAGTCACAAACTTATGATAGGCCGCCCGTTTGTTCTTCTTTCCTCCATAGCCACAGTGACCACGGACGCTTCCCTGATAGGGTGGGGGGGTGGGGCTTTTTCAGGGGAGAACAGTTCAAGGCGAGTGGTCGGAAATGGAGTACAAACTGCACATCAATGTCCTAGAGTTAAGAGCAGTGTTCTTAGCTTTGCAATACTTTCACGACTACTTACCTCCGAGAACAGTTGCAATTCAGACAGACAACATGTCAGTGGTCTGGTACATAAACAAGCAAGGAGGAACCAGGTCTTAACCCTTATGCAGAGAGGCCCTGAGGATCTGGCAATGGGCTGTGTCCACCGGACACTTTCTCATAGCAACGCGCGTCCCGGGGACGTCCAACGTAATAGAGGACAGGTTGAGCAGAGCCATCCTGCTGCCTCACGAGTGGTCCCTCAAAAATCAAGTAGCGGAAAGGATTTTCCGCAGATGGGGCCAGCCTTGCTGCGACCTTTTTGCATCCCCCTTGAATGCCAAATGCAGAAGCTATTTTGCCCTGCTTCCCCCTCCGGGGGGCGCCCCCAGGGACTCACTTGTACACGATTGGTCCCCGGGTCTCCTATATGCCTTCCCTCCTGTTCCACTAATCCCAAAATTGTTACAGAAAGCCAAAGGTCTGGAAAGGACGATCATCTTGATAGCACCATTCTGGCCTTGACAAATCTGGTTCCCCTTCCTCCAAGCTCACCAAATAGAGGAACCTTGGACTCTGGACCCAGTGCCAGACCTGCTGACCCACTCGTCAGGAGTTCTTCACCCCTCTCTCTCGTCCTTCAAATTGACAGCATAGCTGCTCCACTTCCCAGCTTAGCCAGATTAGATCTTTTGTCTCCAGCAGTACAACATATTCTGATTTCTTCCCACAAATCCTCCACTAGAAAATTGTAAAAGAGCAAGTGGAAACGTTTTGCGTGTTGGGCCTCCAAACAAGGTTTAGATCCCTTGGTTGCTCCTATTCACAAAATTCTAGAATTTCTATCTACTCTCTTTCACCAGGGGCTTCAACATCCACCATAAGGGTACAGCTGGCTGCCATATCTAATTTTCATATGGATGAAGGAGGCGCTACAATTTTGTCGCACAGACTTTGTAGGGCTTTCATGAAGGGAACTTATCTCCGACCACCTATTCGGAGCCCAGTTTTTCCTTGGAATTTAAACCTGATGCTATCCCAACTCATGCTATCACTGTTTGAGCCAGCTTCGTCATGCCCGCTGAAATATCTTTCTTGGAAAACCCTATTTCTGGTGGCAGTCACTTCGGCCCACAGAGTTTCGGAGCTACAGGCACTGTCAATGAGACCACCATATCTGATACTTCATCCAGACAGGGTAACCTTACGTACTAATCCGTCCTTTCTACCAAAAGTCTGCTCAGAATCGAATCTTAATCAGTCCATAGAACTTCCCACCTTTTTCAGGAACCATACCAATAAGATGGAATACATGCTTCACAAATTGGACGTACGTAGACAACTGAGGTTTTACCTGGACAGAACAAGAGAGTTGTGAAAATCGGACCAACTATTTGTGTCTCATGCAGATAGTAAGAAAGGACTTGCAGTTACAAAAATCACGCTATCCAAATGGCTTTCAGACTGCATAAACTTTGTTTATTCATCTTCAAATCAGCCTACTCCCCTCAAAGTTAAAGCTCATTCTACTAGGGCTGTTTCTACTTCTCTGGCACATGCGGCTCGTTTACCTATAGATACCATTTGTGCTGCGGCTACCTGGGCCAAACCTCATACCTTTATTACTCATTACAAAGTGGACAAGGGCCTCCAGGGACAGGGCTTCCTTTGGTTCCACTGTTCTCAGGAATGTTCTCCCGTGAACCACCCGGGCTTTAGGGTGCTGAGGACGCTACCCGTGTGTGAGAACACATGGCGAGATCGAACAACTTCACATAAAGAAGTTATGTTCTTGCCATAACGTTCCATGTGAGTTGTTCATCTCACCTTTGTTCTTACACTTCCGCCCTCATTCCCCCTCCGTGTTCTGGAGGAACAGGTACGACTCGTGGTTGGTTGTCTTTCTCATGGTTCTCTGTGACTATCTGTGCCTATGTATGTGTGCATAGTCAGTCAGGTATAACATATCTGCCTGTATCTATCATTACCTTTTAGGTATATACGTGTATAGGTAATTTTGGTGCGTATGCATGTGTAGGCAGGTATATTTTGTTGTCTGGTTTCTTTGCAAACTAGATCTGAGGGTTAGCAGCAGGGGATCATGGGATAGGGACTGTGCCTCGAGCTTCTCTTAGACGCAGAGCTTGGAATGTGGCCGACTCAGAGCTGAGGGATCGGCTCCGAACCCATGTGTAAGAACAAAGGCGAGATGAACAACTCACATGGAACGTTATGGTAAGAACATAACTTTTTCCTTTACTTGTGTATCTCTTGATTACCACTGCTGGTGTACTCCCTTTATTGTACTTTAAAGTACTTCCTTAATTACTATAGCTGGTATTTTTTTCCTTATTTTATTAAAATAAAAAAAAACTTTTTCTTAATCATCTTTTCATTCTTAATCAATGTCTGAGAAAACCTTCTGGTTTTAAAAAGTGTACAGCCAACAGCCATAAAATTCCATTATCCAGCATACATACTGTGTGTCTGTTTTTTAAGCCCAGCGCACCTTGATTCTAAATGTGATATTTGTAAGGCATTCAATCCAAGAGCCTTAATCAGTAGGAAAAACAAGTTGATTTTAAGGGGTTTACTTCCCTCTAAATCTGCATCAACGTCATCTGGGGCTCATCCCCCCAAAAGATCTGACAAGAAAAGGAGATTCCCTTCATAAGGAATTGCAAAACCATTCCCAGGATCAGACTACTTTGGCTCCAGTATCTGAACCACTTTAAAGCACCTAAAATGTCAGATCCGACCTCTTTGGATCTGAAATCCTGACCAGAAAAATCCCTTCACTTCCGATTGCCGCAACTGGGTCCTGGAATCTTGTCTCCTTTAGGCTCCTTCTCTTTTTGAAATGGTCACCATGACATAATCACTGCAGACCATTTTCAACAGCATCTTGTTTATGATCTTCCAAAAGTCTAACCGAAGACAATGTGGACTGGATGATGTAATTCCTCTGTATGCAGATTCAAATGGAAGTTCTTCCAGTTGTGACCCCATCGGGTTTGGAGACTATCAGTACTACTCTCCTGTTATTGGCTCTTTCTGTGATCTGAGCATTGGTTTTGGAGTCATCCTCATTGGATCTGATATTTTCAACTCTGGTGGCATTCTGAATGGCCCAGTGTAGAGCACTTCAGAGCCAGATGACTCTTGGAGTGGTAGAGTTGGTGCTAGATCTGGGGTGTTGGAGTTGACTCAGAAGCTATCGTAGCTATCTCTGTCCCACAGAGCTTTACAGCTAGATAGCTCTGCTCAGACTTTCTCTCTAATTAGTGTGCCTTTGGGATGGAAGGAGCCTGCAGTCTGTAGGCATGTCTTATTGGAGCAGTCTGTTTTCTTCTCTGAGGCATTCTGCTTTCAAAGTAAGTGGGGGAGAGCCTTCTCTGTTCCATGAGTTTAGACTTCTCTCCACTCAGTCCAACTACCCAACTCCATTTGACTCTACATTTAGAGCCTCAACCAACTATGCCACTTGGACAGCCAGCCCAAACTAGTGTCTAGAACACCCACCAGAGTATATTAATTTCTCTTTCTAGGAACTTCTTTGGTGGGACGCTACAGGAAGTGTCAGAAGAAAGTGCAAAAGGAGGCAGTTGGAATCTCCACAAGAGTCACTGACTTTGATGAGGGGATGGAGTCCCCAAGATCACCAAACGAAGTCTCATTGGAGACATCCTAGAACTCCTAAAGCAAAGGGGTGGTTGGGGTTGGTCTACCGATAGTCATTCCCAAGAGGAGTCTGTATTCCTGGAGACTTTTGGAGCTGGCCCGTCTACCTCCTGGAGAACTCCGTCCACCATTGAGTTCATTGATTTGGCCTCTTGACAGGCATGGAAGGATCCTGACACTGAGCCTATTTCCAAGAGACCAGATAGGATCCTGGCACCACCGAAGGACAGAGTATTGGAGCATCATTGTAGTGGTGGCCATGAAGAAGGAATTAGCGGGACAAAGATCCACTGCCCATCCCCCTATAACAGGGAGGCTGGAGCACTGGACAGATTTGAGAAGTGTGTATGCTTCCACCTTTGCCCTTTGGCTGCTGAATTATTGGGCACACTTCACAAGACTCCAGAAAGATTTGACTAAGTCATTTACCAAATTCCTCACTGGGATCATATCCTCTGAGGCAGAGAAAACTGTTGCCTCGCAATTGGCTACCCTTTTCAAAATTGTCCATAATGCTCATCTCCCGCGTAGCTGAAGGTACCTCACAGGCAGAGGGCTCAGGCATTTCTTTCAGGAGACATGCCTGGATGCGCTTATGTGATTTTGCGGAAGCCTTCAACTCTTCCTTTGTCAATGCTTCTTTTGATGGAAATTCCTTATTTGGCCCCAAAGTCAGAGGCACACTCTAGGTGCGAGTAGAAAGAAAAAACCCTGTTTGCTGAGAGTGTACATTTTTCGACCCTCAACAGTCGTTTTCTAGGCGCCAGTGAGCTGGAAGGAAAATGTGGTTCAAAAAATCCCAGAGTCCCTTCCAAGATCCACGTGGAGACTGTTTCCCCAGGGACAGAGGGGGGAACTCTAATGGAAGAGACTGTCCCTGCAGCAGAGGTGGTCTGCATAACCAGGGATCTAGAGAGGAGATACTTTTTCTGAAAGATCCTGTCCACGCTCCTAAAAGGAGGTCTGACTGTCCATCTCTGGCGGCAGTTGGGGGGGTCATTTATCCTTTTGTCAGAACCTGGCTAGAAATTACAAAAGATTCATGGGTGCGTAGGATAATATCCAGATGGTTATGTACCATTTTCCTATCCACCCCCAGTAGTAGTAAACAAAATCCCCAAAGTTCCACCCAATCAGGTGGGAAACAGCAACACTAGAGGTAAAGAAGCTGCTAGAAAAAGTCATTCATGAAGTCTCCACAGACCAGAAAGAGCCCAGAACTTACTCAAGATCTTTTTAGTGCGAAAGAAAACAGGGGACTGGTGACCAATTTTGGATTTCAGCATTCTGAGTCCGTCTGTTCAGTATACGCAGATCCATATGGTCATGGTTCAGTCCATTCTGCCTTTTCTGCACAAGGACGGTTTGATGTGTTTGATAGATCTTCAGAATGTGTACTATCATATCAAAATGAACAGACTTTCCAGGAGATATCTTTGCTTCCAGCTTGGAGCCAGTCATTGCCAATTCAGAGCTCTGCCCTTTGGTCTCACCACAGCCCTCAGGGTGTTTACCAAGTGTATGGCAGTAGTAGCAGCTCACGTGAGACTGCTGGGATTCTAGGTGCTTCCATATCTAGATGACTGGCTCATAACTGCTCCAACCAGGCATCTGATTATAGCTGGAGACTATGTGCTCCAGTTATGCTCCTGCCTGGGGATTTCAGTCAGTCACAACAAATGTCATCTCGAACCAACACAGATACTGGAATACATTAGTGCCTTGCTCAATACGGTCATTCAAACAGCCTTTCTCCCTCTGTCAAGAGTTCAGACTTTTCAATTCCAGATCAGAAAGATCATTCAAAGTTCTTCTCTTTCAGCTTGACTGATCCTTCAAGCTTTTGGGGTCCATGTCCGCAGCAGTCATTCTTATACTGTTGGGGAGGTACCATATGGGGATTCTTCAGTGGACATTGGCATCTCAGTGATCCGTTCTCTACCAACTATTATCCAGTCAGATCAAAGTAACACAGGCTTACAAAAATGATCTTCTGTAGTGGATACAGTCCAGTCAAGTAGAAGAAGGTTGTCCCTTTTTTCTTCCCAACACAAAGCCATAGTGACCACAGATTCCCCTTAGATTGGGTGTGGCATCACTTCATGGGAAAGATGGTCCAAGGCACATGGTCCTCCAAAGAGGCCAACTCGCATGTCATTGTACTGGAAATGAGCTGTACTCCTAGCATTGCAGGCCTTCTAAGGCACACTCCCATTGGGGCTATTACAATTCAGATGGGCGATGTTAGTGGTCTGGTACATCAGCAAACAAGGGGGAACCAGATCTTGCCCACTGTGCCAGTAAGCTGAGTGTGTGTGGCAATGGGCATTCTCATCCATTCGATTTTTGATAGCAATGTACATTCTGGGGAAATCCAGTGTGATTGCAGGCAAGTTAAACTGGTCCATTCTAATGCCTCGTGAGTGGTCCCTCAATACGAAAGTTGCAGAAAAATTTCCCCATTGGTGGGTACAGCCATGCTCCAGTCTGTTTGCACCTTCCCTCAGCAAGCTAGTGCAGCAGGTTCTTTGCCCTGATCCCCCTACCTGGGGAGTCACAAAGGGATGCTTTGCTTCAAGATTGCCCCCCCCCCCCCGTCTCCTGTATGCCTACCCCTTGTTACCTCTCATCCCCAAATTTCTTAAGAAAGCATTTCACTTGAAGACCACAGTTAACCTCATTGCCCCTTACTGGCTTCATCAGATTTGTTTTCCCTCTTTGGCCTCATCTACTTCACCATCCATGGATTCTGGATCCAACCCCAGACCTACTGTCTCATCTGACAGACATGACGCATCCAGACATTCTAGGCTTAATACTGACTGTATGGTTTCTCCACTTCCATTGTTTGCTAGACAGCCCAGGCTGTCCTCCTCTGTCTGTCGCATTCTCTTATCCCACAAAGCTTCCAATAGGAAACGTTACAGAAGTAAATGGAAAATGTTTGTCATTTGGGCACAGTGAAAGGAATCCCTTTTCGGCTCCAGTCCGGTCCTAAAGTTTTTGAATTTTTAGCTACAATTTTCAATGAATGTGCTAGCTTTTCTTCTGTAAAAGTACAAGTAGCTACTATTTCCAATTTTGTATAGCAGTAACTAACTCATCTTTAGCATCCTCCAAACTTTTTAAAGCCTTTCTAAGGGTATCTTTTCTACTTAGACCCCCATTAAAAGTTCCTACTACTCCTTTGGATTTGAACATTGTTTTACAGTCTTTAACACAATCCCCTTTTAAACCATTAGCAAAGTATGAACTAAAATTCTTGACCTGGTAAACTATCTTTTTAGTGGCCAATTACCTCTGCTATAAGCATATCAGAATTACAGGCCCTGTTATCCAAACCTCCTTATTTGATATTTCATGAGGATAGTGTATCCTTAAAGACCAGCCCTTCCTTTCATTCTGAGGTGGTGTCAGAATCCAATATTAAACAAACTGTCGCAACCTTCCAGTCTTTCCAAATTTCTCAAAAGTAGTGTGTATGTTAACCTTTTGGGTGTTCACAGACAAATACGGTTTGTGTCTGCATAGAACCAAAAATTTGAGGAAATCAGAACAATTATTTGTCTACCTTTCAGAACCACATTAGGCAAACCATTTTCTAAAGTGACTTTATCCAAATGGTTATCTTTACTGTATTACCTTTGTTTACGAAAAATTGGGCTTGTCTTTACCAAAACCACCAAAGCGCATTCCACAAGGTCTGTGGCAACTTTTTCCACAATTTTATCCCTATCTTCATTTGATGATTGTGTAGCCGCAACTTGGGCTAATCATACTTTTATTGCTCATTACAAATTGGATCTGATCTGTAGGGGAAGAACAGCCTTTGACTCAGCAGTGCCGAGTAATATCCTTCCTTAGAGTCCTCCCAGGATGTAGGTAGTTGGGTACTCTGTCATAACAGTTGAGAAATGAATGAAAATGACAACATGAGATAAAAACGTATGTACTCACCATAATGTTCCATCTGTGTTGTCCATTTTCATCTTTACACAACTTCCTTTCCTCCAGCCCCCTTCTTGTTTAACTTTTGGAACGATTGAAAGACGCTGGAAGAATTGCTATTCCTTTGTTTCATTTCCAGATTCTGTTTTATAATTTCCTAATGCTTAAAGGCTTTAGAGGCGACAAAGAAGATCTGAGGTATGTGACGTGACTAGGGCATTATAGGTAAGGGAGCTGAAGTTTCACTCTTTCACAAGCTGGAAGAAGCGGCTGAAGCAGATTCGAACCCAACAGTTGAATGAAAATGGACAACTTGGATGGAATGTTATGGTGAGTACATAACTTTTTTTTCTTTTTGCCATTCAGCCTGTTTCCTTGGATTCTTCCTTTTTTTTTTTTTTTTGGTAACCCTAGGCAGAAAAGATGCATATCTCTACATAAACATTCGCAGAAACTTCAGATGCTTGTTAAGGTTTTCTGGTTCTAGTTTGTGTGTTCAGTCCTCTTTACCCTTTGGTTTTTCCATGGGTCCAGTGGTATTTACAAAGTGTCTAGCACAAGTAATTGCTTTTTGAATCAGCACTCATGAATCTCCTCCTGCTTGTCAGAAATCTTATTTCATTACCTAGGTTTTCACTTAAAATGTTGTGGTTTTCTCACATTCCTTTTCAGAGTTATATTTCTGGATTGTCTGATATGTACGTATCTTCATCCAAAAAAGACCATTTTGTGTTGCACTCTTTCTACAGCTTTAAAAAACAATGAACACTGCAAGGAAATGTGGGGTGCATTGCTTCCTTGATCCTGATGTCTCTCCTAGCCAGATTAAATTTAAGAAAAATGCAATGTTTTCTTAAGACAGTATGGATTCAAAACACAACGTGAATAAACCAAGAACACAACAAGCCCAGCAAGTCAGGACCCAAAAACCAACAGAAAAATAAATCCAAAGAGTGGTAGCAGTAGCCAAGTCCGGTCTGTATATATCAGCAAACTTTATTGAAAACAGCAAATACACCAAGCGCTTTGCGTATTTGCTGTTTTCAATAAAGTTTGCTGATATATACAGACCGGACTTGGCTACTGCTACCACTCTTTGGATTTATTTTTCTGTTGGTTTTCGGGTCCTGACAGTATAGATTCAGCACTAGCAACCCACTCTTTCCACATCTCAATACTTCCATGTATCTGGAAAGATCTGTTTTGGTGGACGGACAAGATTTTACTGAATCCAGGTCTCCCCTTCTCCCCTCGAACCCCATTTGTGTGTAGACAAATGGTTAACTGATTGTATTAACCTTTGTTTATGAAAAATTGGGCTTGTCAGGCTATGCATGTTGAGTGATATCAAAGGGCAGAAAAGTGAAGATTCTTTTCGAGAGCCTCATTTCAAGGGGAAAAAACACAAATATCAGAAGTATGATGGCCTTGATAAATGCATTAAAGATCTTTAGTCAAAGTAGTCACAGACAACACTAGTGTGATGTATGCAAACAAAGCCGCCCCCACCCTTATGCAGACTAGCCATGATAATCTGGGAACCTGCATCTCTGAAAACTATCCCTTTAGTCTGCTTATGTTCTGGCAGAGTAAAATGTTTTGGCAGAGACATTGAGCAGAATAAGGATAGACCTTCCCACAAGTGGACGATGTCTTCCTCTGATCACTGTTGCGGTATTCCAGTACTGATGGTGGGAGGTATCTGGCTGAGGTAATATGTCTGTCTGGCATACCAAACCCAAAAACTTTGTATGCTTGAACATCCAGCATAGGGTTTACATAAGCAGATGTAGGAGCTTAAGATTCTCAAACTGTCTTGCAGCCAGTCCAGACACAGGATCTTTGCACCCTTCATTCTGTTCTCTGCATTGTCTGTTACCATTGCCTATTCTTGCTCAGAAAAGTGCCCCTTTGCTGTGAACCCTTATTCTTGTATCAATTTTTTTAAAAAGATTTGTAAATGTCAGCTAAGAGAGAGAGAGGTGATTGTGATAGGCAGATATCTTATAAGGACGTCCACTCCATGTTTATTCTGCATAAGGGCCGATCACAGTTACAGAAATTGTAAGACCTACCAATCATTTGTTTTGTAAAATCCTCGATACTCATCTTTTTTTTTTAAATGCATACTCAGACTCTTGTGCAAAGCAAAATGTCAACACCTTTGAGCTCTGACATCTCACTTACACCTAAGATTGTCAGGAAAACTAGGCCTGACCATTGTACTGCGCAGTCTTCTGATTCAGACACTCCTACTAAGATGCTGCAAGAACCTGCTGTATATCCTACTCTCTCAGATGGCCAGCACTGTAACCTTGCCAGCGGTTGATATAGTCAGACTCCCACAAGTCCAGTGTGACTGCTTACACCAGTATGGCTGAGAAGGGGGAACCAAAGGTGAATCATTCCAGAGGGACTGGAAGGCAAACCTCACATTGTTAGGGAAGAGGTGCATGGCACATTGATACAGTTTTATTAGAGTTCTGACCTGCCTTGCACCATGAGAGCTGAAAACCACCTGTAAGAAAAAGAAGCACAAAACCAAGCGGATCTCTGAAGGAAAGGAATGGGTTGGATTTTTCATAGTCTTTCTACTCCTCCTCCTACTTCACACCTCTCAGAAGAGACCACATGAATATTCATCTGAGGAGGTTATCGAGTTTGTTTCAATTGATTCCTTGGCATACTTATAAGAAATTCATTATCCTGGACAGTTTCCCATGCCTTTCTCTCATTTCTAAACAGCCTGTGTACATTCCTTTCAAATCCCAGCAATAATGAAGAATACTGGACTGAGATGGTGCTTTTTTTGTGACATTTACAGTGTTACAGCAAAAGCATAGTTTTACTCATGAACGCTGCTGTCCTAACATTTTAAATCATGATCTCTGGTGTTCTCGTTTAATTCCGTGCAAACATCTAAAAATACTAATTTTTTAAAATATAATGTTGCACTTTGTGTTTATTAAATTTTATTGTAGTAACAATTTTAAATAGACAATATGAGATTCAAAAAATATTTTTTGTAATTATGAATTTTCAGCTATGATGTTTTACACTGATTCTTGAAATAAACAATGTCAGTATAACACTATTTAAAACAGATATATAAACAATATTTGAAATGTGTCTGTAATGGAGAATACTGGACAATAAAACTATATAAAATTGTTGCTAAAATAAAAATGTATACATTTTAGACATTAGCTCAATTGATTCATATATTTTATTCAGTATTCCCCTTCTGGAAAAACAGCTTTTGCACAATGCTGATGACTTCAGGTGGTGATAATGGAAAACACTGGACTAAACTTAACTTGCGGTTTGTATTCGTAAATGCGAGTTACTCAGTCTAGTGTTCTTAGTTATCACCCAAATCCCAACTCTCTGTTGTCAGTAGCCCGTGCTTCTATAATTCCGGCAAAATTGCATTTCTGGTAACAGCCTGTAACTTTCCTGTCGTCAGTTCGGACTCCTTGCATTTTTTTTAACCGATTAAAAGGGTAAGATCCTTGACACATCTGTCCTTTCTCAGGCATGATCCAGGCACACCATTTGATTAGGTGGCTAATTCAGAGTTGAACAGTTGGCTAAAGAAGGTTGATGGAATTAAACTCTGGACAAAGGAAGCTGCTCATTAACATCTCTGAGCATTAGTCCTTTGTGCTAATTGCTGTCATTTTTTTAGCTTGGGCAGAACTGTAATTGAATAACTTAAAGTCCCCTATTTTATTCTTGACAAGCTTGCATCTAGATATGTTGTTCACCACCTGTACTTACCTCTCCCCTCCCATTCCTCAGGGGTGCTTCCCTCGTGTAGTGTGGTGTCTGGGGATAATTCCTATTGTTGTTCCCCTGCCAACCCTGCTGTTGTCTCTGCCTCATCAGTCTCTCGGACCTCCTCAGAGGCTGCACTTATAAAGGGCTGTTAGGTTCAACATCATTTTCATACACAACCTCATTGTTAACATCATAGTTATTGACTTGGTTGACTTATTTGGTAAAGGGATTACCTTTGTCCCCTCTAGACAGGCTAGCATTGATGAATCCCTTGTACAGCTTAAATTATTTGTGACTAAGTTAAACTTGGGTCTGTATTTCCATCAAGGTCCACATGAACATCCTAATTTAAACGTTAACACTGTATGTAAGAGACCCAGTACTTTCAACCCACCCCTGCATCCTTTGATTAACTTATTCGAGAGAATGTGTGAAAATGACATCAGGAAAAAAGGTAGGGAAGAAAAATTGGGTAAATTTTCCATCATAATTTAACACGGGAAGAAAGAACTTTATTAAAGGACATCAGTGGCATGCATCAGGTCAGGGTAATGAAACCTGACAAAGGTAGGTGCCTAGTGGTTATGGATGTGACCGAATATGTTGACAGAATGATGCTGTTCGTGTTTCACTGTTGCAGTCATCACATTTGGGTTATCTGCTTGCAGTAGTCCTCAGTCGGCCGGATTAACAAAGTCTTGGGTTCTGCGTCTGTTGCTGTCTAATCTTCCATGACTTCAGGTAATCAGAGGTGTAAAGCATGCAGCTGATGCCATTACATCAGTCTTTCTTCGGTATGGTGCCCAAAGCCGAAGCAGTTCGCAAGTGCTGGTCGGCCGACTCCTGAAATTTTCGTTTTCGAGTTTCAGAACCGAAGTCTTCAACTAAGCTAAGTACCCCATTGGGGAAACTTTTTCTTGCTCTAAACCGATGTCAGTAAAAGTTAATAATTGTATTTATTATGGAAAGCAAGTAGCTCATAAAGATTTTCATTCGTACTGCATTCCTTGCTTAGGCCCTGACCACGATGTACCTTGCTGTCGGTTTTGTGCCTTATTTAAACAACGAACTATTCGTCTGTTTATTTACGCTTGTAAATATTTTTGTACTCTGTTCAGTTATCCAGATATGGCTTCGGTAAGTCACCTGACTACCAACATTGAGAAACAATGCAAAGATAAAGACAGAGACAGACCGCATAGGTCCAAAGCGGACAGTTCACCGGTACTGAGTTTGGCGCTTTCGCAGCCCCTGATACTCGCTACTTCAGATTCGCAGGCCTCTATTGAGACCCATTCGGAGTCCGGTATGCTGCGAGATGCTTCAACTGTGGAACCTGCGGATGTCTCTACCTTGGATGGGTCTGGAGCCGCTGTGCAGGCACCGGCTTCTGAGGGTGAATTCAGGCCTACTGACTTGCATATTAAACCGATGCCATCTTCTTCTTCAAGGCCTAAAACTCTGTCCATGCCTAGAAAACAGATGCCCAGACCGCATGGTCAGGCCTCTATGCCTAAAAAACAAATGATAAGAATGGCTGAAGACCCTTATTACTTTAATCCGGGAAAGCCACCCTTGCCCCTCTGCGAGACCTAGGACTGAGTTTGTTTATGATTCTTCTGATCAGGATTCTGAAATTTTTGTTTCCTCTGTTGACCAGGATTTACCCTTATCTACCTATGAGGATTCTGATGCAGAGGACTCTGTTCCTTCTGCTTCCCCACCAGAGGATTTCTCTTTTGGTGAAACCTTGCGTACTCTTAGGGAGCATTTTCGCTGGGAAAGCCTGGATTACTCTGACTCTAAAATGAGGCTTAGGGATTTCCTACTCCTGCTCCAACACAGGCCTTTAGCTGTCCCTCCTGTACTGGACATTGCTGATGATGCCTTTTTGGAATCTAGCTTGGCCCCTGACTCTCTACCCCTGCTCCCAGAAAGCCTGATAGATATTGCAGGGTTCCTGACTCTCAGAAGTTCCTCTTTAAAAATCCTACTGCGAATCTTGAGACCATTTCACGGGGACCCAAGGGCATTAAGGCTACTACTGTCAGAAGTCCTACCCCCACTGATAGAGATTCCAGGGCGCTGGATAGATGGGGTAAGAAGGTATACACTTCTGCAACCTTGGCCATTAGGGCCTTAAACTGCCAGTTTCACATGTTAAAGTATTAGCAGCATATTATTGGATTACTTAAACAGAAAATGATGTTGATTCCTGACTGCTGAAAATAAAGATTTACAGGATTTAATGCATTCTGCTGAACAAGTTGGAAAACATACTTTGCAATGTGGTTTTGATTCACTAGAGACATCTTGCAGGGCTGCTGTCACTGGGTCTGTACTTAGAAGGTATGCTTGGGTTAAGGAGCAATCTTTGCCAGATCATGTTAAAGCTAGATTGCTGGATGCTCCCTTAAACCTAGACCGCCTGTTTGGCAACAAAGCAGAAGTGCTACTTAAAAAGATGGAGAAAAAAGCTAAATATTTGCAAACTGTTAAAGATTTTCTGCAAGTACAGCCTCCCAAAGTTAGTAGGCATTGGCCCTCTAAAATTGGTCCTTTACTGCCTCTTCCAGGCCTTCTCAGTCCAAACCCAGAACCAGCATAACACCCAGGTTTCAGTCCCAAGGTACTCACAGGGCTAAGTAGTGGGGGGGGCTCCCACTTCCAAAGCAGGGAGTGGTAAGACTCTTCCCCCCTATGGTAATCTGTCTAAATGACTTAACTTTAAGTCTTCCAAGCCCTGCATAACTGACTGTTCCCTTAGGGGGAAAGATTGCCCGGCAGGCAAAAAATTGGGAACTCATTACCCAGGACAAATGGGTTTTAAATTGTTTCCCAAGGATACAAATTCCACATGGTCTTCGCGTTTCACTGTTGCAGTCATTACATTTGGGTAATCTGCTGGCAGGTTGCCCTCAGTCGGCCTGAATTCCAAAGTCTTTGGTCCTGTGTCGGTTGGTGTCTCTTCTTCCATGACGTCAGGTCGTCAGGGGTATAAAACAGGCAGCCAACGCCATTTTCTTTAGTCTTTTTTGCCTTGCGGTGCCCAAAGCAGAAGCAATTTGCAGGTGCTGGTCGGCCGAATCCTGAAATTTTTGAATTCGAGTTTCAGAACCGAAGTCTTCACTTAAAGCTAAGTACACCGTTGGGGAAACATTTTCTTGCTCCATACCGATGTCAGTAAAAGTTAATAATTGCATTACTTGTGGGAAGCAAATACCTCATAAGGATTTCCATTTGTACTGTATTCCTTGCCTTGGCCCAGATCATAATGTGCCTAGCTTGTGCTAGATTTAACCAACACACTATTAAGCGTCAGTATATCTTTGCTTCAAAATATTTTGGAAACAGATTTAACTATCCTAAAATGTCGTCAGATAGCAATCCGACTACCGGAGTTCACAAAAAAACGCAAAGAAATGGACAGAGACAGACCGTCGAGGTCCAAAACGAACGACAAAGCTTCCCCTAAGCCAGTCGCTAGTTCGTTGGTACTCAGTGAGGCAGTTTTGCAGCCCCTGATACCCGCTAATTTTGAGTCGCAAGCCTCTACCGAGACCCATGTGGAGTCCGGCACACCGCAAAATTCTCAAAGTATTGTACCCGCGGATGTCTCTCCCTTAGATGGGTCCGGAGCTGCTGAAAAGGCACCGGCTTCTATATAAAGCCAATGCCAGCTTCACAAAGACAAAAGCAACTTCTAAAACTAAAAAACCGACGCATGAGCCACGTGCTGAGGCCTCTATGCCCAAAAAACAGATGATCAAAATGGCTGAAAACCTAATTACTTTGATCAGGGGTTCCCAACGCCCTCCTGATAAGAGGCCTAGGCAAGACACTGATTATGAATCTTCAGATGAGGTTTCTATTTCTTCTGATTCCTCTTCTGATCAGGAATTTTCTATACCACCCTATGAGGATTCTGATGCAGAGGAATCCATCCCATCTACATCTCCACCTGAAGATTATTCCTTTGGGGAAACCTTGCATACTTTAAGGGAGCATTTCATTGGGAGAGTCAAGATTTCTCAATCAAAAAAGAGGCTTAGGGATTTCCTTCTTCTCCCTCAGCATAGGCCTTTAGCCATACCTCCTGTCTTAGACATTGTTGATGATGTGTTTTCGGAGTCAAGCTTGACTCCTAACCTCTGGCTCCTAGCAAGCCTGACAGATATTACAGGGCTCCTGATTCGCACAATTTTTTATTTAAAAACCCTGCTACTGACCCTGAAACTATCTCACAGGGTCCGAAAGGTGTAAAGGCCTCCGCAGCTAAAAATCCTACCCCCTCTGATAGAGGTTCCATGGTGCTGGATAGATGGGGAAAGAAGGTTTATACATCTGCAACCTTGGCAATTAGGGCCTTAAACTGCCAGTTTCGTATGCTTAAGTATCAACAGCATGTTATGGGATTACTGAAACAGAAAATGATTTCTGAATGTGTAGAAAATAAAGAATTACAGGAATTATTGCATGCAGCAGAACAAGTTGGAAAGTATACTTTGCAATCTGGTTTTGATTCCTTTGAGGCCTCCTGCAGGGCCGCAGTTACTGGATCTGTGATTAGAAGGCATGCCTGGCTAAAAAAGCAAAATTTGCCTGATCATGTTAAAGCTAAATTGCTAGATGCACCTTTACAGCATGATACTCTGGTATTAAGGCAGAAGAGGTTTTAAAGAAAATGTAAGACAAAGCTAAGTCTATACAAACTGTAAAAGACTTCTTACAAGTGCAGCCATCAAGATTCAGTAGACACTGGCCTACAAAAAATTGGTCTTTTCCTGTGTCCGTCAGAGCTCCGCTGGGCAAATCCAGGCGCCCTAAAGGCTGTAGATACCAGTCACAGGATTCTTACAGGTAAAAGCAGTGGGGTGCCTCCAACTCTGGAGGAAATAAAGCGCAACCCTACAGTAAACAGTCTCAATGACTTCCCTTTGCCATCACCAAGCACTTATCTTTTGGCAGCTCCCTTGGGGGGAAAATTAGCACTTTATGCTCAAAATTGGTGGTTAACCCAGGGCAAGTAGATATTAAACATAGTATCCCAGGGATACAGATTTCATTTCCACACTCTGCCAATTCCAAACAGTTGGCCAGATCTGCCAAAAAATCAATGGGCAGAGGCACAGAAACAAGTTACATCCCTCATGGATATGGGGGCTATTCAGCTAGTGCCAGAACAGGAAAAAGGACAAGGGTTTTACTCGACTGTTCTTGGTACCCAGAAAAGACAAGGCCTGGCGCCCAGTACTGGATTTATCAATTTTGAACACATTCTTTGACATTCCAAAATTCAAAATGCTAACTTTGCAGCAGCTTCTGCACATGCTGGGCAAGAACGATTGGCTAGTGACTTTAGACTTAAAAGAGGCATACCTGCATATCCCAATAAGGGAATCATGCAGAAGATACCTCCGTTTCAAGGCTGGCTTCATGCATTGCCAATTCTCTGCACTGCCCTTTGGCTTATCTACTGCACCCAGGGTCTTTACAAAGTGCCTGGCACCAGTAATTGCATTTTGCAGACTAAGAAGTATACAAATCTATCCTTACTTGGACGACTCTCTCATTCAAGCAGAAAACAAGGACATTCTTAATCAGCATCTGGCATTTGTGGAAAGGCTTCTAACTTGCCTAGGGTACACAGTAAACAAAAAGAAATCACAACTGGTACCCTCTCAAAAGATAACATTCCTGGGTGCAAGCTGGAATACAACTGCCCAGATGACTTTCCTCACGCCAGACAAAGGCAACTGACTATTTACTTCAAGCAGATGGCAACAAAATCCCAGTTTATCTGCAAGACAAATTCTGCAGGCTTTGGGGTTCATGGCATCCTGCATTCTACTGATTCCGTATGCAAGACTGCATATGAGGAAACTACAGTGGTACCTAAAAAGTTTATGGAGTCAACATTGTCACAGTCTGTAAACAGATTCCTCTCATTCCTTGCCTACAACAGGAGTTTATTTGGTGGGCAGAGACATGTCACCAGAACATGGGACGGTCTTTCACTCTACCCCCTACCAGCCAGACCTTAACTACAGATGCATCAGACTATGCATGGGGGGGCCCACCTGGCGGGGAGATGCATTCAGGGCATATGGACCCCAAAACAAATGCATCTGCATATCAACCAGAAAGAGATGTTAGCTGTTCAGAATGCCCTGACAGCCTTCAAGGACTTACTTCATCCAGGACAACTACTGATAGACTGACAACACCACGGTTATGTGGCACATAAACAAGCAGGGGGGTGCACACACTCATATACCCCCTTTGCAGACTAGCCATGGCATTGTGGGACACAGCCTTGACTTACCAAGTACATCTTCAAGCTCAGTTCCTGCCAGGAAAACAAAATACTCTGGCAGACCTAAGCAGAAACCTTATGGACCCTCACGAGTGGAAACTGGATCCACAAGTCTTCAGCATGATAACAAAGAAATGGGGGAGCCTGGACATAGATCTATTTGCCTCTCCTTGGAATTATCAACTGGACAAATTCTGCACAAGGACATATCACACACAAGCATAGAAAGTGGATGCTCTATCTTTCATTTGGAAAAACCTATCGGTTTACACCTTTCCTCCTCTGCCTCTTCTACCCAAGGTCCTACTAAAGGTCAGACAAGAAAAACCAAAATGATACTAATTGCCCCTGACTGGCCCCGCCGTCAGACAAGAAAAAACAAAATGATACTAATTGCCCCTGACTGGCCCCGCCAACACCGGTATCCAATCCTAAGGAATATGTCTCAACTCCCAGCTTGGTACTTGCCTCATATACCTCATTTACTGTCTCAGCAAAACAATCAGATCCTGCACAATCAGCTCCAAACACTGAACCTGGCAGCATGGCTGATCATGTAGTTATTCAAACAACACCACTCAGTAAATCTGTGATGGATGTCATTTTAGAAGCCAGAAGGCCTAGTACTAGAAAATCTTATGCTGA
The DNA here is from genome assembly GCF_019279795.1 of Protopterus annectens. Lineage (NCBI taxonomy): Eukaryota > Metazoa > Chordata > Ceratodontiformes > Protopteridae > Protopterus > Protopterus annectens. Next base: position 1,226,640,439 of record NC_056741.1, on the reverse strand, counting down.
TAAATGGAAGAGATTCTATGCTTGGAACCAAGCACAAGGAACTGACACAGCAAAGCCAAATATTCCTCAGATTTTTACAGTACTTGACTGAGATGCTTGACAAAGACCTATCTTTTTCATCAATAAAAATCCATGCCTCTGCCATCTCGGCTCATTACAACACAGAGCCACCGATCTTTTCTCACCCTTTGCTAAAACAATATCTTAGAGGGGCCAAAAATGTAAGGCCTCCCAGAAGATCACCAATTCCTGCATGGGACCTCAATTTTGTGTTGGAAAAGCTCACCCTGCCTCCATTTGAACCAGCTGCTACTGCAGATATAAAGTTTTTATCATGGAAAACAGCTTTACTCCTGACAATCACTTCAGCAAGAAGGGGTTCAGAGCTACAGGCCCTCATGGCCATGGAGCCTTTTGTCATATTTTACCCAGACAGGGTGTCCCTCAGGACCAATCCTTCCTTTATGCCTAAGGTGGTTTCCAGTGTGACTCTTAACCAAACTTTTCATCTGCCAACTTTTTATCCAAATCCACAGAACAAGGGGGAGCGGATTCTGCATTCCTTGGACGTACACAGGCAACTAAGATTCTGCTTAAACAGGACCAAAGCTCAAAGAAAAACTGAGCAGCTATTGGTGGCATTTGCATCAGGATCAGAGGGAAAGGCTGTTTCACAGCAGACTATTTCAGAGTGGATAAGCCACTGCATTTGTTTCTGCTACTTGCATCATGGTAAACCGGTGCCCAAGGGCATTAGGTCTCATTCCACCAGGGCTGCATCCACATCAGCAGCCTTTCTCCGAGGGGTTCCAACCAAAGACATTCTAGAAGCTGCTACTTGGAGTTCTGTTCATACATTTACAAAGCATTATCATTTGCCTCTCTTCCCTAAGTCCAGGGCAGGCTTTGCCACTGCAGTTCTGCAGGGCCTTATGTCCTCCCCTAATGCTGTTAGCTCCAGCCTCTCATCCATAGCTTTGGGATTCTACCCAAATGTAATGACTGCAGCAGTGAAACATGAAGAACATAGTACAGTTGTGTACACTTAGCATAAATGTAGATGTTCGAGTGTATTCACTGTTGCAGTCCGGGTTACCCGCCATCCCCCTTTTATTCTGGAGCTTCTCTTTCCTTCACTATATTCTACAGCCTTCGTGGTGTATTTGCTTTTAGATGAAGGTAAAGTTTATGTTGTTGCATGTATATATAGTTTTATATATATTTATATATATTTTTTCTCCCCATTTGGGGGCACCTGACAACTGGGGCAAGAAAAACTAAAGAAAATGGCGTCAGCTGCCTGTTTTATACCACTGACGTCATGGAAGAAGAGACTGCAACTGATGCAGGACCCAAGACTTTGGAATTCAGGCCGTCTGATGGCAACCTGCCAGCAGATTACCCAAATGTAATGACTGCAACAGTGAATATACTCCAACATCTACATTTATGGTAAGTGTAGACAACTGTACTTTTCACTCCTTACCAACCCCAAATGGTTGTCCAGATCTACCCTGAAATCAGTGGGCAGAGGCTCAAAAGCAAATTCTCATGTTGAATAGTCAGATTAGTGTGAGTGACCTTGGATTTCTGAAGGTACTGCACCCTAGGGACCCCCACCATTTTTGGCATACCCAAGATTCATAAGAGTTTAGAAGACTCCCCATTGAAGCCTATTATGGATGTAAAGGCCTAAAAACCCCTGCCTATAGCTAAATACATAGATGTGAACATTAAGAATCTCTTGAGTGAACATAAATATAGTTTCAGGGATTCTTGGGATTTTTTATCAAACGTTTCAGATTTATATTCTGAAGAATTATTTGTCACTATCGGATGTATATGATCTTCTGTCATTCCACACTCTGAGGGGTTGGATATGTTCTATGAGTTTTTATGTAGCCACCCTAGTGTAGACCACAACAAAAGCACTATTACCACCTTAATGAACCTGTGTTTAAGAAGCAGCTTTATAATTTTTGAAAATCAGTTGTTTTGACAACTTAAAGGTGTGGCAATGGATACAATTAGTGTGCCCACGTTTGCCAACATTGTTCTTGCCCAATGGGAAAGTCAGTACATCCTCACTGAGTTTAATAACTGTTGGCCGCTTTACGGACGATATTTAGATGAGTCATTTTTTTGGAAAGGTGGTAGGGAAAAACGTAATGAATTTTTTGTACATTTGAACAGCCATACATTTTTTACGTTTACCATGGAAATAGGTGAAGAGAATGTTCATCTCAAAGAATAGAGGTGAAGGTAGGTTTGACTCTAACATATACAGAAAACCTACCCACTCTAACTCATTACTTCATTTAAAATCCACCACCCTATCTATCAGAAAAAAGTCCCTGATCAAAGGCCAGATGGTAAAACTCAACCGTATGGTGAGTAATGACTCTACCTTTAGTGAATAATGTGCAGTTTTGAAGGATATGTTGACCAATAGAGGGTATCCAGCTATATTCTTGGATAATATTTTTTGGGAGATCAGGAAAAGACAGGCATTTTAAGCCACTACTTCGGACAAACAGTGATTTAGTTACTATGAATGGTAAGAGAGACATATAGTGAGTTTTCATAGTCCTAATATTGCCATGAACATACATTTTGACAGCATTAGGGACATAATACAGCATAACTGGGACATCTTTAGGGCTGACAGTGAGTATGTGGAGAAAATGGGGAAGGACCCTGTAGTGGTGTATAAGAAAGGTCTATGCTTCAAAAACATACTAATTTCTACCTATATAAAAATGCCTGCCCGTTTCCTGGCCTGAATGAGTGTAATTCGATTGTGTGTCCTACGCTTGAAAAATCTGTTAAGGTGAATTCTCATTTGTATTTTTAGATTTGAGACTTTGCTGCTTTTATGAGCAAATACATGTGCAGTTCTTTGAGATCGAAATTACAAGTCAAAACTTTATTTTTATCTATTTTTAACTATTTTAACATTGTTAGTTATATAAAGCTTAACATAATTCTTTACTTGGAGATTTTTATACATTTTTATATTTACATTTGTTAGTATATTATTTTTATATTTTTTATCATTGTTCATTATAGCATTGTATTTTCTGAGTTGCGACCTGCATGTATATGAGATTTTATATAGGTAGAAATTAAACAAACAATATATAAAAAACAAACAATAAAAAATAAAGAATTAACTAGTAGTTGCAAGTCTCACCAGTAGGGCGAGCTCTCTGCATAGTACATGTGTAGTGCTGCGTGACTTCAATGCGATTTCAATGAGATTTGGGTGCTATAAAATGCTCTAGTAGATTATTAACTTAAAGTTTTGTTTCTGATGAAGTTGGATACTTAAATCTGACGAAAAGTGCATGTTTAAAGAGAAGAATAAATATTTCAAACACAGGTTTCGTAGTGGATTTTTCACGTGGTGTTGGAAGACAGTGTTTGGGAAGTTTTTTGTTTACCTGCTTCTTCCCTGACGTCACTGTGCCAGGGGTATATAAGATGCATCCGACGCCATTTTCTTCAGTTTTTCTTGCCGCGCGGTGCCCGAAGCAGAAGCAGTTCGCAAGTTCCGGTCTGCCGACTCCTGAGATTTTCAAATCGAACTTCAGACCGAAGTCTTCATAAAGCTAAGTAACCCCGGTGGGGAAACTTTTCTTGCCTCAGTCCGATGTCAGAAAAAGTTAACAGTTGCATTTCTTGTGGGAAGCAAATACCTCATAAGAACTTTCATTCTTATTGTATTCCTTGCCTAGGCCCAGACCACGACGTCACAGGTTGTCTTTTTTGTGCTAGGTTTAATAAACGTACTATTAAATGTCGGTTTGATTTCACCTGACATTATTTTGGTAGGAAATTTAATTATACCATGCTGTCGGAGCAACCGACTGGAATACACAAAAAAACACAAAGGTAAGGACAGGCAGCCGAAATCCAAACCGGATTCCGAGGACTCTGCTAGGCCAGTCGCGTGTTCTCCGGTTTTCAGTGAGGCGCCTATGCAGCCCCCGACGACCGTTGATTTAGAACCCCAGGCGGAGATTACTAGGCCTCCACAACCTTTACCTTTAGGCCCTTCCAACTCCATACCTGAAGGAGATTCTGGTGCAGTTGAAACGCCTGCAGTTGCTGAAGGCGTCTTCAGACTGACTACACTCACTATTAAATCCTATGCAAAACTGAAAACTCCTTTAAAAACAAAGAAGACTGCACAGCAGTCTCCAGCACAAGGCCCCATGCCTAGGAAACAGATGCTTAAGATGGCTGAAGATTTAATTACCCTAATCAGGGGTTCTCATCCCCTTCTTGATAAAAGGCCACGGCAGGAGGAGGGCTATGCTTCTTCTGACCAGGTTTCAATTTCCTCAGACTCTTCTGAGGACAAGAATATTCCTTTCCCCCTTATGAAGATTCTGATGCTTTAGAGTCTATCCCTTCTGCATCTCCCCCAGAAGACTTCTCTTTTGGGGAAACCTTACATACTATGAGGGAACATTTCCACTGGGAAGGCCAGGATTATTCTGATTTTAAGAAAAGGCTCCGAGAGTTCCTATTACTACCCCAGCACAGACCACTTGCAATTCCACCTGTGTTAGACATTGTGGATGATGTTTATTCAGAATCTAGCCTTAACCCAGATTCACTACCTCCTGCACCAGCCAAACCAGACAGATACTACAGAGTCCCTGACTCGCACAAATTCCTGTATAAAAGCCCTGTTGCTGACCCAGAAACCATTTCCCAGGGTCCCAAAGGGGTTAAAGCCTCAACTGCTAAAAATCCTGTGCCCTCTGAAAGGGATTCTAGAGCACTAGACAGATGGGGAAAGAAAGTTTATACCTCAGCTACTTTAGCTATGAGGGCCTAAAATTGTCAGTTTCACATGCTGAAATATCAACAATATCTGATGTCTCAAAACAAAAAATGCTTGCACGTACAGACCAACCAGATTACAAGGAAATGCAAGATTTGTTACATTCAGCTGAACAAGTGGGCAAAAGTACCTTGCAATGTGGATTTGATTCATTGGAAGCTTCTTGTAGAGCAGCAGTGACAGGGTCTGTCATACGTAGGCATGCTTGGCTAAAAGAACAAACTTTGCCTGATCATGTTAAAGCAAAGATATTGGATGCACCCTTACAGCAGGATGTTTTATTTGGTGTAAAAGCAGAAGAAGTTTGTAATCAGCCTTGTAATCAAATCTAGTAATCCTACCCTTCAAGATGGAGACATCCACCCTAACCCAGGTCCAACTCTCCCTTCCCCCCTGGTGACTATGCCTAAAACCAATAATAGCTTCTTAGTAGGACATCTTAATACCCAAAGCTTAAACAACAAAGTACCATACCTTCATGCCCTCCTTCACACACACTCATTTGATATTCTTTGCCTCTCAGAGACCTGGCTAAAACCTAGCACCAAAGACACTGAGATTATTCCCCAAGGCTATAATATAGTAAGACTCGACCGTCCCAAAAGAAAAGGTGGTGGTGTTGCAATTCTTTTTAAAAATCATTTGAATATCACTACCCTTCCAGCTTCACCAACTCAAGATAGCAAGATAGAAGCCATCATGATCAAACTCCAATTAAATTCCAAAAAATCCCTTTATATCATCTGTATGTACCTGCCTCCTGGTAACAATATACCAATCCTTGAAAACTATCTTAGTTGGATATCTGCTACTTATCTACAGGAAACCATCATACTAGGCGACATGAACATAGACTGGAATAATATTAATGCTGAAAATCCTTAGTCTCATATCAACCTTCAAGGTTTTACCCAAACCATTACCTTAACTACTAGGCTCGATAAACATATTAATAGAGAAAGCATTTTAGACTGGATACTTATAAACAGGGTAAAAAATGATTACAAAGTAGGAACCTTGCCAGATGATGTCAGTGATCACTCTTTAACTTTTATAACAAGAGAAAAAGCTGATTGTTTAAATCCCCACATTACGAGAAAAATACGCACCGTCAAACATTTTAATCTTGACCTATTTCAGACTGAACTCAGTGCATGTAACTGGAACCCCTTAAAAACACTTCCTCTAGAAAATGCAGTACTACATTTTAACAAAATGTTTTTATCCATTCTTGACGTACATGCTCCTGAACGTAATATTAGAATGAAATCTAATACAGCCCCTTGGCTCTCCCATGAAACCAAAAAACTCATTCTCACTAGAAATAAAGTCTGGGCTAGATGGAGATCCCACAGAATTAACCCTGATCTTCTACACTTCCGACAGCTTAGAAATCTAATTAAAAAGGCAGTGATAGCTGACAAAAAAAAATTCTATGTCGAACTACAACAAACTCATCTTAATTCTAAACTTTTTTGGTCCTCAGTCAATAAACTCCTCTCCCCAGGAACTTCCAAAACACCGCCCCCACTAAATGCAGACCCTGATACCCCACAACAAACTGCAGATGCTTTTAACTCTTTCTTCACTGAAACTATACAAGCTCTAGCTAAACAACTTAATGCCAACAATTTCTGTCCACCAAGTGACCAATCAAACTCCTCCTTTAAATTTTCACTACAACCTATCTCTACATCGTACATTCACAGACGACTTCTCAAACTAAAACTGTGTTACCCCCTCTGCTGATAAGCTCCCTTCTCTTTTTCTTCAAAAGGCTGCCAAGGTTATTGCATATCCTATATCTATTCTCATAAATAGGACAATCAAAGAAGGAATCATCCCTGTTATTTGGAAGGTGTCTCATATTATCCCACTTCACAAAGGTGGAAACTCGACTGACTATTCTAACTATAGACCCATTGCTCTCCTCTCACCTTTGGCTAAGATTATGGAAAAATGTATCCACCTTCAACTTGTACAATATCTCTCTCTTCATAACATAATAGCAAACTGTCAACATGGCTTTAGACCTCATCACAGTACTACCACTGCCCTGCTTTCCTTTGTAGATACTATTAATCAGAACCACAACAACAACTTACTCTCTTCTGCCCTCTTCATTGACCTCTCCAAAGCATTCGATATGGTCAACCACTCTTTATTACTTAATACTCTTGAATCCCTCTCGTTTGATATCCCAGCCATTAAATGGTTTAAATCTTACCTTACAAACAGAAAACAAGCTGTTCTTTGGGATAACCACACTTCTTCTCTTTTGCCCGTTTCTATCGGCGTTCCGCAAGGCTCTATCCTTGGCCCACTTCTCTTCTCCCTCTTCATTAATGATCTTCAAACAATAATCCCTCAAGCAACCTGCATTCAATACACTGATGATTCTACACTCATCTGCTCAGCTTCTTCTACCCCAGAACTTATCTCTCTCACCCAAAAAGTGTTCAATACCGTAGAAACATGGTTCTCTAGTCGATTCCTCTTACTAAATGCTAAAAAAACTAAACTTCTTCTTTTTACCCCCCCATCCAGGACCTCCGCCGTACATTTCTCCATCTCTTCCAACAGTGCCACACTCATCTCACCTGACACTTCAACTAAATTGTTAGCTATTACAATTGACAATAATCTCTCATTCACCCTACACATAAACAACTCCATAAAACTAGTTAACAGAAAAATAGGATCCTTATATCGAATCAGACCATTTCTTACACCATCTACTAGAACAAGGATTGCTCACTCCCATCTTATTTCTACTCTTCTTTATGCTTCACCTATCTTCACCAACCTCAAAAAAAAACAACCTTAACAAACTGGCAACCTGCTATAATAACATTGCCCGCTTCGCTACTGGTAACCCCTATAAAACCCATCACTGTCTTAACTTAAAACTTCTAGGCTGGCCAGAGTTTCAGAACTATCTTATAATCCATCAACTCTGTATTGCCCATAAAATACTGTACCAACCTAATAATACCCCGATACTCTCACAACTCATAATCCCCTATAAAAATCTCAACTCTCTCCGCTCTTCCAGTAAACTCCTGACTAGTTCTATAAAATCAAATAACAATACTGGCAACTCACTATTTACCAATACTGTAGGGACAAAATGGAATTTGTTACCTACTAATATAACAAAGATAACATCATTGCCTCTTTTCAAACAGAATATTAAACTGCATTTCCAAAATCACTGGCTTTGTTCCTGTAGTAAACCTGATTAGCTTTCCACTAGTACTACTTAATCTTAAAACTATCTCTCTTACTCCTGTTTACTCTTTTCTCTACTTGGCTCTCTTTTCTCCTCCCACTGTTCTCTACCTGTTATCTGCCTTTAACTTGCTCTCTTTTCCACAATTAATCCCTATCTTTTTTCCCTTACTTTCTTATTCACTCTACTTTCCTTGCCTCCAATCCTTGTTTACTTTATCTGATAAGTATTTTTCAACTTGTATAATGTGACTTGCACTGTATTGTGTGTTATAGTAATTAACTCTTGTAGTAGTACTTTACATTGAAGGGTTTGCTAGTTTTTGTTTTTTGCAAACTCTATTACTAACTCTGTTATTATTATTATTATTATATTTTTTTGTATGAATCGTTTTTCTGTATGTATCTAACTCTGTGGAGCTTTTCTCCCCGGGCCGCTACTGAAAATGGAAATATCTCCAGCTAGACTAGCCCAGTCAACAAATGTAAAATAAATAAAGTTTTAAAGAAAATGGAGGATAAGGCAAAATCTATTCAGACGGTCAAGGATTTTTTACAGGTTCAACCTCCTTGTTTCAGCAGAAATTGGCCAACCAAAAACTGGTCCTTACCAGCTTCTGCCAGACCACAGAGGGTCAGATACAGATGCCCAAGAGGCAGGGACCAGCCACAAGGCTCTTACCAGCCTCAACAATGGAGTGCCACAACCCAAAAAGGAGGAGAAGAGAAGTCTCAAGCTTCCAGAAGACAAACACAATGACTTACCCCTCAGACTACCAAGCAAAACCCTCTTGGCAGCTCCCTTGGGGGGGGGACTAGCTCTTTTTACAGACAATTGGCACATCATCACAAAAGACAAATGGGTCCTAAATATTGTATCTCAAGGCTACAGATTCCACTTTCACACTTTGCCAAGGATAACAGGAATGCCAAACCTGCCACCAAATCAATGGGCAGAGGCTCAAAAGCAAATTTCAACTCTCATGGACATGAGAGCCATTTAGCAGGTTCCTACACAGGAGCAAAGACAAGGATGTTACTCAAGACTGTTTTTAGTTCCCCGAAAGGACAAAGCCTGGAGACCCATTCTGGACCTTTCATTTCTGAACACATACCTGGAAGTACCCAAATTCAAGATGCTAACACTACAGCGACTTCTTCCCATGCTGGGCAAGAAGGCATGGCTAGTAACATTGGACCTCAAGGAGGCATACCTGCATGTCCCTATCTGACAAAATTGCAGAAGATACCTCCGATTACTGCAGGTTCAACCCATTACCAATTCTCTGCACTGCCCTTTGGCTTATCTACTGCTCCCAGGGCCTTCACAAAATGCCTGGCACCAGTAATTGCATACTGCAGACAAAGAGGGATTCAAGTATATCCATACCTGGACGACTGTCTTATTCAAGCAGAAAGCAAGGACATTCTTTTAAAGCATCTGGCGTTTGTCAAAAACCTTCTAAGTTGCCTAGGGTACATAGTAAACGAAAAGAAGTCAAAACTAGTGCCCTCACAAAACGCAATATTCCTGGGTGCCAGCTTAAATACAATGGCCCAGATGGCTTACCTCACGCCAGACAAGCAAAGACATCTGACTCAATACTTCAAAATGATGGCAACAAAGACCCAACTCCCTGCAAGAAAAATTCTGCAGGCCTTGGGATTCATGGCATCTTACATACTACTAATACCATTTGCAAAACTGCATATGAGGAAATTACAATGGTATCTGAAAAGCGTATGGTCTCAACACAGCCACAGCTTGGAAACAATAATGCCACTCATTCCCTGCCTTCAACAGGAGTTTTTATGGTAGGCTCAGGCATGTCACCTCAACAAGGGTCAGCCTTTCACCTTACCCACAGCCAGGCAAACTATAACAGCAGATGCATCGGATTATGCCTGGGGAGCACACATGGCAGGACAGTGTATTCAGGGCAAATGGCCTGCAAACCAAAGGCATCTACATATCAATCAAAAAGAGATGCTAGCTGTACAAAATGCCCTAACAGCTTTCAAGGACCGTCTACATCCAGGACCACTCCTAATAAAGATGGAGAACACCACAGTGATGTGGTACATAAGCAAGGGGGTACACACTCCTGCCCCCTATACAGACAAGCAATGATCTTGTGGAACACAGCACTGACCTACCAAGTTCAACTACAAGCACAATTCCTGCCAGGAAAGAAAAACACACTGGCAGACGATCTAAGCAGAAACATCACAGATCCTCACAAGTGGAAACTAGATCCACAAGTATTCGCAATGATAACTCAAAAATGGGGGAGTCCAGACATAGATCTGTTTACTTCCCCCCAAAACTACCAACTATGGAAATTCTGCTCAAGGACATGCACACTAGCTTGGAAAGTGGACGCCCTCTCATTCAGTTGGAAAACATTGACAGTGTATGCCTTTCCTCCACTGCCTCTTCTGGCAAAGGTGCTGCTGAAAGCCAGATTAGAGAGGCCACAAATGATACTCTTTGCTCCAGACTGGCCACGCCAGTACAGGTATCCAATACTAAGGAACATTGCTCAAGGCCCACCATGGATTTTGCCTACAATTCCTCATCTGCTCATTCAGCAAAACAATCAGATTCTACACAGCCAGCTCAAGACACTAAATCTGGCTGCATGGCATATTGCTTAAATAACCAGTCAGCACTTCTCTCTAAAGCTGTGATGGACGTCATTCTGGAGGCCAGAAGGCCTAGCACCAGGAAAGTCTATTCAGACAAATGGAAAAGGTTCTGCGCCTGGAACCAGGCTAAAGGCCAAAATCCCCTTGTCCTAAATATTCCTCATTCTTAAATCTTTAACTGAGATGTTGCACAAAGGACTTTCCTTCTCATCTATTAAGATCCACACCTCAGCTATTTCAGCTCAATTCAACAAGGATCCTCATATATTTTCACATCCATTACTAAGACAGTTCCTCAGAGGGGCTAAAAACATAAGATCGCCCTGGAGAGCACCAACTTGGGATCTCAACTTTGTTCTGGAAAAGCTAACACTTCCGTCCTTTGAACCAGCTTTCACTGCTGATCTACAGTTCCTATCATGGAAAACTGCCTTGCTGCTAGCAATAACTTCAGCACAAAGAGACTCTGAACTACAGGCCCTAATGGCAGTGGAGCCTTTCATCATTTTTCATCAAGACAGTCTCTTTGCGAACTAACCCTTCCTTTATGCCAAAGGTGGTATCCAGTGTGGCCCTAAACCAAACCATTCATTTGCCCACCTTTTATCCATACCCCCAGGACAAAGGGGGAAGGCTCCTACACTTTTTAGACATTCACAGACAATTACGTTACTACTTGGATAAAACTAAGGCTTTCAGAAAATCTGACCAGCTCTTTGTATCCTATGCTGCAGGATCTCGAGGAAAAGCCATCTCAGAACAGACCATTTCAAAATGGATAGGACATTGTATCCGTTTCTGCTACACACACCATGGGAAATCTGTGCCTGTTAACATCAGGCCCCATTCCACCAGGGCTACAGCAACATCAACCGCCTTCCTCAGAGGGGTACCAACCAAGGATATTTTGGAGGCTGCCACCTGGAGTTCAGTGCACACCTTTACCAAGCACCATCACTTACCTCTATACTCTAAAACCAGAGCTGGCTTTGCCACTGCAGTTCTGCAGGGCCTACTAGCCTCTGCAAACCCTGTCTAGTTCCACCACCCATCCTTAGCTTTGGAATTCAACCCAACAGTGGTGACTGCAGCAGTGTAACACAATGAACATAGTACAGTTTTGTACCTACCATAAATGTAGATGTTCGAGTGTTCACACTGCTGCAGTCCAGGTTACCCTCCCTCCATCCCCTCTGAACTAGCTAGATTTATCTATTCCTTTCTATCCTATACAACCTCTGTGGTGTATTTGCTTGTGACTGAAGGTTTTGTTTTATTTTTATCTGTATTTTTTTATATAGAAATATGTTTTGCCTACCTATTGGGGGCATCTGACATCTGGGGCAAGAAAAACTGAAGAAAATGGCGTCGGATGCATCTTGTATACCCCTGGCGCACTAACGTAAGGGAAGAAGCGACAGCAACCGACACCGCACCAAGACTTTGGAACTCGGGCCGACTGCGGGACAGGCTGATGGCAGGATAACCCAACAGTGATGACTGCAGCAGTGTGAACACTCGAACATCTACATTTATGGTAGGTACAAAACTGTACTTTCTGACGAAAGCACTAAACTTTTATTAAAGTGGAGTTCTGCAGTTCGTGGTCCACTCTGTTTTATTGTTTTCTACCGGTGTATTTTGTGCTTTTGTGATTTTACTGTCCTTCCATATAATGATGTCATCCACATATCTTGTGTATAATCTACATGAATCTGTAAAGCTACTATTGAAGAGAGAACTGTTTTCTCACTGGTTCATGGCTATATTCGCAGAAAGAGAAACTTGTGCAGAGCCCATTGTCACACCTTTCTTTTTTAAAAAGTATTGTCCTTCAAATTATTTTTTCAGAACAATATCTAATTCCTCATATAAATTTTATCTTGTCACCCCTTTATTAAACAATCCTTAAACTATTTCACCCCTGTCCCATGTGGGATTAGAGTGTATAAATCTCTAACATCCACTATTAAATATATCCTCATTTTTAAATTCCAATTTATCAGTCTTACTCAAAGTCCCACAAATCCTTACAAACATGTTGTTCCTGCTGCGCAGATTTTTTTTTCCATCTAGAAACTTAGCACAGGCATATGTAACAGACCCACAAACTTCGTTTATGGGATGCATAGGAAGATTGTCTGCTTTTATAAATTTTTGTCACTCCATGTATAGTTGGTACCGTAGGTGTTACAGTATTCAAGTAACTGTAACTGAATTCATCTGTATTTATTTGTTCAATAAACAGGTCATTTGGTTGTGCTCTAATTTTTTAATATGCTATATTCATTTTGTTCTTAGACGTTTGTCTATAACTGTCTTCCAATAGCATCTGAAACGTCTTATCAATATAATCTGATTTTTCTATCAACACTAACTTTCTCCCCTTATCGGATTTCATTATTTTGATGTTATTTTTAATGAATTTCAGGTCATTTCAATCATTTTTAGTAATGTTGTATTCATTTTCTGGTTTTCTGTTAAGCATATTTCTCAAGTCTAATTCACGTACTTTGTCATATAATTGCAAAAGTAGATGGAGAGAGTTAATTGTGCTGGACACCCTTAAATTTGCCATTGCTGTGGAAAGCTCTTTGAAAATAGTTAAAATTCAATTTTCTAACAAATTGCTAATATCCATCAGTACATTCGCAATGACAGCTTTTCTTGGCACAAAAGACGGGCCCTTGCCAAAAACATCATCGCATTATGGAATCTGTGTGATACAAAATCATAAACTTTAAAATCACCATCCGTATTAGTCACAGTGGAACACAAATGCTTAACACTCATTGTCCTCAAGTTCATTAAATTTAGATATTTTGTTTAAGAAATTTGTTATTGTTTGCATTTTGTGAGCTGTTTATCTATTGTAATTGCACGGACAGCAAAATGTATATAATGACGGACATTTACATTTTTGAGTGTGTTCTTTGGGGGCTTGGCAGTCATGTTATTTTACAAGTACATTTAAATGAAATTCTTTTAAATGACTTTCATTAGAAGTCATCGTTTTATTTTAACGACAAAAGTGAAAGTGTTTATCTGATGAATAAAGCTTTGTAACGGTATGAGTGTCGTGTGTTAGCGTTCATCCTTGGTGTTTTACAAGTTTGTCTTATACTTGTATCTGTGGTTTTGAGTTTGTTTCCACAGCATACTGGTGCATTTAACATTTGCAAATCTCAACCCCTTCATTGGGCACCTCAGTGCTTAGGCCTGTTTGCTGCCATTTCAGTTGTCTTCTGTGATATGTTGTCTAAGGGAGCTTCAACATGTATATGTCCCTTACCATTTGATGATCATTGTCCACTTCTATGATTTTGTGATTGTGAACCCTAAGACCAGCTTCACTGAACTTGTGTCATTTCTTGCTTACTTGGACTTCTTTTTACATTTGAGTTTCAAGTCAAGACCCTTATTTGTTTGTCTCCCCAGTGGCTCGCATCTCAATCGTCTCTGGTCCCAGGACACTAACCATCCTGTCTGCAGTTTTTCCTCTTCCACTTCTACACCCCCAGCTCTTCTGCTTGCCTGTGCTGAGTATCTCTCCCCCTTAGTGGTAAGGCATCCTCCTTCCTCTTGCACTTTTTGTTTAGGACCTGGATACATTGTTCCTCTCTCATGTGCCTAACTGTCCCCCTCTAGTCACTTCTGTGTTGATCTCTCCTTGTGGTGGTGGTCTGTACATAACCATTTCTGAAAATCGACCTAATGCTGCATACCATTGATCTTTGCATCTGTAGTTACACCTTACAGAAGGGTTTCTTGTTTATTTGTACTGCCAGCTGATAGTCTTGTCCATTAGTCCTTATTCCTCTAGTAGCTGTGCTTGGTTGGGTGGAGTAAGAAGATTTGTTCTTTGTTCCTGTCTTAAAAAGATGGGGAGTGCAAGAGGTCCTTGGCTTTCTTGTTGAGAAAGCAAGTGATTTGAGGTTCAAATCCTGTGCATCTTTAACTTCATTGTAGCCACCATCTTCACTACACCCAGTTCATAGGTAATAACTAGGCTGTTGATCTCTGAAGATGTGTGTAACCTTTGCCATACATTTTAATGACGTTTTTAGCCCTTCTCTCAAGTATGAATAACTTAATGATGCAGAGATGAGCAAAGCATTTACATTTTTCCCCTATCCATGAGGAACACCATCCATTCATCAGATTACGTTTGAATAGTATAAAAGAAGCTTATGCCTCCATTGGAATTGCAGATATGCAGTAGGTCTGACAGGGCATTGTCTGTTGAGGCTGTGCACTTAAGGCAGAGAACACCTGTCAGTAGCCCGAGTAATACTAATATGGTTTAAGCTAGTCTGCTTTGTTTTTTTTTTTTTATGGTTTAGGCCCTTAATTTGTTTTAGCAAGAAAGCATTACGAGAGGTTTGAGTTGTCAGATATTTGGATAAGTATATACTGAAGGGGACACTGTACTTGATCAGTCTGATGAGTATAGGAAACAGTGGAATGATCACATCCCTGCACCTTGACACCATACCCTTAGTAATAAGATGTGCAGTGAAAAAGAGCATCTGAAGTAATCTATTTCATTTGGTCTTCAAACTGTGGGTTACGGATCTGAGCCAGCAACTTTTGCTAGCATCAGCTCCGAGCTCCAAACTCCTCCCCTTACCCATAATACACTTCCACTGCCTTCCAACCCCAGATCTTGTTTGCCGCAAATTTCTAAAGCATCGTGTCTTCTGAACTCCAACTAGCAGTGGGTTAAAACCTTTTGTGAGTAACTAATTTTCTAAATTTTTCTCAGATTAGTGGTAGCAGCAGCCACTAAGAAGTAACTTGCCCAGGAGTGTTCCTCAGTCCACCCTCCTGACCAAGAGTCATGGATGATGGACCGCCTAGGGAAGCGGGTGTACACTTCAGCTACCTTTTCGATCAGGGTGCTGAATTATTTGGCCCATGTCACTAGACTCCAGTGCGACCTAGTAAAGGAGCTGGAGGAGTCTTTCCCCAAGTCCATGTCGCAGGAGGACGGCTTCGTTCTCCACTTTAAAAGCAGTATCTAACATGTTCATGCGACGACTCTCCCATGCTACGGAATGGGCAGCTGGGTTCGGCGTATCCATGAGGTGCAACGCCTGGCTCAGGTTATGTCAATTTTCTGAACTCTTCAAGGCGTCATTTGCCAATACCCCTTATGACAGCTGTACATTCTTCAGTAAGACAGTCAAGGAGACATTAAGGATGGGAAGACACTGTCTGCCGTCGGGATCTGCTTCTCTAACCCTCAAAGGTGCTTTTCTTGGAACCAGAGAGGGCAAAAGAAGATGTGGTTCCGAAGTCGCAGTATTCCCTGGACACTCGGGGCTGCTCTTCCCCCAGAGGCAGAGGGGGACAGAATGGACGCCGGCCCAGAAGCAGAGGGGGTCCCCAGAACTTTGGGTCTCGAGAACCTTTCTCTGACAGACTTGGGCAGCAACCCTAAGGGGTTTGCCTGACTGCTGTACTCTGTATCCAGTCGGGGGAATGATTGTTCTTGCACCCAGCGGCATGGGAGTCCATAACAGTGGACCGCTGGGTGCTTCAAATCATATCCAGAGGATACTGTCCCCTTCGTGGGTTCTCCCATATCTCTCAGACACCTCCCGGACGTACCACCCATACAAAGGGAGGCAGCAACACGGGTATTTTCCAAGCTGCTAGTGAAACGAGCCATCAAAACCGTCCCCCCAGATCAGTCCAGATCGGGCTTCTACTCCAGGTTCTTAAGAAAACGGGGGACTTAAGGCCCATTCTGGATCTCTCTACCCTGAACCTGTAAGTTGCCAAAGAGATGTTCTGGATGGTCACGTTACAGTCCATCATGCTGTACCTGCAAGAGAGCGACTGGATGTGCTTGTTAGACCTCCAGGATGCTTACTGTCATATAAAAATGCACAGAAGCTCCAGGAGGTGGTTGCGCTTCTGGCTAGGAGTCGGTCATTACGAATTTAGAGCCCTACCCTTTGGTCTCACCACAGCCCCCAGGGTATTTACCAAAGTGATGGCAGTCATAGCGGCTCACCTGAGGCTTCAGGGGATTCGGGTCTATCTGTACCTGGACAATTGGCTCCTCACTACTCCCACCAGGCGTCTACTTTCCCAAACCAGGGATTATTTCCTGACACTGGCCCTGCATTTGGGGATTACAGTCAACACATCCAAATCTCTCCTAGATCCTGTACAAGTGATAGACTACATTGGTGCCAGGATAGATACTCTTCAGTGCAAAATATTCCTGACCTCGGAGAGAGTTCAGAACCTGAGGATGCATGTCTCCCTCATCTACCGTTCTCATAATCCAATGGAGGAATCGGTGTTGAGGGCCCTAGGCTCGATGGCGACGACCATAACTCTTCTCCCATGTGCTTTGTTACACACGAGGATTATACAGTGGTTTAGTGGTCCCTGTTGGAGCTCCCATTGACAATATCCTATTCAACTCAGTCGAGTCTGTTGGTTGTCCCTCATATGGTGGATGAGCTCTTCAGACATTTTGGAGGCGACCCTTTGTTCCAGCCCCGGCCCAAACCACAGTGACCATGGATGCCTCCCTACTCTGGGGTGGGGGGGGGGCATTGTTCGGGCAGGGACAGTCCAAGACCTGTGGTCCTCCATAGAGACCATCTTGCATATAAATGTCCTAGAGATGAGGGCAGTCCTCCTAGCGTTGCAGGCCCTCCATGCCTTTCTTCCTCTGGGGACTGTTGCTCTTCAGTCAGACAACATGTCAGTGGTCTGGTACATCAACAAACAGGGAGGGACCAGATCTTATCCCCTTTGTTGCGAGGCCATGAGAGTGTGGGAATGGGCAATCTTCACCGGTCGCTTTCTCATCGCAATGCACATTCCGGGACGATCCAACATTCTAGCAGACAGGCTAAGTTGGACCATTCTGATGCCTTACGAGTGGTCTCTGAATCTGTCAGTAGCGGAACAGATCTTCAGCGAGTGGTGTCAACCTTGCTGTGATCTCTTCGCATCTCCTTCCAATGCGAAGTGCAGCAAGCTTTTCGCTCTGAACCCCCTGCCGGGGGAGTCCCTCAGAAATGCTCTAGTTCATGCTTGGCCTCCCGGTCTTCTGTATGCTCACCCGCCAGTACCTTTCATTCCGAGGTTTCTGCAGAAAGCTTGTCGACTGGGGAGCAAAGTGATGCTCATTGCCCCATTCTGGCCTTCTAAGTATGGGATGTCCTTTGTGTTTCACTGTTGCAGTCGTAGCTGTAGGGTGATCCTGCCGGCAGGCAGCCCGAGGTCGGCCAGAATTCCAAAGTCTGGGTCCGGCGTCGGCTGTACCAGCAAGAACCCTGATGTCAGAACGTAGGGGTATAAAGCTGACAGCCGACGCCATCTTCTCCAGTCTTTCTTGCCGTGCGGTGGAAAGCAGCTCGCTAGTAGTTGGTTGGCGGATTCCGAACAACGTGCTTTGATTGTCGTCGGTCCGAAGTCGTCTTCTCTTCTCAAGCTAAGTACCCCATTGGGGAAACCTTTTTCTTGCTCCTCCGATGTCAGAAAAAGTTAATAATTGTATATCGTGTGGAAAACAAATACCTCATAAAGATTTCCACTCTTACTGTCTTCCTTGCTTAGGCCCTGACCACGACGTTTCTTGCTGTCGGTTTTGTGCCAGATTTAATTCTTGCACTATTAAGCGTAGGTACGATTGGGCCTTGAATTATTTCGGTAGACGGTTCAATTATAGGATGTCGTCAGATACTTTACCAACAACCGGAATTCACAAAAAACGCACGGACAGGGATAGGCCTCCGAGGTCCAAACAGGATACTTTGCAGCCGGAGCCAGCTTCGGGTTCGGCAGTCGTCAGTGAGGCGCTTTTGCAGCCCCTGTCGTCAGCCACTTCGGAACCAATGGCCGACACTGACTCCCATGGGGAGCCAACTAGGCCTAGTATTTTATCTGCTGCAGGACCTTCGGACATCGCTCCTTCAGATGGGTCCGGAACCGCTGTGCAGGTAACGGCTTCTGAAGGGGTTTTCAGGCCTTCTCATATCACTATTACTACAAAGACAAAGGCAAAGACTCCTGTTAAGCCAAGGGTTGCTTCTCAAGCTTCTTCGGATTCAGCTCCCAAGACCCAGAAACAATTATTAAGAATGGCTGAAGATTTGCTTACTATGATTAGGGGTTCTCACCCCCCTCCTGAAAAAAGGCCTAGACAGGATATTCCTTATGATTCCTCTGATCAGGCTTCTATGTCTTCCGTCTCTTCCTCTGACCAGGACTATTCTTTCCCTCCTTATGAGGATTCTGATGCAGAGGACTCTATTCCCTCTGCTTCTCCCCCTGAAGATTTTTCTTTTGGGGAAACCTTGCATGAGATGAGGGAGCATTTTCATTGGGAGGGTCAGGATTATTCCGCTTCCAAGAAGAGACTTGGCGAATTTCTCCTTCTCCCTCAACACAGACCTTTGGCTATTCCTCCTGTTCTTTATATTGTGGATGATGCTTTCTCTGAAGCTAACCTGAATCCTGATTCCTTTCCACCTGCTCCTTCTAAGCCGGATAGATTTTACAGAGTCCCTGATTCCCATCAGTTTCTGTTCAAGAACCCTTCTGCAGATCCTGAAACTATTTCTCAGGGTTCCAAGGCTGCTAAGGCCGCTTCATCTAAAAATCCTATTCCCTCTGAAAAGGATTCTTGTGCCTTGGACAGATGGGGCAAAAAGGTGTATACGTCTGCTACTCTTTCTGTTAGAGCTTTAAATTGCCAGTTTCATATGTTCAAGTATCAGCAATTTCTTTTGTCTGTTTTAAAGCAAAAACTTTCTACCTTTCCTGCATGTGCAGAGGACAAGGAATTACAGGATGTATTGCATGCAACTGAACAGGTTAGCAAACATAGTTTACATTGTGGTTTTGATGCCTTGGAGGCTTCTTGTAGGGCCGCAGCCTCTGGTACTGTTATCAGGAGACATGCTTGGCTTCGAGAGCAGAATTTACCTGAGCAAGTTAAGGCTAAATTGTTAGATGCCCCTGTTCAGCATGATGTTTTGTTTGGATCTAAGGCTGAGGAGGTTATTAAAAAGATGGTGGGTAAAGTGAAATCTATGCAGACAGTTAAAGATTTCTTACAAGTTCAACCTCCTAGATTTTCTAGGAATTGGCCCTCCAAAAATTGGTCCTTTCCCACGTCCGACAGGCCTCAAAGGGGAAGATATAGACGCTCCAGAGGTCGGGCTCAGGCCTCTTTCAGGTCCAGACAATGGACTTGCTTCATCACCTAGAAGGGGAGAAGACAGACCTCAATCACAAAGGAAGCAGACCCAGTGACTCTCTCTGTTGGGCTACAGGTCCTCCTTGCCTGGAAGCCCCTCTCGGAGGAAAACTTTCTCTTTTCTACCAAAATTGGACTCGTATTACCCAAGACAAATGGGTTTTAGACGTGATTTTAAGAGGTTACAAATTCCACTTTCATACTCTGCCAAGGTCTATCGGTTGGCCAGATCTGCCAAAACATCATTGGTCAGAGGCCTTAAATGAAGTGGACGCTTTATTGGCCATGAGAGCCATAGAACCTGTTCCACTTTCAGAGATGGGAAAAGGTTTTTACTCAAGACTATTTCTGATCCCAAGAAAACAAAACTCATGGAGACCTATTCTGGATCTTTCAGTATTAAACACCTTTCTGGAAATTCCAAAATTCAAGATGCTTACTCTACAACAACTTCTTCCAATGCTCTCGCAGGATGCTTGGATGGTGACATTGGACTTAAAGGAAGCCTACTTACACATTCCCATCAGGCAGGATCGCAGAAAATACCTCAGATTCAAGGCACTTTCAATTGTCTGTACTGCCCTTTGGCTTATCTACTGCGCCCAGAGTCTTTACCAAGTGCCTGGCTCCAGTAGTAGCTTATTGCAGGCTCCAAGGGATTCAAATTTACCCCTATCTGGATGATTGCCTTATTCAGACAGACAGCAAAGACCTTTTACTTCAACATCTGCAGTTTGTTCAACGTCTTCTCCTACTACTGGGATTCTCAGTGAACACAAAAAAGTCACATTTGATCCCCTCTCAGCAACTGATCTTTTTGGGAGCTCTTCTAAACACAAGATTGCAAAAGGCCTTCCTCACTCCAGAAAAACAATTACAACTGGCCTCAATTTTCAAAACCTTGGCTACTTTAACTCAGCTCACTGCAAGGAAATTCCTGCAGGCATTGGGCTACATGGCTTCTTGCATCCTGTTGATTCCAAATGCAAGGCTTCATATGAGAAAACTTCAATGGTACCTAAAGAGTGTATGGTCACAGCATTACCACAGTCTGGACACAATGATTCCACTGATTCCCTGCCTCCAAATAAAGTTCCTTTGGTGGTCCAGGGCTTGTGCTTTAAACGAAGGGAATCCCTTTCGTCTGCCTCAACCTTCTCAGATCATTACCACGGACGCTTCGGATTATGCTTGGGGCGCTCATTTTCTAGACATTTGCCAGCAGGGCTCTTGGACAAAGAAGCATCTTCCCTGGCACGTCAACTTGAAGGAAATGTTGGCGGTCCAAAATGCTCTTCTAGCCTTCCAGAATCTTTTGCAACCAGGGCCTCTTCTGATTCGTACAGACAATACCACAGTTATGTGGTACATAAACAAGCAGGGGGGCTCTCACTCTTACCCCGTTTGCAGACTAGCCATGAGTTTATGGGACACAGCTCTAAATCTGAATCTGCATCTTCAAGCTCAGTTCATTCCAGGAAAACAGAACCTCTTAGCAGACAGCCTAAGCAGAAACCTTTTGGATCCTCACGAATGGATGCTGGACCCCAACTTATTCAGCAGGATTACTGCAGTTTGGGGTTGTCCTCAGAGATCTGTTTGCATCCCATCTCAATCATCAGTTGCCTCTCTTTTGCACCAGGTCCTTCCACAAAACAGCTTGAAAAGTGGATGCCCTGTCATTCAGCTGGAGGAATCTTTCAAGGATATGCCTTCCCTCCTCTTCCTCTTCTGCCTCGGGTGTTACTGAAAATAAAGCAGGACAAACCCAAGATTATCATTTTGATAGCTCCAAATTGGCCTCTGCAGTTTTGGTATCCAACTTTAAAACACCTATTCTTGGAACCTCCTTGGATTCTACCTCTGATCCCTTCTCTTCTGTCCCAGCATCAGGGTCAGATGCTACACACTCAAATCAAGACTCTATACCTGGCAGCTTGGCTCTACGAGGGCCTTTGATTCCGTCTTCTCTTCCCAAACAAGTTTTGGATGTTCTTTTAGAAGCTAGGCGGCCTAGCACTAGAAAATCTTATGCTTCTAAATGGAAAAAATTTTGTATTTGGATGCAGGATCGAGGATCTGATCCTCTTTTGCCTGATATTTCCTCCATTTTACTTTACCTCTCAGACCTTTTGCTTAAAGGCCTCTCCTTTTCCTCCTCCAAAATTCATGCTTCTGCTATCTCGGCTCATTTCAACACTGATCCTCCCATCTTTTCTCACCAGCTGGTGAGACAATTTTTGAGAGGGGCTAAGAATTTAAGACTTCCCAGAACTCCTCCTGTTCCAGCTTGGGATCTTAATTATGTCTTAGAGAAACGTACTTTTTCTCCTTTTGAGCCTGCTGCGGCTTCGGATATCAAGTTCTTATCCTGGAAGACAGCTGTCTTATTAGCATTGACTTCTGCCAGAAGGGTTTCAGAGTTGCAAGCTCTCATGGTTGTGGAACCATATATTATCTGCAACCAAGACAGAGTTTCCTTGAGGACCAATCCTACATTTATGCCTAAGGTGATTTCTAAAGTGGCTCTAAATCAGACCATTCACCTTCCTACCTTCTTTCCAAATCCTCAAAGTAAAGGGGAAAGGATCTTACATTCATTGGACGTACACAGACAACTACGATTTTACCTGGACAAAACTAAAGATTTCAGAAAATCTGATCAATTGCTTCTCTTATGCCTCCAGTTCTCTAGGTAAGGCTATTTCTAAACGAACTATTTCCAAATGGATTGCTCATGGAATAAGGTTTTGTTACTCTCACTATGGGAAGCAGATTCCAGGTACTGTTAGACATCAGTCTACTAGAGCAGCTGCCACTTCAGCAGCTTTTCTCAGAGGAGTTCCTACCAAGGACATTTTGGAAGCTGCCACTTGGAGTTCAGTGCATACTTTTTCTAAGCACTATAATCTCCCTTTGTATTCTAAGTCTAGGGCAGGCTTTGCCTCTGCTGTTTTGCAGGGTCTTCTAGCTGCCCCTTCTTCTGCATAACCTCCTCCCCTATTCACACCTTTGGGATTCTACCCTACAGTTATGACTGCAACAGTGAAACACGAAGGACATAGTACAGTTGTGTACACCTACCATAAATGTAGATGTCCGAGTGTCTTCACTGTTGCAGTCAGTGTTTCCTTCCCTCCAGTCCCCTCTTATTTGGTTTTCTTGTCTACTTCCTTTGTGGTGTATTTGTGTTCCTTTTTGGACACCTTTGGGTTTTATGGGAGCTTCTGACATCAGGGGCAAGAAAGGCTGGAGAAGATGGCGTCGGCTGTCAGCTTTATACCCCTACATTCTGACATCAGGGTTCTTGCTGGTACAGCCAACGCCGGACCCAGACTTTGGAATTCTGGCCGACCTCGGGCTGCCTGCCGGCAGGATCACCCTACAGTTATGACTGCAACAGTGAAGACACTCGGACATCTACATTTATGGTAGGTGTACACAACTGTACTTTTCCCTTCCTTTGGTCTCACCTTCTTGCTCCACCTTGGATCCTAGATACCATTTAGGATTTAATTTCACACCCTTTGGGGGTTCCTCATCCGAGTCTGGACAACCTGAAGCTCATGGCTTGGCTATTCCAGTTCCCATGATTGCTGGGACTCCCGGACAATCCTCCTCTGTTAGCTCTAATTTGGGAGCAGCTCATAAGTCTTCGACCAGGAAGGTTTATCTCAGCAAGTGGAAATGTTTTTCTCTCTGGTCCTCTCAAAGGAGTTTAGACCCTTTCATGGCTCCTATTGCCGCCATTCTTGATTTTCTAGCTATTTTCCAACACTGAGCTAGGTCTTCTACTGTCAAAGTTCAGTTGGCTGCCATTTCTCATTTTCATGTGGGGAACAATTCTGCCTCCTTAGCTTCTTCCAGACTGTGTAAAGCCTTTATCAAAGGCACCTTTTTGTTACGCCCCCCAGTCAAAGATCCTGTTCCCCCGTGGGACCTTACTTATGGTTCTTCAAGCTCTGGTCGCTCCGCCTTTCGAGCCTGCCGCAACTGCAAATCTGAAATTTTTATCTTGGAAAACAGCTTTGCTGGTGGCTGTTACCTGTTCAAGACGAGTTTCAGAATTACAGGCCTTGTCCATCAAAATTCCATACATGATTTTTCACAAAGACAGGTTCTCCCTTTGAACCAATCCATCCCTTCTTCCTAAGGTGGCATCACCAGTCAATATCAATTTTCCTGTATTTTTTTTTCCTAATTTTACGAACAAGATGGAATACAGACTCTACATTTTGGATGTTCATGGACAGCTACGATTCTATTTACACAGGACAAAAAATGTCCGTAAATCTGATCAATTGTTAGGGTTTATAGAAGGAAACCATTTCTTAGGTCTTTATAGTTGGTTGGATTTCTTCATGCATCCTGCAGGTCTAAGGACAGAGGCATGTCTCCTCCAGGTCAGGTAAAAGCTCATTCCACTAGGTCCATGGCTACATCTGCGGCCTTTTGGTCTAGAGTGTCTTTGGATGATATTTGTTCTGCAGCTACTTGGTCCTTATCTCATACATTTATTTCTCATTACAAATTGGATCTGACTTTCAGAAGGAGAGCATCCTTTGGTTCCGTGGCATTCCGGAATATTCTTCCATGAGGGCCTCCCAGGAGTTTAGTAGCTGGGGACTCTGTCCCACAGATTGAAGACCAAATGAAGTAAACTACTTCAGATAAAGAAGTTATGTACTCACCATAACGTTCCATCTGAGTAGTTGTACTTCATTTGTCTTCAACCATCCCTCCCTCCTTCCCCCGGACCTTGGCGCATCGTCAGCCTGTGGGCTGCAGTATAGGTCACAAGTAAATCTATCAGGTCAGGTTCTCAGTATACGTTCAGCTAACAAGATCTGGGGATGGAAGGCAGTGGAGGTGTATTATGGGTAAGGGGAGGAGTTTGGAGCTATGCTTTCAAAAGTTGCCGGCTCGGATCCGATACGTATCCGTAACCCACAGGTTGAAGACAAATGAAGTACAACTACTCGGATGGAACGTTATGGTGAGTACGTAACTTCTTTTTTCCTGCAGTCTTGAATATGGGGTTTATTGAAGGACATTTCATTGTCTGCATAGGCTGTCAGGTCCTTAAGTACTGTAACAGTTTTCAAGGGTGTGTTGTATGATAGTTGCAAGGGACTTCTTGTATACAGAATTATACTTTTATACATTTCTTGATATTTAATTTCAGTTTGTGTTTTTAACACAAGCTGTTTGTTTGAAAAAAGGCCCTCTTGGTGGATATTGATGTCCTCTGAGGAGTTTGTGCCAAATTTGCAATCCTCTCAACTTGGTCAGCCATAAACCGTTAACAGTTGCCTCTCACATATTTTGAGTATGCTTTGTCAATGAATTGCCATTTCCTAAGGTGGTGGTATACTGTGTGAGACCCATGTTACTAGGTTATTGTGGCAGGTTGTTATCATGCATGATCTGCATCAGAAAGCATTTGCAGAGAGGTATAACAGCTTAGTCTGTATAGTTGTATGTTAGCTTATCACTTTTCCTCTGCCCAAGTATGGCAGAAGAGTATACATTGTCCAAGTGGAGACATTTTGGGGTTGGGGGTAGGAATTTTGTAAATGAGCAGGAGAAGGCAGTTCTGTTTTAACATCAGGTTGTCGGGGGTCTTTAAAAATTAACACTTTACTACCTGTCCATCTTTTTTTCGTAGGTGTTTGTGAGCTTTCTGATTTGACTACTATGGTAAGGAGATTCCATACACCTTGTAGTATATTGTCAGTCCTGTTGAGTTTCCAGGACAGGTCCATGGTTGATCACTGACAGGAGTGTGCTGATATCACTCTGATAGTGAAGAAGTGTCACATAAACGACTTCAGAGTTCAGTTTATTTTGACATAGACATAGGACTTGAACATTTGTCCAGTGTTTGTATAGCTGAGTTTATTCCTACAACCTGGAGCTGGTCACTCTTTTGCAGGTAAGTTTGTGTACATCTGTACTCCAGTTTGTGATTGCTTAACCCTCCAGCCCATCACGTGGTGAAACTTTATTAGATCTTGCCCAATTTTCATTTGGCTTCAAACAGTCCATTACTATAAAGCAGTCTCCTGTACATTACCATACTGTACAGTAGACTCCCTGATGTTCGTATTTCACTGTTGCAGTCATTACTCTTGGGTTATCCTGCTGGCAGGCTACCCGCAGTCGGCCAGAATTCCAAAGTCTAGGTCTGGCGTTGGCTGCTGTCGCCTCTTCCCTGACGTCAGTGCGCCAGGGGTATAAAAGATGCAGCCAACGCCATTTTCTTCCGTCTTTCTTGCCGCGCGGTGCCCGAAGCAAAAGCAGTTCGCAAGTGCCAGTCGGCCGACTCCTGAGATTTTCACAGACTAATTTCAGATCCGAAGTCTTCATTAAAGCTAAGTACCCCGTTGGGGAAACATTTTTCTTGTTCCAGACCGATGTACGAAAAACTTAACAATTGTATTTCTTGTGGGAAGCAAATACCTCATAAGGATTATCAGTCTTACTGTATTCCTTGCCTAGGCCCTGATCATAACGTTGCAAGCTGTCGATTTTGTGCTGGGTTCAACAAACACACTATTAAGCGTCTGTTTGATTTTGCTTATTACTTTGGTCGAAAATTCAATTACATAATGCTGTCGGAACAGCCGACGACCGGAGTTTCTAAAAAATGCAAGGAAAAAGAGAAAGACAGGCATCCAAGATCCAAAACCGATGACGAGGCTTCCGTTAAGCCAGTCGTCGGCTCTCAGTGAGACGCTTTTGCAGCCCCTGACACCCGCTACCTCAGAGCCACAGGCCGCTGACTACTCCCATTGGAGCCAGCTAGGCCTCTGGATACTCAAGGTATTGGACACTCGGAAATCATTCCCTCAGATGGGTCCAGAGCCGCTGAGCAGGCGTTGGCTTATGAGGGTGTTTTCGGACCTGCACAGCTATATGTAAAGCCTACTTCAGCTTCAAAAGCAAAGACTACAGCAGCTTTAAAGACAAAGTAACAAGTACAGCGTTCTCCAGGACAGACTTCCATGCCTAAGAAACAGATGCTTAAAATGGCCGAAGACCTTATTACATTGATCAGGGGTTCCCATCCCCCTCCTGACAAGAGGCCTAGGCAAGAGACAGACTGAGTCTTCAGATCAGGTTTCTCCATTTCCTCTGACTCATCTTCTGTACAGGAATACTCTCTTCCTCCCTATGAAGATTCTGATGCTGAAGAATCCATTCCTTCAGCCTCTCCTCCTGAGGATTATTCTTTTGGGGAAACCCTGCATACCATGAGGGAGCACTTCCACTGGGAGAGCCAAGATTACTCAGAATCAAAGAAAAGGCTTAGAGATTTTCTTTTACTTCCTCAGCACAGGCCTCTTGCTATTCCCCCTGTGCTAGACATTGTAGATGATGTATTTTCAGAGTCCGGCCTTTCTCCAGACTCATCTCCAGCTCCTGTTAAACCAGACCGATACTACAGGGTTCCTGATTCACATAAATTTCTTTATAAAAACCCGGCCGCTGACCCAGAAACTATTTCTCAGGGTCCCAAGGGGGTTAAGGCTGCTACTGCAAATAACCCTGTCCCTTCTGACAGGGATTCAAGGGCACTGGAAAGATGGGGGGGAAAAGGTGTACACTTCTACTTTGGCTGTGAGGGCTTTAAATTGTCAATTTCATATGATTAAATATCAGCAATACTTAATGTCACTGTTAAAACAGAAAATGTTGACTAATTCTGATTGTACAGAAAATAAGGAAATACAGGATTTATTGCATGCAACTGAACAAGTGGGAAAGCATACATTGCAATGTGGTTTTGATTCTCTGGAGGCCTCCTGCAGGGCCGCAGTTACGGGTTCTGTCATTAGGAGGCATGCTTGGTTAAAGGAACAAAATCTGCCTGATCATGTTAAAGCAAAATTATTAGATGCTCCATTACAGCATGATACCTTGTTTGGTGTTAAAGCAGAAGAGGTGTTGAAGAAAATGGAGGACAAAGTGAAATCTATGCAAACAGTAAAGGATTTCTTACAGGTTCAGCCACCAAAATTCAGCAGGAACTGGCCTACAAAGAATTGGTCCTTTCCGGTGTCGGACAGGCCACAAAGAGGCAGATCCCAGCCCCAGGGCTCATACAGGCCTAAACAGTGGGGCTCTCATTCCTCCAAAAGTGGAGAAGACAAAGCACAGCCATACAGGAAACGGTCCCAATGACTTGCCTCTGCCAGCACCAAGCACTTAACTTCTTGCAGCCCCCTTAGGGGGAATACTAGCACTTTTCTGTCAAAATTGGCACATGATCACCCAGGACAAATGGGTTTTGAATATAGTGTCCCAGGGCTACAGGTTCCACTTTCACACCCTGCCAAAGGCAAAAGGTATGCCAAACCTGCCACACAATCAATGGGCAGAGGCACAAAAACACGTTTCGTCCCTTATGCGAATGAGGGCCATTCAGCAAGTACCACAGCAAGAGCAGGGAGAAGGATTTTACTCAAGACTTTTCTTGGTCCGCAGAAAGGACAAAGCCTGGAGACCAATACTGGACCTGTCTTTTCTACACACATTTCTGGACGTTCCAAAATTCAAAATGTTGACTCTGCAGCAGCTTCTGCCCATGCTCAGCAAGAAGGCTTGGCTTGTAACTTTGGACCTAAAAGAGGCATACCTGCATATACCAGTCAGACAATCTTGCAGAAGATACCTCAGATTTATAGCTGGCTCAATGCACTACCAATTCTCTGCACTGCCCTTTGGCTTCTCTACTGCACCCAGGGTCTTCACAAAATGCCTGGCACCAGTAATTGCTTTTTGCAGACAAAGGGGGATTCAAATATATCCTTACTTGGATGACTGCATTATTCAAGCAGTGAACAAGGACATTCTACTGAAGCATCTGGCGTTTGTAAAATGATTACTAATTTGCCTAGGGTACACGGTAAACAAAAAGAAATCAAAACTAGTACCTTCTCAAGAGATAATATTCCTGGGTGCAAGCTTAAATACAACTGCCCAGATGGCTTATCTCACGCCAGACAAACAAAGGCAACTGACTTCTTACTTCGAAATGTTGGCAGCAAAGACCCAGTTATCTGCAAGAAAAATTCTGCAGGCTTTGGGCTTCATGGCATCCTGCATTCTACTAATTCCATATGCAAGACTGCATATGAAGAAACTACAATGGTATCTAAAAAGTGTTTGGACTCAACATTGCCACAGCCTGGAAACATTAATTACCCTCATTCCCTGCCTGCAACAGGAGTTTCGATGGTGGGCACAGGCCTGTCACCACAACAAGGGACAGCCATTCACTCTACCCACAGCCAGGCAGACACTAACAACAGATGCATCAGATTATGCCTGGTGGGGCCCACATGGCAGGAAAATGTATTCAGGACACATGGCCCGCAAGCCAAATGCATCTTCATATCAATCAAAAAGAGATGTTAGCTGTTCAGAATGCCCTGACAGCCTTCAAGGATCTACTTCATCCAGGACAACTGCTGATAAAGATGGAGGGCAGTACTACAGTCATGTGGTACATAAACAAGCAGGGAGGCACACATTCCTACCCCCTCTGCAGACAAGCCATGACTTTGTGGAACACAGCATTGACTTATCAAGTACACCTGCAAGCACATTTCCTGCCAGAAAAGACAAATACTCTGGCAGACGAACTAAGTAGAAACCTCATGGATCCTCACGAGTGGAAACTAGATCCACAAATCTTCAGCATGATAACAAGGAAATGGGGATGCCCCAGACATAGATCTATTTGCCTCCCCTCACAACTGCCAACTACAGAGATTCTGCACAAGGACTTATCACAAGCAAGCATGGAAAGTGGATGCTCTTATCATTCAGCTGGAAAATCCTTACAGTATATGCCTTTCCTCCACTGCCTCTCCTCCCCAAGGTACTCCTAAAGGTCAGACAAGAGAAACCAAAAGTGATACTGATTGCCCCAGACTGGCCACACCAGCACTGGTACCCAGTCCTAAAGAGCTTGTCTCAAGACCCAGCCTGGACATTACCTTAAATTCCTCATTCGCTGACCCAACAAAAACCATCTGATTCTGCACAGCCAATTCAGTACCCTTTATCTGGCTGCATGGTGGATAATGTAACCATTCAGAACGCACCTCTCTCTAAAGCAGTTATGGATGTTATTTTGGAGGCCAGGAGGCCCAGCACCAGAAAATCTTATGCAGAAAAATGGAAGAGATTCTGTGCTTGGAACCAGGCACAAGGAATTGACACGCTTGTTCCAAATATTCCTCAGATTTTACAATACCTAACTAAGATGCTGGACAAAGGCCTATCCTCATCAATTAAGATCCATGCCTCTGCCATTTCAGCTCATTACAATACAGACCCACCTATTTTTTCACATCCACTGCTAAGGCAGTACCTCAGAGTGGCCAAAAACATAAGATCTCCAAGGAGAGTGCCAATACCTGCATGGGACCTCAATTTTGTCTTGGAAAAACTCACACTGCCTCCTTTTGAGCCAGCCAATACAGCTGAGATAAAATTCTTATCATGGAAAACAGCTCTGCTCCTAGCAATAACTTCAGCAAGAAGAGTCTTGAGTTACAGGCAGTAATGGCTGTGGAACCTTTTATAATTTTCCATCCGGACAGGGTTTCTCAGAGGACAAACCCAACATTTATGCCTAAGGTAGTCTCCAGTGTGGCTCTTAACCAAAACATTCATTTGCCTACCTTTTATCCTAATCCACAGAATAAGGGGAGAGACTTCTGCATTCTTTGGACATGCACAGTTACGCTTCTACTTGGGCAAAACCAAAGCTTTCAGAAAGACTGAGCAACTCTTAGTGGCATATGCTGCAAGATCGCAAGGGAAAGCTATCTCAAAGCAGACTATTTCAAAATGGATAGGCCACTGCATTCGTTTCTCCTATTCACAACATGGCAAATCAGTGCCTAAGGGCATTAGGCCACATTCAACCAGAGCAGCAGCCACTTCAGCAGCCTTCCTCAGAGGAGTACCAACCAAGGACATTTTGGAGGCTGCAACTTGGACATCAGTGCACACTTTTACAAAGCACTACCACTTACTTTACTCTAAATCCAGAGCAGGCTTCGCCACTGCAGTTCTGCAGGGCCTCATAGCCACTCCTAATTCTATTTAGGCCCAGCCACCCAACCTCAGCTTTGGGATTTAACCCAAGTGTAATGACTGCAACAGTGAAACACGACGAACATAGTACAGTTGTGTACCTACCATAAATGTAGATGTTAGAGTGTATTCACTGTTGCAGTCCAGGTTGCCCTCCCACCATCCCCCTTACATTGCTGGGACTTATCTGTACTTCTCTATTCTATACAACCTATGTGGTGTATTTGCTTGTAGATGAAAGTAATGTTTATGTTAGTGCATGCATTTTAAATTGCAAAATTTTTAGCCTACCCTTTTGGGGGCATCTGACATCTGGGGCAAGAAAATCTGAAAAAAAATGGCGTCAGCTGCATCTTTTATACCCCTTTCGCACTGATGTCAGGGAAGCGGCGACAACAACAGACGCCGGACCAAGACTTTGGAATTCGGGCCGACTGCGGGTAGCTTGCCAGCAGGATAACCCAAGTGTAATGACTGCAATAGTGAATACACTTGAACATCTACATTTATGGTAGGTACACAACTGCACTTTACTGTTTCTGTGATCTACTTTGGATTTTGATGAGGCTTTTGTTGCTCAAGTCTAAATGTGTTGGTTATACTTTTGTGCAACTGTGACTCATGTTTACTTTTTACCACTTGTAGTTTTTTACTTGTGTCATCTGTTGTAGGGTAATGCTGATGGTGCTGTAGTAACTCAGAAAGTGGTAATTGTTGGACAACCTCAGCCAGCTTCTGCACCAAAGACGTCAGCAGCTACTAGTACTGTCAAGACTGTGACCATCACAACAGCGACAGGGCAATATGAATTTCCTCAGTACCGTAAGTACACTTTCTCTTTTCTAAACACAAATTTGGCAGCACATATTTAAAGAATTGTATATATTTTTTCTTTTAACTACTGGATTCCTTAATTTGACAGTCAGTGTACCAGAAGCAGATTGCCCCATTTTCTGGTCCAGTTTGTTTTTCAAGATTTGTTCCTTTGATGTGTTTGTGGGTTGGGGAGGCAGCATGTTAGTTAAGGACATGTCAGGAAATTGGCTAGTCCTTCTCTTTCTAACGATGCCCTTTTATTTAATTGTAGTAAAAAGGAGTGTCATGGAAGTTCAGACTGCACATGCTTTGTTTATCTTCATATTTGTTTTTTGCAGCATAGCTCAAGACGTCTGGATGGAATGGGATGTAGAGGTTGTTCTAGAGTGACGGAGAATGGGGTAATGGACATGAATTAGCTATCTACATGAAATGCATTAAATGACGGAGCTGAGTTGGAGTTAATACTTTCCCATGAATGGGTCAAAGAGAGGGGGTCAGGGTCTGAACCTAGTTTGTTGGTTAAGGTAGAGGAAGAGAGTGTTGCTTTATTGATGAATTCATTATCTGCCCCCAGACTTGTCAGGGACGGAGGGTGACTGTGTCACATGTCATAGTGCATTTGCCTTTGAACCAGAAGGTTATTCCTTTTGGGAATTCAAGATCACTGGTGTGAAAGTTAGAGTTTAGCATAATGGGGTGTTGTACTGCCTTTTTAAGTATTGGTGGTATGGTGGTTGAGTGTAACCACCTTCTAGGCCAGTGCAAGAGTATTGTATATTTAGGGCAGGATGGTGACTCCATGACAAGATCTTTGCTTCACACACGGTCTGGGTGTTCTGTCCTGATTTCTGGTTAGTGAATGTTTGGCATTTGTTTGGCCTCACTGTGTCTGCAGGAGTTTTCTCTGGGTACACTGGGTCTTTCAGAAATAAATATGCTGTTTGTAAGGATCCTGTTGCAGTCATAAGTCACAGGCTGTGTTGTAAGGTATGGCTAAACTTTGAGCTGAGCACTCTTCACTGTCTTCTAGGTTGACATAACATTATTTCGAATGCCTCCAAATTTAGCCTTCACTTGCTGGGGAGGAGATCAAAGATCCTGATACAGCATCATATTACAACTGAGAGTATGGTGGTGATTTTCTTTGTTCTTACTGGGTCTGTATCACTTTATTGAAGTGACACCAGTGAACAGCATTTCATTGGAAATGCCATTCGTTGAATTCCATTCATGTGGAAGGCTTTGCCCCCACCCCCTGCTGATTATGTACAACAACAACTGAGATCGCACTACAGTGGGGAAAGGGCAAATTTCCTGATCCTCACTGTACCACAGTCTGAGTATGAACAGTTTGATGAACGGCATGTTTGATGTAAGTACAGTGAAATGCTGTTTGCTGAACTGATTTTTTAGCTTGAGCTAATTTATCGTCCAGCCTCTTTTGCACCTCAGCCATATACCCTGCCTCCTTTGGACTACACTTCCAAGCCTCCATTGATGTACCACAAGATGCACATGAGTAAGTGTCATTCCCCCACCAGACGCCTCTCCTCCTGTGCTAGTTTCATAGGCAAGTACTAAGCTAGCTGCCATTGTGGGCCATTTTAAGCCAAGCCAGTTTCCCTCAAAGGTGATAATCAGACCCTTTACCTTGTGTCCATGAGGTAATTACATTAACCATTATGCCAGCCCACAACCCCAAAGTGCCCCAGATGCCCAAGCAGCTACTTAAATCTATGTTGCCTTGGTGATAGGGCTTTATTCCTGTATGGCATAGCACTAGCTGCCTTCACCTGTTTGGTATAAAGTTGGTATATGCCTTTGCCATCTTCATTTCATTTTTTTTGTTACACCTGTTGAATGTGCAGAGCACTGAATGGCATAGACGCTGCATTTAAGTTCATCAATGCAGGTTTTGTCCAAAGTGAACAAAAAAGTGTCCTGATGAAGTATCCTTTGTGTATGTGTCTCTCTCTCTCTCTCTCTCTCTGTCTGTATCGAGCCTTTTATTGCCATATTTTGTCTTAAGAAGACTGTTCAGATGTCTACAAGCTGTGCACTCTGCATGGAAGTGTGTAGGCATGTCTGATGCTATACAAGGGGAGGATGGTGTCCCCTTAGTGATAGTTGTGAATGATTGTGCTACTAAGAAATAAGAAACCAGGGTCATCCCACCTATAGCTTCCAAATACTGTGTGGCTGCCCTTCCTGAAGACTGTACCAAGCAAATGTTGGCAACTTGCTGATCACCAGAGTTACCCCTCCCTTCACCCAGGATTGGGCTGAGCTGGCTCAAGGATGCCTCCAATTACTACAAAGCGTAAGCCCTGATCCAGCACAGCCTTCTGTGTCTAAGTCCAGCCATCAGAAACAGAATGGCAAGGGTGGGAACAATCTTCTTTGAGGGACTTCTAGATTTCTTAAATTCAAATGAAGGAGAAGACCTAGGCTTTTAGCTACACAGCTTCCCCCATCCTGTGACACACACAGAACACTTAGGCTTTAGACACTCAACCTCGGAGAATCTTTCATTGGGAGATCTCTGTTTAATGGGAGAACGTTTTTGATGAGTCAGGTGGCCTCAGTTTCCCAGGAGAGAGCAGTTGAACTTCAGGGCTCTGCCCACCCTCCCACACTGGTAGCTAGTCCTCTGGGCCAGGAAGCTATCCTACACATTTTTGATGTTACTTTCCTAGAGACAGCCTCCAGCTTCCTCTCCCTGAGGCCTTACTCTTACTACAGGGTGTAAAATCTTCACAAGTTCCTTCACAGAAATCATATTGTAGATGCAGTGTCCTTGGAATTTGTTAGTGGAGCTTGAATGGTTGTGGGCTGCAACCCTCTCCATAATGAAAGAGAAAAAACCATTGGACAGATTTGATAAGTTGTATGCTTCTGCAGCCCTTGCATGTAGGGCATTACCAGAACCCCACTTAACAATATCAGTAACGTGTTCTCAATCAGCTTAATTGTTGTGGTAGAATGCAAGATGAAACCTGAAAACTTTTTTTTTTTCCGTAGCCAAGCTAAGTTTCATTGCAGCTGAAGAAGCGTGCTCTACAGTTAGTTTCATGCAGCATCCAGAGCTGTTGCAACAGAGTTAGTAATGAAGGCATCTTTAGCTGAGGACTCATTCCCTCTCTGAGAATTATGTAGGTACACTCCCCAGCTTCCACTTGAGGTGTGTATTGCAAGTTGGGCAAGCTGTGCTTGAACCTCATACTTGTGCACCGAAGAAACTGGAGAACAAAGGGAAGACCATAGAGTCACTGAGAAAAGTTGCCGCTTCCTTTCCCTATATATAGTAGGAACTACCCTTGTAAACAAGGACCCTTCTACTAGAGACAGGGTAAGGGCAAACAAGTCAAAGATGGGCCTTTAGGAAGTCCTGTTAAGGAGCAGTTGTGACAACATTAGTACTCCCCTTCTACCTAGTAGCAATACCCCTAGATAATGCAATGTCTAACGTCTTACCCCAAACACTGCTTTTGTAAGCAACACACCTTTAGTTTCTTAACATACTCTTCAGAGTATACAAACTCTGTTTCTTGTTCAGGCTGCAGAAGTTATCTCCAGTTAAAAAAAAGATCAGGAGCACTTAAAGCATATCCTGGTAGACAAGTATGCTCAAGTGCCATCAATTTGATGCCCTTTTTACGGGAAGGAAGATTATTCTACTCAAGGCTGTCATTGGTTCCAGGGGGGTATGAATCTTTGACCCATTTTGCAGTTAATGGAAATTAAACCACAGAATTCAGATTGCTGACCTTTCAAGCATTGCTTCTTCTTTTAAACCCATGAGCACACCTGATGCTTGACCTAAAGGGTACTCACCTTCAAATGTTAAATTGACAAAGCACTAAGGCAGTACTTTAAGTTAATTGACAGATGCTTGTATTGCTGGTTAGTCTTATTTTTTTTCCTCTCGTTCAGCTTATGCACCCAGTGCACTTGCCAAATGTTGCCCCCAGTGACTGCATACTGCAGAAATAAAGATAACTACATATATTCCTACCTGAATTACTTTTGTAAGCTTAGTCTCTAGAGAGATGCAGTGGGCTTTAGACTTTACCCACTACAGTGCTTTGAACAGTGTAGATTTCACTGTTATCTAAAAGTCTAACCTGTGCCCAGTTCCAAAGATACTGTTACTAGCGGCAGTCCTGCATACAAATGTCTGCATGGCATTTCTCCCAGTAGAGAAGGTGGAATGCATGACTGCTCTCATCAAAAGCATGGCAGACTTACCTAAGTTTACTGCCAGACAAACCTTGAAGATTGTAGACCATATTGCCGTAGATGTTCTTCATTCCACATTGCTGCAGTCCTAACACTTGGGCATTCCGCTGTCCCAGTCGGCCCGAATACCAAAGTATATGGCTGACGTCGGTCAAGGCGCATTAGTCTGACGTCAGACGTCAGGGTACAAAT
Source organism: Protopterus annectens (assembly GCF_019279795.1). Classification (NCBI taxonomy): domain Eukaryota; kingdom Metazoa; phylum Chordata; order Ceratodontiformes; family Protopteridae; genus Protopterus; species Protopterus annectens. The sequence continues at coordinate 1,226,604,107 of NC_056741.1, read as the reverse complement.
GCGCATGACCGACGTCATATCCTCAGTCTTTTTTGCCGCATGGTCCGATGCAGAAGCAGTTTTGCGAGTGCAGGTTGGCGTTCTGAAATTTTCTGAAGTCGGAGTTTCAGACCGAATCAAAGTTGGCTAAGTACCCCGTTGGGGAATATTTTGGTTTTTTCTTGCCTCAGTATTTAACCGGATGTCAGAAAAAGTGAATAACTGTATTTCTTGTGGGAAACAGATACCTCATAGGGATTACCATACCTTGTGTATACCTTGTTTAGGGCCTGAGCACGACGTTGTTAGATGTCGCTCTTGTGCTAGATTTAACAAACGCACTATAAAGAGAAGGTTAGACTGTGCCAGGTTAGTTTTTGGGAAGCGTTGTAATTATAAAATGCCGTCGGATGCTCCGGCGCGCTTCGTCAAAAAGCGCAAGGACAAAGCTGCAAAGCCTAGGTTGGAAGAACCGTCAGTCCCGGACGTCGGTTCTTTAGAAGGCTCAGTGGAGCCGGAGGTTCTGCCAGGAGTTTCTTTGGAGTCTCAGGGAGAGACTTTACTGTTACAGGATGTGTCCTCTCAGGAGGTAGGCCAGGCTGAGGGCGCTTCTCAGGTGGCTGTTCTTCCCTCTCCTCGTAAGGTCGTTAGCGCCGGCCCTTCTGTTTCCAAGGCTTCTTTGAGAGGCAGGCCAGGTTTAACTTCAGTGGGGGTTTCTCCTAGCTCTTCAGGATCTTTGCCTAAGAAACATATGCTTAAAATGGCAGAAGATTTGATTACTATGATTAGAGGTTCTATGCCCCCTCCTGATAAGAGGCCTAGGGTGGAACCTGAGTTTGAGAGTTTTGAGCAGTGTTCGGAGGCTTCTGAGTCTTCGGCTGAAGACGTGCAGGAGTATCCTCCTTATTCTGATTCTGATGTGGATGATTCTACTCCTTCAGCTTCTCCTCCTGAGGATTTTTCTTTTTCAGAGACTCTTCATTCCATGAGGGAGCATTTTAAATGGGAAGGCCAAGATTTCTCTGATTCTAGGAAGAGGCTTAGGGAATTTTTGTTTTTACCTCAGCATAGGCCTTTAGCTATACCTCCTGTTCTGAATGTGGTGGAAGATGTTTTTGCAGAGGCTTCCCTGAACCCAGATTCTTTGCCTCCTGCCCCAGTTAAACCAGATAGGTATTATAGGGTGCCTGAAGCTCATAAGTATCTTTTTAAGAGTCCTAGGGCAGACCCGGAAACTGTTTCTCAGGGCCCTAAAGGTGTTAAGGCTTCTGTTGTTAAAAATCCTGTTCCTCCTGATAAAGAGGCAAGGGCTTTGGATAGATGGGGAAAGAAAGTGTATACTTCTTCCACTTTAGCCATGAGGGCGTTGAATTGCCAGTTTCACATGTTAAAATATCAAAATTATCTCCTTTCACAATTGAAATCTAAGGTGGATGCTCTGGCGGAAGGTATTGAGTGTAAGGAATTGCAGGATTTAGTTCATGTGTCTGAACAGGTGGGTAAGCATTCCTTGCAATGTGGTTTTGATGCTGTGCAGGCCTCCTCGAGGGTGGCTGCCACTGGTTCTGTTCTTCGCAGGCACGCCTGGTTGAGGGATCAGAATTTAGCTGAGCATGTTAAGACAAGGATTTTGGATGCTCCATTACAGTCTGATGTGTTGTTTGGTTCGCCTGTGGAAGCAGTTTTAAAGAAAATGGAGGACAAGGCTAAGTCTATGCAGACTGTTAAAGATTTTTTGCAGGTGCAGCCTCCGAAGTTTAGTAGAAATTGGCCTACTAAGGGATGGACATATCCTGCTTATGATTCCCAGTCTAGGGGTAGGTCTAGACGTGGTAGGGGCAGAGCTCAAGGTTCTTTTAGGCCTAGAACAGGGAGTTCACCTGCTCAGTCTTCTGGTGAGGGCAGGGGTCAGTCCTTTCGTAAACAGACCCAATGACCTGCCTTTTCAGCTGCCAGTACATTCTCGTCTGGCAGCACCTTTGGGAGGAAGGCTGGCTCTTTTCAAAGAAAATTGGGATTTAATTACTCAAGACAGATGGGTATTGGATATCATTCACCACGGTTACAGGTTTTATTTCCATACCTTGCCTCCTTTCAAAGGCATGCCAGACATTCCTCCTCTACAAAGAAAAGAGGCTCACAAGCAAATTTCTCTGTTACTCCAAATAGGGGCCATTCAGCCGGTTCCTGTGCCAGAAAGGGGCCTAGGATTTTATTCTCGCCTGTTCCTAGTACCAAAGAAGGGGAACACGTGGAGACCAATTTTGGATTTATCTATCCTCAACACTTATCTGGACATTCCCAAGTTCAAAATGTTGACGTTACAACAGCTTTTACCTCTGCTGGGCAAAGATCACTGGATGGTAACTTTAGATCTCAAGGAGGCTTACCTTCATGTGCCTATCAGGCTAATTTGCAGGAAGTATCTGCGTTTTCGAGCTGGGAATTCCCATTATCAGTTCTCTGCATTGCCCTTTAGCTTATCTACTGCGCCCAGAAGTATTCACAAAGGTTCTGGCTCCAGTGATAGCTTACTTCAGGCTAAAAGGAATACAAATCTATCCTTACTTGGACGACTGCCTGATTCTGGCTCAAGAAAAGGAAGACCTTTTACAGCATTTGGAATATGTGATAGCAGTGCTAAGATGCCTAGGGTATTCTGTGAACGAAATAAAGTCCAGTCTAGTACCCTCTCAAGACATGTGCTTTCTGGGTGTGAGACTGAATACAGCAGCCCAGATGGCCTTTTTAACCCCGGACAAGCAAAAGAATCTTTCCATTTACTTCCATCATCTATCTCTTCAGTCCGGGCTGACTGCAAGGACAGTCCTTCAAGCCTTAGGGTTCATGGCATCTTGTATTCTGGTGCTTCCCAATGCCAAACTGCATATGAGGAAGCTACAATGGTATCTCAAAAATGTATGGACACAGCACTGCCAGGATTTGGACACTGTCATTCAAATAATACCTTGCATTCAAAAGGAATTTTTGTGGTGGGCTCAGGAATGTCACCTAAACAAGGGACTCTCTGTGACCCGGCCAGAGGCGAGTCAGATTCTAACGACAGATGCCTCAGACATTGCTTGGGGAGCTCATCTAAATGGAAAATGGATACAAGACAAGTGGCCTGCCAGACTACAGCATCTACATATCAACATGAAGGAGATGTTAGCAGTCCAGTTTGCATTAATGGCTTTCAAGGAGTTACTTCTTCCAGGGCAGGTGTTGATTCTAACAGACAACACAACTGTCATGTGGTACATCAACAAACAAGGGGGAACACATTCTTACCCGTTATGCAGGCAAGCAATGATTTTATGGGAGACTGCGCTCAGCTTGCAACTATCTCTTCAGGCAAGGTTTCTGCCAGGAGCACAGAACTCCTTAGCAGATGTGTTAAGCAGACAAATCATGGATCCCCACGAGTGGAAACTGGATCTTCATGTATTTTGGAAACTGACAGTGTCATGGGGAACTCCAGACATAGATCTGTTCGCTTCTCCACTAAACCACCAGCTGCCAAAGTTTTGCACAAAGAGGTTTCATCACACAGCTTGGAAAGTGGATGCTCTTTCTTTCAGTTGGAAAAATCTTCATGTGTATGCCTTTCCACCTCTGCCTCTTCTCCCAAAGGTGCTCCTAAAGGTCAGACAAGACAAGCCAAGGATGATTTTAATAGCTCCAGATTGGCCTCGGCAACACTGGTACCCATTACTGAGGAGTCTGGTAAGGAAGCCTCCATGGCCTTTACCTTTGATTCCGCACCTGTTGTCTCAGAGGGACGGTCATCTGCTCAATGTCAAGCTTCACTGTCTTCATCTAACAGCCTGGCATATTCTGTTTTGAAACACAGCAGGTCTCAACTTCCTCAACAAGTTTTAAATGTGATTATGGAAGCCAGAAGACCTAGTACAAGGAAAGTGTACGCAGAAAAATGGAAGAGATTTTTATTTTGGAGTGCAGCAAAGAATTTGGAGATTTCTGAGCCTAATTTGAGTGTGGCTCTTCAATATCTTACTGAGTTATTGGACAAAGGTTTGTCTTTCTCTTCCATTAAGATTCATGCTGCAGCAATTTCAGCTCACTATGATTGTGACCCACCATTGTTTTCGCATCCTTTGTTCAAGCAATTTCTTAGAGGGGCAAAGAATATAAGACCCCCGTAGAGCTCCTACTCCTGCTTGGGATCTCAATTTTGTGTTGGAGAAACTTACTCTACAACCTTTTGAGCCTCATGGCTACTGCTGAATTGAAATACTTGTCATGGAAGACTGCTTTTTTGTTGGCTATTACTTCTGCAAGAAGGGTTTCTGAATTGCAGGCCCTTATGGCGGTAGAGCCTTTTTTGATTTTCCATAAGGATAGGGTATCATTACGTACTAATCCTTCCTTTATGCCTAAGGTGGTTTCTAGTGTGGCTTTAAACCAAACTATTCATTTGCCTACTTTCTATGCAGATCCCCAAAATAAGGGGGAAAAGATTTTGCACACTTTAGATGTACACAGGCAGTTGCGTTATTATTTAAGCAGGACTAAGGATTTTAGGCAGTCTCAGCAGTTGTTTATTTCTTTTGCTTTGAGTTCTCAGGGCAAGCCTGTGTCAAAGCAAACTATTTCTAAGTGGATTGGGTTTTGCATTGCATTTTGTTATTCCCATCATGGCAAGGAAATTCCAGCTGGGATTAGGCCTCATTCCACTAGGGCTACTGCCACTTCAACAGCATTTCTAAGGGGGGTGGCAACTAAGGATATTTTGGAGGCAGCTACTTGGAGTTCAGTGCATACTTTCTCTAAGCATTACCACCTTCCTCTCTACTCTAAATCTAGGGCTGGTTTTGCCACAGCTATTTTGCAAGGCATGTTGACAGCTCCTGCTTCTTTATGATTTGCCAGCCTCCCTTACCTCTGCTTTGGGATTCTACCCAAGTGTTAGGACTGCAGCAATGTGGAATGAAGAACATAGTACAGTTTTGTACCTACCATAAATGTAGATGTTCGAGGATCCACATTGCTGCAGTCCAATTTACCCTCCCTCCTTCCCCTCTGTGTTTAGGGGTGGTTGTGTGGGTGAGGTTATACTCTTGTAATTTTGTATATATTGTACATATTTTTGGTGCAGGAGTGTTAGGTGTTTTTGGTTTTGGCCTTATCTTTTTAGGGTCTTCTGACATCTGGGGCAAGAAAAGACTGAGGATATGACGTCGGTCATGCGCATTTGTACCCTGACGTCTGACGTCAGACTAATGCGCCTTGACCGACGTCAGCCATATACTTTGGTATTCGGGCCGACTGGGACAGCGGACTGCCCAAGTGTTAGGACTGCAGCAATGTGGATCCTCGAACATCTACATTTATGGTAGGTACAAAACTGTACTTTTCTTGAATCACCGAACAGGATCCCTAGAAAAATTCATCCCAGTGTTACGGTGTTCAAAAAGAAAATTAGACTGATGGGTGAAATACAATCAGAGAAAAGCTAGTAATGCATCAGACCAGGTCTGGGAAGCCCTCAACTTGAATTGCAAGGTGCAAGGCACATAGAGCTCTCAAGAAAGAAAACTGCATATGAGCTGAAGATAAATGTTAGCAGTTTATGTTGTGTGTGTGTGTGTTAAAGGCAGTCTGGGTACCAGGTGCAGAGAAAGCAATTTCAGACAGTTCTACAGCGGTATGGTGTGTACAGGTGGAATTTGGTCGTACTATATTTGCATGTTAGTCATGCAGGCTTGATCAGGGAGTGCAGTACAGGTTGCTGTTTTGACAGTCTTATGTGTTCCGTCTCCGACAAATGTCACAGTAGACCATTTGTGCAGCATCTTGGTGGACTCCTGTAAGTCTGGATGTTCTTCGTGTTTCACTGTTGCAGTCATTACATTTGGGTAATCCTGTTGGCAGGTTGCCGTCAGTCAGCCTGAAATCCAAAGTCTTGGGGTCCTGCGTCGGCCCCTTCCCCGACGTCAGGTCGTCAGGGGTATAAAAAAAGCAGCTGACACCATTTTCTTCAGTCTTTCTTACCGCGTGGTGCCCAAAGCAGAAGCAGTTCGCAAGTGCCAGTCGGCCGACTCCTGAGATTTTCGTGTACGAGTTTCAGACCCGAAGTCTTCAATAAAGCTAAGTACCCCATTGGGGAAACATTTTTCTTGCTCCAGACCGATGTCAAAAAAAGTTAATTGCATTTCTTGTGGAAAGCAAATACCTCATAAGGACTTTCACTCTTACTGTATTCCTTGTCTAGGCCCTGACCACGACATCACTAGTTGTCGGTTTTGTGCTAGATTCAGTAAACACACTATTAAACGTCTGTTTGATTTTGCTTTACAATTTTGGCCGAAGGTTTAATTACATTATGCCATCAGAACAACAGACTACCGGAATTTATAAAAAACGCAAAGACAAAGAAAAGGACAGGCATCCGAGGTCCAAAACAGACGACAAAGCCTCTTCTAGGCCAGTCGCCGGTTCTCAGTGAGGCGCTTTCGCAGCCCCCGACACCCGCTGCCTCAGAGCCACAGGCCGTAACCGACAGCCACGTGGAGACACCGAGGGCTGTGGAAACTCAAGGTATTGGGCCTATGGAAACTATACCGAGATGGGTCCGGAGCCGCTGAGCAGGCATCGGCTTCTGAGGGTGTTTTCAGACCTTCACAGCTTACAATTAAGCCCACTACAGCAGCAAAGTCAAAAACACCATTAAAGACAAGAAAACAAGTATAGCATTCTCCAGAGCAGTCATCCATGCCAAAGAAACAGATGTTTAAAATGGCCGAAGACCTAATTACTTTAATCAGTGGTTCCCATCCCCCTCCTGACAAAAGGCCTAGGCAAGACACTGATTATGATTCCTCTGACCAGGTTTCAATTTCCTCTGACTCCTTTTCTGATCAGGGATATTCTCTCCCTCCTTATGAGGATTCTGATGCAGAAGAGTCCATACCTTCAGCCTCTCCGCCTGAGGATTATTCTTTTGGGGAAACCCTGCACACCATGAGGGAGCATTTCCATTGGGAGAGCCAGGATTATTCAGAATCCAAGAAAAGGCTCAGAGACTTCCTTTTATTGCCTCAGCACAGGCCCCTGGCTAATCCCCCCTGTGCTTGATATTGTTGATGATGTTTTTTTCTGAATCCAGTCTGTCTCCTGACTCTCTACCCCCTGCACCAGTCAAGACAGACAGGTACTACAGAGTCCCTGACTCTCATAAATTTCTTTACAAAAACCCCGCTGCAGACCCAGAAACAATTTCTCAGAGTCCAAAAGGGGTTAAGGCTTCCACTGCTAAAATCCTGTCCCCTCTGATAGGGATTCCAGAGCTCTGGACAGATGGGGGAAAAAATTTTACACTTCTGCTACTTTAGCTGTAAGAGCTTTAAACTGTCAGTTTCACATGCTTAAATACCAACAGTACCTCATGTCATTGTTAAAACAGAAAATGGTTTCAAATACAGACTGTCCTGACAGTAAGGAAATGCAGGATTTATTGCATGCAGTTGAACAAGTGGGAAAGCATACTCTGCAATGTGGTTTTGATTGATTAGAGGCTTCTTGTAGAGCCGCAGTTACAGGCTCTGTTATTCGAAGGCATGCTTGGTTGAAAGAACAAAGTTTACCTGACCATGTTAATGTAGAATTATTGGATGCTCCATTACAGCATGATACTTTGTTTGGTGTTAAGGCAGAAGAGGTGTTAAAGAAAATGGAGGATAAAGCAAAGTCAATGCAGACAGTGGAAGATTTCTTACAGGTTCAACCACCTAGATTTAGCAGAAACTGGCCTTCAAAACGTTGGTCCTTTCCAGTGTCAGACAGGCCACAGAGAGGCAGATACAGACGCCCAAGAGGCAGATCTCAGCCCCAAGGCTCCTTACCGACCTAAACAATGGGGTGCTTCTGCCCCCAAAGGAGGGGAAGACAAATCACAACCTTATAAGAAACAGTCCCAATGACTTCCCTCTACAAAAAATTGGCACATGATCACCCAAGACCAATGGGTACTGAATATTGTTTGTCAGGGTTACAGGTTCCACTTCCAAAACCAAAAGGTATGCCAGACCTGCCACAAAACCAATAGGCAGAGGCACAAAAACAGATTGCTGCTCTTATGGACATGGGAGGTATTCAAAAAGTTCCAAAGCAAGAACAGGGACAAGGATTTTACTCAAGACTTTTCTTAGTACCCAGAAAGGACAAAGCCTGGAGACCAGCACTGGACCTGTCAATCCTAAACACTTTCCTGGATGTTCCAAAATTCAAAATATTAACAGTACGTCTTCTGCCCATGCTGGGCAAGAAGGTTTGGCTAGTTACTTTGGACCTCAAGGAGGCATACCTGCATGTCCCAATCAGACAATCTTGCAGAAGATACTTCAGATTCATAGCAGGCTCAATGCATTACCAATTCTCTGCACTGCCCTTGGCTTATCTACTGCGCCCAGGGTCTTCATAAAATGCCTGACACCAGTAATTGCATTTTGCAGACAAAAAGGAATTCAAATATATCCCTACTTGGACGACTGCCTTATTCAAGCAGAGAGCAAGGACATTCTTCTAAAGCATCTGGCGTTTGTAAAAAGATTGCTAATTTGCCTAGGGTAACACAGTAAACGAAAAGAAATCAAAACTAGTGCCCTCTCAAGAGATGATATTCCTGGGTGCAAGCTTAAATACAACTGCCCAGATGGCTTATCTCATGCCAGACAAACAAAGGCAACTGACTCATTACTTTCAAATGATGGCAACAACAACCCAGCTCCCTGCAAGAAAAATTCTGCAGGCCCTGGGCTTCATGGCATCCTGCATTCTACTAATTCCATATGCAAAACTGCATATGAGGAAACTACAATTTATTCTAAAAAGTGTTTGGACTCAACATTGTCACAGCCTGGAGACCATCATAACTTTAATTCCCTGCCTACAGCAGGAGTTTCGATGGTGAGCCCAGGCTTGTCACCACAACAAGAGACAGCCTTTCACTTTACCCACAGCCAGGCAGACAATAATGGATGCATCGGATTATGCCTGGGGGGCACATATGGCAGGAAAATGTATTCAGGGCACGTGGACCAAGGAACAAATGCATCTTCACATAAATCAAAAAGAGATGCTAGCTGTACAGAATGCCCTGACAGCTTTCAAGGACCTAATACATCCAGGACAACTATTGATAAAGACTTGACAATACCACAGTTATGTGGTACATAAGCAAGGGGGGGCATTCATTCTTACCCCCTATGCAGACAAGCCATGACTTTGTGGAACACAGCACTGACCTATCAAGTACATCTGCAGGCACAATTCCTGCCAGGGACAAAAAAAATACACTGGCAGATGAACTAAGCATAAATCTCATGGATCCTCACGAATGGAAACTAAATCCACAGGTGTTCAGCATGATAATGAGGAAATGGGGACTCCCAGACATAGATCTTTTTGCCTCCCCTCACAATTACCATATACAGAAATTCTGCACAAGAACTTATCACTTTCAAGCATGGAAAGTGGATGCTCTGTCATTCAGCTGGAAAGGCCTGACAGTCTATGCCTTCCCTCCGATGCCTCTCCTTACCAAGGTACTCCTAAAAGTCAGACAAGAAAGGCCAAACATGATCCTGATTGCCCCAGACTGGCCACGCCAGCAATGGTACCCATTCCTAAAGAGCTTGTCTCAAGGCCCAGCTTGGCCTCTACCTCAAATTCCTCATCTTCTGACACAACAAAACAATCAGATTCTGCACAGTCAACTCAGAACCTTAAATCTGGCAGCATGGCAGATAATGTAGCCATTCAGACTGCACCTCTCTCTAAAGCTGTTACGGATGTTATTTTCGAAGCCAGGAGGCCCAGCACTAGGAAATCTTATGCAGAAAAATGGAAGAGATTCTGTGCTTGGAACTAGGCACAAGGGCTCGAACTACTTGTCCCTAATATACCGCAGATTTTACAATACCTAACTGAGATGCTGGACAAAAGCCTATCTTTCTCATCAATTAAAATCCATGCATCTGCCATTTCAGCTCATTACAATACGGGACCTCCTATTTTTTCACATCCTCTACTACGACAGTACCTCAGAGGGGCAAAAAATATAAGACCCCCAAGGAGAGCACCAGTACCAACTTGGGATCTCAGTTTTGTTTTAGAAAAACTCATACTGCCTCCTTTTGAACCAGCCAGCACAGCTGATCTAAAATTCTTATGGAAAACTGCTCTGCTCCTAGCAATAACTCTTGAGTTACAGGCATTAATGTCTGTGGAACCTTTCATCATTTTTCATCAGGACAGGGTCTCTCTTAGGACAAAACCAACATTCATGCCAAAAGTGTTCTCCAGTGTGGCCTTGAACCAAACCATTCATTTATCTACTTTCTATCCAAACCCCCAGAATAAACGGGAGAGACTTCTGCACTCTTTGGATATACACAGCTATGATTTTACTTGGACAAAACAAAAGCTTTCAGAAAAAACTGAGCAACTGTTTGTAGCCTATGCTGCAGGATCACAAGGAAAGCCTATTACAAAGCAGATAATTTCAAAATGGATAGGCTACTGCGTCCACTTTTGTTATGCACAACATGGCAATTCAGTGCCTAAGGGCATTAGGCCTCATTCTACCAGAGCTGCAGCCACTTCAGCAGCTTTTCTCAGAGGACTACCAACCAAAGACATTTTAGAAGCTGCAACCTGGAGCTCAATGCACACTTTCACCAAGCACTACCACTTACCCCTCTACTCTAAATCCAGAGCAGGCTTTGCCACTGCAGTTCTGCAGGGCCTGGTAGCCTCTCCAAATCCAATTTAGACCCAGCCGCCCAACCTCAGCTTTGGGTTTCTACCAAAGTGTAATGACTGCAACAGTGAAACATGAACATAGTACAGTTGTGTACCTACCATAAATGTAGATGTTCGAGTGTATTCACTGTTGCAGTCCAGGTTACCCACCCACCAGCCCCCTTTTCATTGCTGGGATTTTTCTGTACTTCTCAACTCTATACAACCTATGTGGTGTATTTGCTTGTAGGTGAAGGAAATGTTTATAGTGATATATGCATGTTTTTTGGCATAATTTTATCTTTCCAGCCTTCCTGTTTGAGGGCACCTGACATTTGGGACAAGAAAAACTGAAGAAAATGGCGTCTGTTGCAACTTTTATACCCCTGGCGCACTGATGTCAAGGAAGAGGCAACAGCAACCGACGCCAGACCAAGACTTTGGAGCTCGGGCCGACTGCGGGTCACTTGCCAGCAGGATAACCCAAGTGTAATGACTGCAACAGTGAATACATTTGAACATCTACATTTATGGGTAGGTACACAACTGTACTTTGTGTACACTTACCATAAATGTAGAAGTTCGAGTGTATTCACTGTTGCAGTCCAGGTTACCCACCTGCCATCCCCCTTTTTTGTGCTGAAACTTTTCTTTCCTTCTCTGATTTATACAACCTATGTGGCGTATTTGATTGTAGATGAAGATAAAGTTTATATTGGTGTATGTATTTTTATATATATATATAAATTTTGGCTACCCTTTTAGGGGGCACCTGACATCTGGGGCAAGAAAAACTGAAGAAAATGGCGTTGGCTGCATCTTTTATACCCCTGATGACCTGACGTCAGGGAATGGGCGACAGCAGCTGACGCAGAAACCAAGACTTTGGAATTCAGGCCAACTGAGGGCAACCTGCCAGCAGGATTACCCAAATGTAATGACTGCAACAGTGAATACACTCGGACATCTACATTTATGGTAAGTGTACACAACTGTACTATGCATCTCAGAGCAACTTTCCTAGACCTTACCAACAGATGAGGTGTCTCCAGATGGACTTCTTTGCATCTGTGCTCAACAAATAAATTCTGCTTTAATGTATCTCATGGAAAAGGTTTGGCATTCTATGCTTTCACTCTGAATTTATAGGGTTCTGTTTCTGTATGCTTTCTCTCCAGTTTTTTTTTATTTTTTTATTTTTTATTTTTTTTTTATTTTTGCTGCTTAGGGTCATTTTGTAAGATAGAGGTGGTGAGGCTGCAGTTAAACACCTCCCAGTGGATGCCAGACCTCCTGTCAGTCTGTTTCTAAAGGTCGTCCTGCACCTTAGACCTGTTCACCCACCACGACAGACCTTAGACCCAGCCTGGTCTCTCAACCCCCCCCCCCCATTTTTTTCTTCATAATTTCCAGCTATCCCAGTAACACCCCCACCATCTTCATCTGTCAGGTCTACCAGCTCCTCCTTCCACCAACAGATTTTCTTCAATTAAGGGCTTGGACCAGCATTGATCTTAGGGTTATTGGGGAGGTTGTGCTGGAGATCACTTCTGCTGGGAGGACTTTTTAATTTCATAACTTAACCTCATCCTCGCTCCCTCCACTACATTTGTGTCTTCTGCCCAAGGGCCAGTCCCGTATATAGACCGCTCCTCCCTTCAAGTTTGCCTAGGTGAGTACCCTTCCCCCTGGGATAGGTCTGACCTTCCCTCCATTCCAGCTCCTAATTGAACTTGGGTTGCCTGGGTCATAGTTAGAGCTTTATCCCTCTGTGCCATGGTGCTGGCCCTGGGCATTCATTTTTATGCTGGAAAAGTTGTTGACACCTTTTTTTAGCAGTTATTCCAATTTCAGAATTTTTGTCTTGGAAAACAGGGTTTTTAATTGCAGTCACATCACCCAGAAGAGTATCAGAGCTCTAGACCTTGAGGTATAAAGAACCTTTCCTGGTATTTCACAAAAGAAAGCGTGATCTTGTGCACCCACCTCTCCTTTATGCTTAGCGTCATCATTGAATGCACTGTGAACCAAACTGTCCAGCTACCAGTCTTTCTGTGCACCTCACAACAAAGGGAAAACATCTGTGCCTTGATTGAATGTTCATAGGCAACGAAAGTAACTACCTAGACAGAAGTAAGGACATTAAAACATCCAAGAAGGATGTTACCTCTCTCCTTGTGTATTTTTTCTGGATAGACAACCCTTTGTGTTATCTTTTGTCATAAGACCCATTGCAGGGCTTTACAATGGGAAGGTTGGACTGTATTCTGGAATGGCCACAGGTATTCTGCAAACCTACCTGAAAGGAGGTAGTGCACAGGACATTGAAGAGGCAGCCACGTAGTCCTCGGTCCATACCTTTTCTAAACATTGGACCTTGTGTCTAACGCTAGATCTGGCTTTGCATGTGCTGTACTGAAAGGTATTATGCCATTCTGTCTAGCTAGTAGTGAAGCTACCTTATCTTATTAGAGAAACTACTTTGGTAATTGTTCTGTTAGTTTTGCCTGTAACAGTGATCTTACCAAAAATCATAGTATATTTGTCTGAACAGCAGTCTGGGTTCCTTCCCATCATCCTCTTTGTTTCTGAGAAATTAGAATGGAGTAGGTCCCCTTGTCGACATACCCCCCAGCCACACGCACACCCTCTCTTTCCACCTAATGATTTTTGTCAGATCCCTCAGGAAAACGAGGGCTAGGAGTCGCATGTTAGGAACTATTCCACTTCTCTGGCTCTTTCACAGCATTGTCTAGCTAGGATTACAGTGAACTTGTAGGTAGGCAAGACTGAACCAAATTTGCAGATTATTGCAGGCTAGGAGCAGTCATATCCCCAAATGGCTTGGCCATCCTGTGGGAAGGTTTGTCTTGATTGGTGCTAAAATCATGGACAAAACTAAATACCAGAAAATGCATTGTATCCTTGGGAAGTTCTCTACCCCACACAACTACCACATTGACAATTCACTCCTAAGAGTTGACCCAGTTTGACATTTGGGAACTTATGTGGATAGTGGCCTAACTTTTGACCATGCGTTTGTTATATGAAAGTCCTCCTATATTGCACAGCTTATAAACAAAGGGATTGTGTCTAGATCTGGGGATGACATTGTCCCCCTTTAATCAGCCCTCATTAGGCCAGTTATTGAATATAATGCCCCCTTTGTTATGTATCTGTGCATACACAATGCAATAGCTGGAATGCTCACAAAGATACCTTACTAAAAAGATGCAAAGCTGAACATGTCAGGCCTGGACAAGCTCAAAGCTCTGATACTATATTCTCTATCTTACAGACTGCTAAGAGATGACCTGTATCTGGCATACAAGGCATCTTCTGACCCATAACTGATGGATTTACTGCACATCAGCAAGTCAGATGGCATCAGAAATACTTTGTCTAGGGCTCTAAACCTCTCTGCAACATCAGCAGAAAGGTTTGGGAGGGACAGGTACATCTTGCAGAGGATACCGCTACTGTGGAACAGACTTCCCATCCACATAAAGCACAGTTCATCCATGTCCATTTTCAAGCGCAACTTAGTTCTATGGATGGGAAACATAAAATTTGCACTAAAACTGGGTTAGGTCTGTGTGTGTGTGTGTGTGGGGGGGGGGGGGTCTGGAGAGTTGAATGAGGCACAAGAAGCAGAGTGATGACAACGGAGGTGAAAGCTGCAAGAAATCGGTTTAAATAAGGGGTCAGGGAGGACAAAAGCTTCCTTAGTTATAATGGAAGGAAAGGGGGAGGGTAAACCTGGACAGTATGCCCAGTGTTTGGAAGGAGGTCATAGAGTTGTGGTGGGGAAATTAGTGCAGTGAATGTACACTTCCGTTCGTTATTTACATCTCTGAAGAGGAGAGTACCTTACTAGGATGGAGGTAAGAAAGAGTGAGGAGAGCAGTGAGTAGACACCAGGGTGAAAGTGAGATGAGATTGGCTAGGGAATTGCCTTCCATAAAGGATGACTAAGCACAAGTTTCAAGTGGCATTCTCTTTGGTTGTATAAAAATGTGGTTTATGTTGACTAAGCAGATTACAGAGCACTGCAGGACTACTTTAGGCCTGGAAGACCACAAGTGTTATACCCTTGTACATTGGGGAATGTGTCTTCTGGGTGAGAGCTGTAAAATTACAGACGTGCTAGCCTAACACTGACAGGAAAATATTTTGGTGAGAATTTTGAGAGCGCACCTAGCCATAATGGTTTCATGGCCATAAGTTCAACAGATTATCAGTAAGTATAGTCATTGTGGACTTCAACAAGGTTGATTCAGTTCTGCACATGCCATTGGTAGAAAAACGTGAGGTGGTTGGGATTGGGACTGAGGAACTGAGGAATTTGATTCGTACATTAGCCGTTATTGTGAGGGGTAATGTTACAAATAAAATGGCTACTGCAGTACCACAGTTTGTTCTGTGTGCAGTACCGTTAATGTGTTGTAAGCACATCCTACAGATATGGCAAACAAGTTTCACATTTCTCCTGTTCCGCTACTGTACTACCTAGAATGCCAACTTCAGAGGTCAGATTTGAACCTGCAGACACTGAAGCAGATACCTTAACCATGGAGCCATTTTTACTTGAGAAAAAAAATGCAACATGCACTTGAAAAATACAGCTCTCTAACACTCCTACTTTGCTTGGAGTCTTAACTAATTGTAGTTTTTGGTTTATTGCTCCCATGCTTTCCTTAGTGTTTTCTGTCTTATTTTGCATGTTAACTGTGTATTTACCTTTTTTTTTTTTTTTTTTTTTTTTTTTTAAATTCTCTGGCACTTTTTTTGTCATATCTGTGCATTTTGTCCTGGGATAGGAATCCTTTCTCATTGTCAGTCAAACTCTATATTTTGTCACTTTATGTTCTTAATTCCATATTGTGTTTTCTGAATTTCTGTTGTGCACTGCATATTATTATTTAGACTGGTGTTTTTTTTTCTTCTTTATGCATCCACTGAAAGTGGTCGCATTCTAGTTAGTCTTGTTGCCAAAAATAGTTCAGTATCTGATGGAATAATGGACAGGCTTTGCTTCAATACTGATAAGTAGTGAGGCACTGTGGAGGATGAAGGGCGATAGTGTGAGGGATGGATTTGTAATGTCTGACCGGCTAAAACAGTAAGCTGGTGGTAGTTGTTCCACGCAGACACAAGTGTTGCAGCAGTCCTTAAATGCGAAGCCCAGGGCAGGCTACACTTCAGGTTTCCTGTGCAGTTCTGGAGGTTGTACAGGAAGGGATTTTTCATGCTGCTAAAGGAGTCTGAATCTGGAGGAAAGCCATCAAAGGTTCATGAGTTAGAATGGAAAGGATGAGGGGAGAGAGAGAGAGAGAGAGAGAGATACTACAGAATGGGGGAGAGGGTTTACATGGTTACATCAGATCAAGTCATGGAGATGTGAAGAGGTTATCTTGAGCAAGAATTTCAGGGGAGGTGCAATGGGCACAAACAGGAAATTGACTTGTGAAAGTACTTTCTAAGACACCAGCTACTGTTGTCACCAATATATGTAGAAGGAAGATATCTGATGCTTAAAAATAATTTGATCTTATACTTGTGGATCATTTTGTAGTTTGTAGAAACTGCCATGCAACATGAGGACTGGATGGAGTACCTGACAAGGGAGTGAAACATAAGGTAGACAGACCCAGGATTCGGTGTTTGGAGACCATGCTGAAGACTTCATAGTTAACTGTAATGTCACTACTGTTATAGTATCATAAGATGTGTAAATTAGTGTAACAGGTGGACATCCAGTCTGACTTACAGAGGTTTAGGTATTCCACATGGCAGCTCTGTCGCGCACCATCAGTATCAACAGTACATCTAGTTTAAATTTTTGAGCTCTCGAACAGTACTGTATTCAGTTTAATTTTCTGTGCTTAAGCAGTTTTGAATTGTCCATCTGTTGGTGCCATCTAATCATCCTCTAGTGCTGCAGTGAGTGCCCTTTTGGGGGTTTATTTTTTTTGTGTGGGAGTTGGAGATCTTTCCAAGATCAGTGTCTTAAGAAAAGTCACTAGCATGTATGCCGAAGAGGAGGTTCAAAAGGATTTTCTTAAATTTTGCATTCTTCCTAGTTGATAAATGTATGCCTCAGCTAGCAAAGACACTCTTTCAATGAATTCAAACTTGATAATTTTTCTAGAGCATAAGGTTTTACTGTAAGAGAAGGGCAGGCACCCCTGAATTACTGGAGTGGTTATCTGCATCTCAAGAGTGCAGAGAGACTAAGCTTTCTGGGAACTGATAATTAAAAAAAAAAAAAAAAAAAAAATGCCGCTAGAATTTTAGCAGACAGAGACATGAAGTTTTTGTTACCCTGTCAGTCCTTCATGGGCTTGAATGTGTTTGCTTCAGATAGGAGCATATTTGTCAGCTTTTGACACAATCTTTGTGTAATGTCTCAACTGTTGTTGCTCTTTCAGGGTATGATTTTGAGATGCTGGTGTCTGTCACACCATGTCTCTATTGAAGTAAGTGTTGTGCCGTTGCTGGATGCTCTTTGCTAAATACCCACAGAAGGCCTAGCATGCTCTTCAGTCTTCTAGAAGCGACTCTGCTAATATTTGTTCAGGTGGATTTGGTTTGGGGAAGACATGAGTTTATCCTTTGTAATATAGAAAAATCAAACCGGTTAAGTCATGCATATTGAAATCAGCAAGACGTGTTTGTCCTGCTAGTACCCATTTTTGATCTTTCTCCTCCTGATTGTATTTCACCAAAGAATATGTAGTAATTTGACAGTCAGGTTCTTCTGCAAGCTGGCAAACCTTTTACTTTGCGGCAGGTCTTCTGAGAGGAAGAGAAAGCATTTTCTTTAACTTTAGTCTGATTTTGGTTAGGAGGAAGACTTTTCCTACTGTCTAAGTAGTCAAAAGATGACTGAATCTGTATTCAGGCTTCCAGTGGAGGATGTGCCCTTTGGGAACCCTTTCATTTAAGGAAAAAGCATTTTAAGGGGTGGTAGGGCAAATTTCATGAGTAAAGAACCAAAGCTGAATACCATTCCTTTTTCAGAGGCATTCAAGGATGCCTTTGAACACTCCTTATTAGAACCAGATTTTAAGCCGCCAATGCCCAGAAATCCAAACCACTTATGTCAGGTGGAATGTAGGGTAATTTTGCAAGGGTCTGGTGGATCTTATTGTGATTTCACTGGACACAACCAGAGGGTCAGAGTTAGTGCCTGATAATCAATGCACTTCTAAGTGACAGTCCTGTTTTAGATAGATGTAATAAACATATTTATTTCTGTTAGTCTGGTTATGTCTACTGCAATTCTGCTGACTGCTTTTGCTTGGATGGCCACTTTGGGGTCCATTATTGGATAGAAGGCATGTTTGAGAATTCAGCTGTTATTTAAGGACATCGAGTCTATCTTAAACATGCTGCAAGATAAGAGTTTGATTTGTGGACCTCCCTCCCGTAAAGTATTCAAGAAGTTGGAAGGAGGGGGTAAAATTGTGTAACTGCTGTCTGCTGTTTCACTTGCCATTACCACAGTGTAATAATTAACCTTCTCAACAGTAACTCTTTTATCATAGTATTTTTGCCAAGCAGTACAGGTAGGTGTTAAGAAGGGCCAGTGGAGAGCTGGTAGAGGCAGGCTCGTTCAAAAGGGGCCTGAGGCATCAACTCCGCATGTATAGTTAGACTTGTATCTGCAAGATATGATGAATCCATTCCTTCCTCTAGCATCAAAAAGAAGAACTTCCCTTTTCAAACTCCAGTGATCTAAGCTGATCACAGACATGTGGTTTACAGCTCAACACAGTAACCCCTGCTGACCAGATAGCCTTTCAAAACCTACCTTAAAAGAAATGCTGACTTTACTAGCATTAGAAAGGGGTTCTTGCAGCAGAACAATGACAAGGTTTCTACTCTCTCCTCTTCTCTCCTCATTCTGGTTCCCAGAAGAGAGAGACCATACATACCCACTTTAGATCTCTCCAGGCTAAATCAGATCCTTTTCATAGGTTCATAGTTGAGTCTTAGGCTATCTGCCGTGGGGCCTATGTAAGCCTAGCCAGAAAGGCTCCCTGGCTTTTGCCACCCAAGAAAATAATTTTCCTGTACCCCTGTCGAGCATTGCCACAGAAGTTATCCCCGGGGTGAATTTTCTATTTCCCGTCCAGTCGTCAAGGTTTTTCCTTAGAGGGCCAATGAGGACCTTTGCTCGACATGAATGGGTAAGTTGTTCCAGAGTTTGGGAAGTCTCTGAGACAGGAATGTATCCCTCCAGCATGTTCTGTTTATTGTGGTGACGGGGTTTAGGTCCCTGGAGTGTGTGGTTCGGAGAGCTAGAGATTTTAAGTGTAGCATGTCCAACAGCTCTGGGTTTGACATAGCTTTGTATGTTCGGCAGAGATCGCCTCTGAGTAGGCGATATGCGGAATACAGCTGGAGTTTTTTGAGATGGTCTGCATATGGCATTTGTTTGAGGCCGGTAATCCTCTTAGTGAGGTATTTCTGTGGCCTTTCCAATTGTTGTAGGTGTCTTGTGAGATGCATGCCAAACTGGGCATTGTACTCTATAATGGATCTGATGAGGGAAGAGTAGAGAGGAACAATGACCTCTTTTTTTTCTAGAGGAGAACCCTTTTGTGATGAGGTGCGTCACGTAGAAGGATTTCCTGACTACTGTGGCGATGTGGTTATCAAAGTAAGGAAATACAGGATGATTGTCCAGGAGGCCTGTTTTGTCTCATTGTATGTTGTTTGGTATTGAAAAGTTGAAGCAAGAAGATTTTCCTTTTACCCTTATTTCAGTATATTGGTACTGGCTAGTTACAAACATGGTTCTTGTTTGAGGTCAGGTTAGCTGGTGCCAGAGAAGGTGAGGTGCGTTTTGTTTTTCTCCATGTTTGTTTGATCTCAGTTTGTGTATATAAGTTTGGTAATGTGGGGGCTTGCTTCCATGTTGAGGATGCAAGGGGGTTTGCTTTCATTGTTTTTAGACATTTTGAGAGAGGATTATTGTGTTGAGCTTGTGACACCCCCCCCCCCCCAAGGTTTTAGACCTTTTATTTTTTAATAATCACACAGCAGTGAAGTAACAGTAGATTATTCATGGTGGTTTCTGCTTATCCAGTGACATTTGGTGTGGGGGATGCGCATTTGTCTATATACATTCAGTTGAAGTGCAGACGTGTGCTCTGGTTTGTGGGAGGGACCGAACTGCTCTTGCCCTTTGGTATCCACTATTCAGTGGGTGTTGAGTGATTAGCTCTTGTCTTTGCCACCCTCAAGGTGCAGGCCATCCATATCTGATCTTACCTTGAGCAATTGTCTGACTTGTGCAGTGTCCCAGGGAAGGTTGATCATATTAAACTGCATTATCCTTTGTAACGTTAGGGATTTTTGTGAATCTCCAGAAGTCCAGGACCATCCATTCAAAACTTAAGATTTTCAAGTGCCATCTTAGTGACAGAGACTTGCATGCTGTTCCTGTCATGGACAGTCGTTAAGGTAAACTGACTGTCTTCATTGTCCAGTCTGCCCTTCACCAGTCCATGAATGCATAATCCCTCCTTGAAGGCTCTATGTACATGACATTTTCAGTTCTTATAATCTGTCACATGTATGTCTTCTTGGATTTAAAAAAAATATATTTTTTGGCAGTGCAGAATTTACAACTGTTTTATAGTACTTACGTAAAATTGCTTACTGATGCTGTGCTCACTGTTTTCTTGACAAGCTGAGTTATCTAAGCATGGAAAATAATTGCCTCTGTATTCTGGCAAATGCCTTGGACTAAGAGATTGTGTTTTGAAATCTCTAATCTCTGGAGTGTACTGAACTTGAGGTGCTGCTTCCTTTTTTTTCTTTTTGTTTTGTTTATGTGGAGGTGGTGGTTGCATTTGGGGAAATTCTAACTTGTGGAGAAAGTTAAACCAAGATTTTCTGTATCATATACTGCTTAGAGTTTATCTTGGGACTTCAGTCATCTTTTTTTCCTTGCTGTTAGTATTGTAATCTTTCATTCAAAGTTTAGTCCCTTGAAGCATGGGTCATGACTTAAAAAGCCAGTTGTTCAGTCCACCAGCCTGGTTGTCAAACAGAAGTAACTTGTTTATATAAAACACTTAATTTTACTTCAGCTTTGTAGTAATTTTGGGTATAATTAGATCATTTTAAAAGACAGTTTTCATTTCTTTATCCTTTGTTAATAGAGTTAATCAGACTAGGCTGGTGACCTCTTTTCAGGGGAGACGTATTTATACTGTTTGATAGGTACCGTAGTATCTTTTGCATCCACCTGAGCTACCACCAGTTCAGGCAGATGGGGCCTCAGTTTAGCATCTCATCTGAAGGACAGCACACACAGGAGTGCAGGACTCCCCTTAAACTGTACAACAGTGTCGGCAGTTGATCTACCTGGTGTTGGAATATAACCCACAGTCTTCTGCACCAAAGACAAGTGTGCTAGCTGTGGTGCCACTGCATATACGTGTATGTGTGTATATGAAAACAATGTGCATATATAAATATATGTGTGTGTGTGTGTGTGTGTGTGTGTATATATATATATATATATATATATATATATAAAATGTGCATATGTACATATATATTTACATATATGTGTGTGTGTGTGTGTGTATGTATATATATATATATATATATATATATATATATATATATATATATAAAATTTGTGTATGTATATGTACATATATATTTACATATATGTGTGTGTATATATATATATGTACATGTGTGTATATATATATATATATATATATGTACATACGTGTGTGTATATATATTTATATATATATTTATATATAAAATCTATATAAATGTGTGTGTATATACATGCATACACATATATATATATATATGTATATATGTGTGTGTGTGTTGTCGCTCATCCTTCTCTTTTATAGATGACGAACAGGCAGGGTAGTTTGTTTATATGCTTTATTACGTAGAAACACATCAGGATGGATAGCAGCATAACAAAATATAAACAAACTGGTTAAGACAGACTATACAGACATACATGCTTACATCTCAACAGCTTACTACAAAGTGGCAGTCAAGCTCGCACATGCTCAGTATTTATACATTTATGCAAACCCCTAGAAAGCTTCTTAATGCTGTACACACACACACTAATCTACAGTCCTCCCTGTTGTAGATTGCTCTCAATGAAATGACATTGGAATAAGACATGCAATAATATAGACATTAGAAACGAACAATGTTCGTGTCCAAGTTGCCGTGCATCTGTAACATGGTTTCAATACGACCTGATCTAGTAATTTAGTAATCAGAATTGGGTTGAGCAACAGGGACATTCTTCAATGAACAACTCGTATCAGGAACTTTGAGATTCATCTCAGTAACAGGGGTATTTACTAGAATGTTCTCTGGAACTGGAATGCTGGATAATTTGCTCTGAGATGGTCTTTCTCACAGGCTAAGTGCTGTGGTACAGGGTCGGACGCCAGCATCAAATGTTTCCGATTCTGCCTAAACTCCACTCCTTGTGATTTCACAATGTACCATCTCGGCTCTGGACAAATATTCTTCACGACTCCAAGACAATCATAACCTTTGCATGTTTGCCTTCTCACTCACTCTCCTTCACGTAATGGATTGAGCGGTTTGCTGGATTTGTCGTAATAAGACTTATGGGATAGGTGTTTCTTTAACAGATGGGTTTTCACTGGTCTCTGGTTAGCATTTGGAACCAGTAAACTACTGCTGACTGGTAATGTAGTTCTGGTTTGTCTCGACAGAAGTCTGTGGGCAGATGAACCAAGATGTTTATCACAAGGAATATTTCTGAGATTCAGGAAAACATCACTATTATCCAATTTTTCTAGTACATGTTTTACACTTTGAACTGCATGTTCTGCCAAACCATTTGACTGTGGGTACTCAGCACTACTCGTAACATGGATAAAGTCCCACTCTTTAGTGAATCTTTTGCATTGCCAGCTAGTAAACTGCGTACCATTGTCAGCAATAACTTTATGTAGACTACTACAGATTGCAAAATGATGTCTCATCTTTCTAATGAAAATACTGGATACTAGGTCAGGAAGTAGGTCAGTCTCAAACCAGTTAGAATGAGTCTACTAACACCAATTAACGACCATTCCATTCAAAGATGTCAGTGGCTCCTGTCGACCAAGGTATTTGAGGAATCTGGTTTAGCTGAAGTGGTTCCTTCTGTTGTGGCTTTGTACTGTTACATACAGAACAAGATGAAAGTACTCTGTGTCTTGTGACATAGAAGGCCAAAATACTAGTCCTCTCCTCCTCCTTTTATGTAATAGATTCCTGGGTGACCACAATGCAAGATAGTAATACACTCTTGTTGCAAGGACTCTGGAACAATCACTTTTGGACCTTTCATGACAATACCATTGCTAGGCAATCTCATCTCTGTAAGGAAAATAAGGTTGCATTTCTTGAGATAAACCTGATTACTTTGACGTTGATTGATAAAGAGGTTGAGCTTCTGTGAAACTGGATCTGAGGCTGTATGACTTCTAAGCTCATCAAGATGTGTGGAAGAAAATTTTCTTACTTCCATGACTTCAGAATCAAGTTTCTCATTCTCATGCTGTTCAGTGGTATTTCTGGGTGGTCTGGGTAAAGTATCAGCTAGATAAAGATGTTTGGCCTTTTGTGTAGACAATTTTGAAATTGTATTTCTGCAATCTCAACATCATACGTTTCAATCTGGCTGGTGCTGAACGCATAGGCTTTCTCAAAATAGTGGGTAAAGTTTGGTGGTCTGTTTCGATCTGGATAGGTCTATCATAAATATAATCATGGAACTTCGAACATGCAAGCACAATTGCCAAGAGATCTTTCTCTGTCTGAGCATACTGCATTTCAGTTTGGGTTAGAGATCTGGATGCATAGGCAGCAGGTTGACCCTGTTGAATGACTGCACCAGGACCAAATTTTGAAGCTTCACAGGAAAGAGTAACTGATTTGTAAACATCGTAGTGTTTGAGAGTTGGTGGACTGGCGGCAGTTCTCTGTTTCAGGATATAAAATGCTCTGTGGTGCTGTTCCAACCATGACCAGGATACATCTTTGTGTCACCTCTCTAAGCGGTGCTACTAGTTGGCTTAAGTCTGGATTGAACTTGCCTAGGTAGTTAACCATGCCAAGATAGTGTTGGAGGGCTTGAATATTGTCTGGAGCTGGCATCTCAAGAATAGCTATCTGATCGTAAGCCTGAACTGGTAAACAAATGACCAGCATATAAGTGACTTCTCACAACCTGAACTTGTGATGTTATGTGATCCTATCTCACCTACATTCTGTACTGATGGGTTCGGAGCCGATCCTCAGCTCCAACTCGGCACGCTATACTATAGAGCGAAGTCTCTAATTGGCTGAGCTATTCTACATCCCAGGATGCACCACCACTACTTCCCCAGATCTCGTTTGCCGCTTGATAGCAATAGACGTGGTCTCGACTTGGCTGGGCTAAGTACTCTTTACTGACAAGTTTTCTGTCAGAATTTCTCTAATTTTTCACCCAAAAGCTGTTTTAACAGCTACTTATCACTTGTTGAGTGTTTTTTGTGAGGAAAGTTGTGTGAATTTTCGTAGCGTTAGGTTCCCGCTTTTACTGGTAGGGGTTTCCTCGCGCTCTAGTTCAGGCTTTTGTGTTAAAATTGTTGTTAATTTTTTTTGTGTGGTACTTGTTCCTCTAACATCTAGGTCCCGTTTTAGTTAGAGGGGCCTTGCCCTCGCGCTCTGTTAGAGCGTTGTTATAGTTTTACCTGTGTCTGTTTCTGAGCTTATAGGTCGAATCCTGTTTAAGTTAGAGGGATTTGGCTCTCTGAGTGCTTAGTTTTTGTCCCTAGTTGGTTTTTGGTGTCTTTCTAGTGATGTCGAAAGAACATAGACCTTCGGGTTTTAAAAAGTGTACCAAGTGTGGGTACAAGATGTCTATAACGGATGATCACTCGCTATGTGTTTATTGCTTAGGGCCTAAGCACCTTCAAGAGTCGTGCAGTGTATGCCACGCTTTTTCTTCCCGTGTCCTCCAAGAGAGGAAAAACAAATTGATATTGAAAGGGATGATCACCCCTTCCTTTGAGGAGGCTTTATCTTCTTCCCCCTCCCCTTCCAGGAAGAAGTAGTCTTCGGCTCCGACCAGTCCGTCGGAGCCGACAGCAAAGAAATCAAGGCAGGCTTCTCCGTCGGCTCCACGGACTTCGGAGCCGAGGTTGGAACGGTCTGCCTCGGTGCCTCCAGCCTCGACTCCTCTGTCCTCGGAGCTGAGCGCTCGAGCATCGAGAGGTGGGTCACCTTCTTCGGCTCCAATGGTTTCGGAGCCGAGAAAGGTCGCACACTCAGACTCTTCTACCTCGGCGCCGAAGTCCCCGTCGGCTCCGAGGGAAATTGCTGTGCTGGTGGAATCTCCCTCGGCGCCGATACTACTTGAGACTATTCGGAGCCGGTCCCCCAGTCTTTCGGAACCGGCGGAGAAGTCAACTCGGGCCCGATCGGTCTCTTCTCGGTCCTCGAGGATGTCCGATTCGGATATTGACAGGGTGCTTCAAAGGCTGTTTCAGTCTCCAGTCTTCCAAAAGTTAGTCTCTGCTCCAGCCCAGTCGGCTCCGGAGCCGATTGTCCACCCTGTTGTCTCTGTTCCTCCTCCAACAGCCTCGGCACCGTTGGAGTCTGTGCTGGTGGAGCCGGGAGCCTTACTCCAACCCCGACCTTCGGGTCGGAGTTCGGTACACGGACCTCCAAGGTCGGCCCCGGGGTGACGCTTCGGGTCCGATGCTTTCGGTTCCGAGCCTCCCTCTCAGTGCGTCAGCTGCGGTAGTGCCTTCTACTGTTGTGGCCTCGGGGGTCGGACCTTCCCAGGACTCGGGGGGGGGGGGGGTCCGGCCTTCAGGGCCATGAGGAGTGCTTTAGCCAAAACTTCCTTGGCTACCTCCACCATCTCTCCACACCTTCCCTTGGCATGGAGACTTGTTCCTTTGTTGTCCCCCTGTCTCAAGACAGCGGAGCCCTGGGGCCTGAGGTCACCCCCATTGGGGATTCCTCCCTTCCTGGGGGTCCTTCCGAGGCTTCTTCGGAGGAACCTCCCATGAAGAAGACAGTGTAAGAGGAAGCACGTCGACTCGCCTGATGAGTCCCTCACCTCGGACACCGACCTCGATGATGCGGAGGGGCCCCCCAAGTCGTCCTCGGATGATGTCTCCTTTGTGGACATCTTAGAAATCCTCAAGCAGCGAGGCGACTGGCAGTCCAAACCCCCTTCCGCTGAGGAGTTGGTCTTCCTCAAGGCCTTCGGGGCTCAGCCTTCCGCCTCCTGGGTGTCTCCGCCCTTCGATGAGCTCCTGGATTTGATCTCTCGAAGGGCGTGGGAGCACCCGGATTCTGTGGAACCGGTGCCAGCTCGCCCGAATAAATTTCTGTCAGCCCCCCCTGAAAAGGAATTCTTATCTAAAGGTGTGGCTGTAGATGCCCTGGAGGTGGCATCTGCTACCCAGCAAGATGTGGCAGAGGCTTAAACGTCCATCCATCCTCCTAATAGAGAGTCCAGGAGTATGGATCGGTATGGGAAGCGCACCCTTACTTCAGCAGCCTTTACTTTAAGGTCTCTGAATTACCTAACGCACTTCACCAGACTTCAGAGGGATCTGGTCAAGCAGCTTTCAGATACCCTCTCTGGTAACCTACCTGAGCAGTTGGCCCAGACGGTTAGCTCTCAGTTGGCTACCCTGTCATCAATATCGAACTCGTCCATGAGGCTCATTTCATATGCGGCCAAAGGGGCGAGTAGAGCGGCGGGTACAGGTGTTGCTCTACGGAGACAAGCCTGGCTCCGCCTGTGTCATTTTGCGGAGGCCTTCAAGTCTTCCTTTGCCGACGCTCCCTTTGATGGGTCCTCCTTGTTTGGACCCAAGGTAAAGGACACCTTGACCCGCTATGAACAAGAGGGTAAGACTTTGACTGCCGTAGGGGCACGGTTTTCCACTCTCTTCCGGCCTTATCCCAAGGCTAGAACAGGGGGGAAAATGTGGTTCCGCAAATCTCAGAAGACTTGCCCCTCACAGCAGGATGATCCCCCTTCTAGAGGCAGAGGGGCGGGATTTTTCAGGAAGACGCCGTCCCAGAGGCAGCAGAGGCCCCCGCAACACTGGAGACCGCGAGTCCTTTCGTGGCTCCTCAACCTTCCAGCATCCCTGAAGGATTGCCCGACTGTGCCGCTCTGGAGCCAGTCAGGGGTCATTTTTCGAGGCACCTAAAGGCAAGGGCGAATATCACTCAGGACCGATGGGTGCTCCGGATCATTGCCGGAGGTGGTTACAACATCCCCTTTTCTCAGCCCCCCCACTATCCCAGAAAATCCCGGACCCACCACCCAGTCAACGAGATCTCGCAGCCATCGAAATTTCAAAGCTGCTTCAAAAAGGAGTCATCCAACCGGTCCCCGAAGACCAGACCGGATTAGGGACTTACTCAAGATTCTTTTTGGTGCCAAAAAAGACCAGGGACATGAGGCCCATCTTGGATCTCAGCAAGCTCAACCGTTCTGTCAAGAAGTCCAAGTTCCGGATGGTCACCTTACAATCCATTCTCCCGCTGCTGGAGAAAGGTGTTTGGATGTGCTCCATAGATCTCAAGGACGCATATTATCACATCCTGATAGATCAGGCATCCAGGAGACACTTGCGCTTCAGCCTGGGAGACAGTCATTTCCAGTTCCGTGCACTGCCCTTTGGTCTCACCACAGCCCCCAGGGTGTTCACCAAATGTTTGGTGGTGGTGACTGCTCACCTGAGAAGTCTAGGATTCCAGGTGTTTCCATACTTAGACTACTGGCTCCTAACTGCCACCTCCAGGCGTCTACTCTTACAAAACCTAGCAGCCACTATTTCTCTAGGCAACTCCCTAGGAATCACCTTCAATTGGGCAAAGTCTGTGTTGCTGCCATCTCAGCGCATACGGTTTATCGGAGTAGAGATAGACTCAAAGCAAATGCGGGTCTATCTTCCTACAGAGAGGATAGAAACATTACAATCTCAAGTCCGAGCATTGCTCTTCAAACGCCGAGCCCCAGCAAGGATGGTCCTACAACTGTTGGGTTCCATGTCAGCTACCGTTCTCCTAGTTCCCTTAGCAAGATTGCACATGAGGATTCTCCAGTGGCTCCTGTCAGTCCAGTGGTCGTATCAGGATCTCCCTCTCAGTCACCTCATTATAATCACGGAGACGTGTAAACAGGACCTCCGTTGGTGGCTTCTGTCCTCCAACCTGGATCAGGGGCGACCCTTTGTTCCTCCACCTCCAGTGGCCACTTTGACTACAGACGCCTCCCAGACGGGGTGGGGGGGACATTCCCTGGGCAGGTCAGTCCAAGGCAAGTGGCACCCCGACGAGAGTTCCCTACACATCAACATACCGGAAATGAGGGCGGTGCTTCTATCGCTACAAGCACTACACAGTTACCTCCCCCAGGGCATGATTGCTGTTCAGTCCGACAACATGTCAGTAGTCTGGTACCTGAACAAGCAGGGAGGGACCAGGTCCTACCCTCTTTGCAGAGAGGCCATGAAAGTATGGGATTGGGCTGTTGCAACCAACAGTTTCTTGGTAGCAACACACATTCCGGGGAGATCCAATGTGATAGCCGACAGACTAAGCAGAACTATTCTCTCCCCGCACGAGTGGTCTCTGAATGACAGAGTGGCAACTCAGATCTTCAGAAGATGGGGAACTCCTTGTTGTGACCTCTTTGCAACTCCCCTCAACACGAAATGTCTACAGTTGTTCTCTCTCACCCCAGTTCTGGGGGGGGTTTCCCAAGGACGCCCTAGTCCAAGCTTGGCCCACCGGCCTACTGTACGGCTTTCCACCGGTTCCCCTTCTTCCCAGGGTGATCCAGAAGGCGATTCACTTGCAGTGCAAGATGATTTTAGTTGCCCCATACTGGCCTCGTCAAGTCTGGCTGCCCTTTCTTCGGAAATACGCATTGGACGGTCCATGGTTCCTGGACCAGGTTCCAGATCTCTTGATCCACCAGTCGGGACAGCTTCATCAGTCCCTTCACTCATTGAGGTTAACAGCTTGGCTCCTCCACTTCCGACTATAGTCAGGAACCAGGTTTTGGACTCGGAAGTCATACATATCTTGTCCTCGGCCCACAAGAATTCGACTAAGAAGATGTATAACAGCAAATGGAAGAGATTCGCCATTTGGGCCCAACTCCGGGGATTAGATCCCATTGCTGCCCCGGTGTCTGAAGTTTTGAAATTTTTAGCTTCCTTATTCAATCAAGGTTCTTCGGTCTCTACCATTAAGGTTCAATTAGCAGCTATTTCTAATTTTCATGAAAGTATAGACCCACCTTTAATGAGCAATAAGTTGTGTAAAGCCTTCATGAAAGGTGCTGGGCTGCTACGACCTCCGATTTCTCATCCCGCTCCACCGTGGGATCTTAATTTCGTATTAGGTGCTTTGACCTCTTCCCCCTTCGAACCAGCAGCAACTTGTGACTTGAAATTTCTTTCTTGGAAGATTGCCTTTTTGGTGGCAATTACATCAGCCAGAAGAGTTTCGGAACTTCAAGCCCTATGTGTCAAACCACCGTACCTGGTTTTTCACAAGGATAGAGTATCCCTCAGGCCTAATCCATCCTTTGTTCCCAAAGTTTGTTCTAGTTTTTGTCTTCAACAGTCATTGGAACTCCCAGTTTTCTTCCCCAACTACTCAGAGCGGAATATATCTTCCATTCATTGGATGTTCACAGGCAATTGCGTTTCTACTTGGGTAGGACGCACCAAACACTGAAAACAGATCAGTTGTTTGTGTCCTTTTCGGACAATAAATTGGGCAAAGCCGTCACGAAGGTCACTATTGCCAAGTGGATCAGAGACTGTATCAGTCATACTTATTTTCTTTCTAATAGAGAGCTTACAAACCTCTGTGAAAGCTCATTCTACAAGGGCTATGGCTACTTCGACAGCCTTTCATTCCAAGCTTGCCATTAGTGACATTTGTGCTGCGGCTACCTGGTCTTCTCCTCACACCTTTATTTATCATTACAAATTGGATGTGGCATCTCGGGGGCGAGCTTCCTTCGGTTCCACAGTTCTCAGGAGTGTTTTCCAGTGAGCCACCCAGGAATCAGGTGCTAGGGACGCTGTCCCATCAGTACAGAATGTAGGCGAGATAGGATCACATAACATCTTTTAGTTATGTACTTACCATAACTTTAGATGTTTGGGATCCATCTCGCCTACATTCCCAATAACTCACCCTCCTTCCCCCTGCCTTGGAGATCAGAAGAGACCGGACGGTTCAGTTTAGCCATTTCATCTTGAAACACCTGGCAATGTTATTTCAACTGTCTGACTGTGTGCATGTGTGCGGACAAACAAGATCTGGGGAAGTAGTTGTGGTGCATCCTGGGATGTAGAATAGCTCATCCAATTAGAGACTTCGCTCTATAGTATAGCGTGCCGAGTCGGAGCCGAGGATCGGCTCCGAACCCATTAGTACAGAATGTAGGCGAGATGGATCCCAAACATCTAAAGTTATGGTAAGTACATAACTAAAAGTTTCTGAGAATTCAGCTCAAGATTAATTTGACGTGCTCTTTCCAGAACTTTCTTGAGGTTTCTGTCATGCTTAGCTTCACCATTACCTCCTTACTAGAATGTCATCTACTATAATAGCACAAGGATACCCAGGAAAAAAAGTGCTCCATTGCATGTTGAAAGACTTCACTGGCAGGATTTCTCCAAAATGTCATTCTCAAAAATCTGCATGTGCCAAAAGAAGTGCTGAAAGTAGTAAGTAATGAGGAGTTTTGATCAAGCAAAATTTGTCAAAATGAGCACTCTTCATCTAAGACAGAAAAAAGCATGTGGCATCAGAGCTGTAACCTCTTCAAGTACACATTGGATGATGAGGTCTTTTCAGTGCTTTGTTCAAATCTAGTGGATCTGTGCATATTCTTGTGTCGTCTGAACTTTTCTTATGAGATACCACCATGGAGGATACCCATTCAGTTGGTTCTTCAACTGGACAAATCACACCTTGTTGCACCATTTTATCTAACTCTGCTGTGACTCAGCTCTGCATAGCTACTGGAACTTTCCAGCTGGCCTGACATCTGGGTCTAACTTCATGGCATACACAACTGGAAAATATGTACAAACTGACCAGATTTGAACGCGAGTAAAATACTATTAGTTTAATGAATAAAAACACAATACACAAGCACTTTCATCTGTCATGGAGACTCCTTCAGATAAAATACACAGTCATACATCATCTTATTTGTAAGATATATGAAGTTCGTCAACCAGTCATATGATGCTATTAATTAAATAGTTCCCTGTGTTAAAGGTTTACAAAGCACCTGTTAAGCTCAAAAATGCATGCAAGTTTTTTTTCCAAAATTCAGTAATATACCACAATGAAAAAATATATAAATATATGTAAAAATCATATTAAATTTCTTTAAAATTCATGTTAGCAAATCTCACTCAGTATGGGTTTGAGAGATACTTGGTCATTCAGACCGGGGTGGGGGGGTGATGCATTTAATTGCAACTGCCAGACAAGTTCTCTTTTTAATACATGTCTTTGCCAGTCACCTCCCCTAGAATGAATCTGCACTTTTTCCTTTATACCAAAACTAAACTTAATTATTGCACATGACTGAATACCTGTACAGTGCATTAACTTCCATTTTTCTTCCTGATCTCATAAAGGTGCTCATAGATCCTTGATTTCAAAGCTCTGTTTTTCCAACATAGTATCCTGAGCAGCTGTCACATTTAGCTAAATACACCAATTTGTTGGTATTACAATTCCTTTTCACAAAGGGTATCTTGGAATGCAAAACATTGTCCAAAACATTTTTCTCTTTCATAATATACATACAATAAGCACAGCTACCACAGGGTGTGGTACCTCTACCACAATTTTTGTTCATTTGTTTACCATTTTCTAAAATTTGTTTAAAGTTCCTACCAGTTTTACTAACAAAAAGGGGCATAGGCCCAACCAACTGGGAAACTTCATTGTTGACCTTAAAAATACTCTAGCTCTTTATAACTTCCCTAATCTCTTGGGAATAAACATTATGTTCCAATACTAGGGCTTTTTTATATTTGTCTCCCTTCTTCCTGTTTTGGTTTGTGAAATCCATCCCTAACTGGTGGATACTTAGTTCCTCAACCTTTCCTTACTTCCTCAAAAATACTGGCCACCATCTTTGTGGGATATTTCCTTTCTATAAACATTTTCTTCAGTAAATCAAACTCCTGGTCTAATTCTTTAATATCAGAGGTCATTCTTGCCACCCGTATGGCTTGCCCCTTTACCAACCCTTTCTTCTGATGGTACAGATGATTACTACTGTAGTGCAAGTATGCATTACAAAAGGTTTCTTTCCTGTACAAGTTGGAAATAAATATATTATTACATTGAGAAATCCTAACATTCAGGTAGCTTAGGGAGTGTGTACACTTAAAGTAACCACTGCTACCATTCAAATATTTCATGAAACCACCAATTTGGTCTATTGTACTGTCCCACAGAATAAAAATATTGAGAGTAGACACCACTAGAAGCTTGCCTAGTCTGTCTTAGAAAAGATCAACATAGGTAGAAAAAATATACTAGATGAAATTATAGTGGTCTTTTAAACTAACATGATGGGCTTGCTTGTTAAATGAATGCAGTCCCATTTTCAAACTGAGTCCTAATAACAATTGTACATGCCTTTTAATCACATAAAATAACAAGTTGTATCTTCTCCCAGCAGAGTAACATGAAAGCATCACTGAGCCTTTAGTTTGAATCTCTTCACCATAAGCAACAAGTTTTGCACACTTTGCCAAATCAAGCTTCTCACCAGCACATACGTGAGCAAATGATTTTACAGACATAACATTACACTTCGAACCAGTGTCAGCTTTGAGCTCTGTGGGTTTTCCATTTACTGAACAGTACAGAATACTTCATTCTTTGTTCATAAATCTACTGCATTGACTGTTTTATGAAGCACTGACACACCATCAGCATAAAAAGTAGGGTCACTGCTTTCTAATTGATCAGCTTGCTTCTTTGAATGTTCCCTTTTAATAAAAGAATGTGTGCCTTTTTTATTTACAAAACCTTTTGAAATTATTCCTCTTGTGACATTGCTGACCAAAAGCTAAACATTTTTCCCTTTTTAGGCTCATGACTTCCTCCACAATTACGGCAGTTGGCTATGAAACTAGGTTGGGGGCCCATTCTGAGTTTGCTGACTCACTCTTATGATTCACTGAGACTTTGTGCGCTCTGGAACTTGCTAGAAAGCTATGGAGTTTCCCAGGGACTGTTGAAGGGCATACAATTGTTGCCATGTCCTTGGGCCTGTTCCTGTTAACCGTGTGCTGCATACCATCAACATTGGCCTTGGAAGTTACTGGAAGCATGCATCTCTCATTTGTAAGCATATTTGTGTGCTTTTCTACAAGCTCGTGTATCTGACAAATCTTGGCCTTATTCAAAGTTAAGTCAGTGTCACAAAGCCAAATCTTTCTCACAGCATAATTTATCAACTTATCTCTTAAGTCACCAAATCTGCACGTTTTAGCTTTGTGTCTGAAGTCTGTTATATATATGCTGCAAAAGTTTCACCGGGCTTTTGATCCCTTGTGTAAAATAAGTGCCTTTCCATTGTAATATTCATTTGGGGGATTACACATTTCTCTAAATTTACGATGTCCTTTTCCTATGTTGCAGTGTTCTTGGTGTGGGGCAACCCTTACGTCTGCTCCTATACAAAAACTTCAGCTTGGGTGCTGTATTTTGCGTGGGATGTCACACACAGGACCATAAACCAGGTGCCTTAAATGTGACGTCTGCACGCACAGATCCCCCAGAACTTTTCAGCCGCAGACCATTACATTGTGAGCTTCGCTCCTTAAATGCAAGACTTCTAAAAGCGAAGTACCCCGTTGGGGGGGTTTCTTTGACTTCTAGCTAAAGCTCAGATCTGAAGTAGTTAATTTCATTTTATCTGCAACCTGTGGGTATACGGATCCGAGCCAGCAACTTGTTTTCTAGCATCTGCTCCAAGCTCCTCCCCTAGCCCATAATGCCCTACCATCTCCTATCTTCCCTCCGATCTCGTTTGCCACACCAGTAGTGTGCATCGTGGTCTCTTTTGCTGTGAGCTCAGGGATAGTAAGTGGTATTTTTTTGCTGATATCTAGGTGTGCTTGAGTAGGATTTCCCTTCCTCCCCTTGCGTAGTATCTCGTTTGGTCATCTATGTCAAAAAAAAAAGTTTTTGTATAGACTAGTAGTTAGGCCTACCCTTCCCCTACCTGTGTGTGTGTGTGTGTTTTTTTTTTTTTTTGGAAAGGTAGTGCCTGTTCCTTGGAGTGCAGGACTGTGGCTGACCAGCCAAAGCCCGTTTTAAAAAATGTACAGTGTGTGACCATAAGCTTTCCCCAGCTGATGGTCTCACACTGTATGTGATTTGCTTAGGAGTGGCACATTTGTCCACCCAATGTGCTGTCTGTTCAGGTTTTAACGCTAGGGCCCTTAGGGGATCGTAAGGCCAAGCTAGTTGCTAAAGGCCTTCTCCCTGCTGCCTTGCTGGAGTCTGCCTCAGTCTCTAATGTACCACCTTCCACCCATACAGGGACTCAACCTCCCTCTTCGTCTAGCGATGGGTCTTCAAAGGACAGATCTTCAGTCAAGCGAGTCTGACAAAGAAAAGGAAAAAGAAAAAGAGAAGGAAAAGGAAAGGCGCAGAGAAGAAAGGGAGAAAAAGAACAGGCATCGTAAGAGGTCCCTAGATAGGGAGCTCTTTCTCCATCTAAGACCATGAGACCTGTTTCTCCTCGGCTCCGGTCTCCTCGTTTCTCACCAGAGCCATTGGAACATTCGAACCCGAGGCCTTCCTCCCCACTGCGCAGACCAGCCAGATCTGAGTCCGTGGCCTCTTTGAGGTAGACTCAGAGCCCATCAGACATGGATATGGACAGGATGATGCAGAGATTTATTCAGACCCAAATTCAGATGGGAGTCTTGCCAGATCCCTCTCCCTCTGGAGGGGGTACCTCCATGCCTCTTTTCCACCCCATCTCTCCTTCCCTTATCCGTGCTTCAGCTTCGGGGCTCTTGGATCCAAGGTTTTTCGGAGCTGGTAGCTTGTCGCCGACAGTTCCTCCAACCTCGACTCCGGCTGTTATCTTGAGTTCCTCAGATCTGAGTGACTCGGAGCTGCGGACAGGGAGTCGGACCCGGGGGAATGGATTCTTTGGCTCCGACCTTTTCGGATCCAGTACATTCCTTCGGACCTCAAGCTACCCTGTCTTCGGCTCCGGTCACTGCTTCGGATCCGGGGAGCGCTTCTCCCTTGGCCTTCGAAGTGGTGGCGAGGGTTCTCTCCCAGGGATTGAGACCCCAGCCCATCCCCTCGGATACCACCCAGGCCCCCCTGGATTTGGCGACAACTCCCTTCATTCTAAGGGACAGCCCATGCCAGAGGGTCCCCAGGTCATTTCCCCTGAGGCTCATGGATCCCCTTCAGAAAATCCCGCTGAAGAGGGTCACCGTAAGCGCAAGTGCATAAGGAGGCACTTGGACTCTCCCCGAGTCCCTCACTACTGACACTGACTTAGATGAAGGAGAAGGTTCCCCCAGGTCACCTCCCGAAGACGTCTCCTTCGGAGAAATTATGGAGATCCTCCGCCAGAGTAGAGGTTGGTCAGGCCCAAAACCTTCAGGGGATGAGTCCGTGTTCCTGGAGGCCTTTGGCACGGGCCCATCTACTTCGTGGGTGTCCCCACCAGCAGACCCCTTAGTAGACCTCATCACCACGAGGGCGTGGAAGGAGCCTGACACCGTAGAGCCCATCCCCAAATGCCCTGACAAGGTTTTATCTCCCCCTTCTGACAGACAACCCTGGTCGAAAGGAGCCCCAGTTGATGCTATGTTGGTCGCAGCGGACACAAAGAAGGAACTAGCACAGGGGAGAGTTCCTTAGTCCACCCTCCAGACAAGGAGTCCAGGTCGGTGGATAGGTTTGGGAAGCGCGTATACTCTTCAGCGACTTTTTCTATCCGTGCACTGAATTATTTGGCACGTGATTTGCCTTCAGCGAGACCTTCCTTAGGAATTCGCTGAGTCGCCCCCCCGAGTCTTTATCGCTACAGGACAGACAGCTGTTCTCAGCGAAAATGTCTACTCTGAAGTCAGTCTCAAACACATCTATGCAGCTCCTTTGCCATGCCATGAAAGGAGCAGCTAGGGTGGCTGGGACAGGCATAACCATGAGGCGTCATGCTTGGCTCAGATTGTGTCAGTTCCGGACCCTTTCAAGGCGTCATTTATCAACGCTCCCTACGACGGTTCTTCCCTTTTTGGAAAGAGTACGTGACACACTTGTCCAGAGCGAAAAAGACGGGAAGACTTTGTCTACTGTCGGAGTCCGCTTCTCTAACCCTCAGCGGTCCTTCTCTAAGAATCAGAGGGCAGAAGAAGATGTGGTTCAGAAAATCTCAGTTTTCACAGGATTCTCAGGACAGCTATTCCCCCAGAGGCAGGGGGGACGGGACAGGATCGACGCTGACCCAGAGGTAGAGGGGGTCCCAGGAATTTCGGGTCTAGGGAACCCTTCTCTGATAGACCCGGTCAGCAGCACTGAGGGGTTGCCCGACTGTCCTACTCTGGAGGCAGTCAGGTGACTATTGTCCTTGCTCCCAGCGACATGGGAGTCCATTGCGACAGACCGCTGGGTTCTTCAGATAATATCCAGAGGTTACTCTATTCCTTTCGTTACCCATTTATGCAAGGAGCTAGTTCCTCCACAGTGAAAGTACAATTGGCAGCCATTCCCAGTTTTCATGTTTAAGACAACATGGCCTTAGCCTCCTCTAGGCTGTGTAAGGCCTTTCTTAAAGGTACTTTTCTGTTATGGCCCCCT
Organism: Protopterus annectens; assembly: GCF_019279795.1. Taxonomy (NCBI): domain Eukaryota; kingdom Metazoa; phylum Chordata; order Ceratodontiformes; family Protopteridae; genus Protopterus; species Protopterus annectens. The sequence continues at coordinate 1,226,567,414 of NC_056741.1, read as the reverse complement.
GTCAAGGATTCTGTATCTCCTTGAAACCTTACTTTTGTTTTACAGGCATTGTTGGCTCCTCCTTTCGAACCTGCAGCTTCGGTGGACTTAAAATTTCTGTCTTGGAAGACGGCCTTCCTAGTCGCCATCACATCGGCTAGGAGAGTTTCTGAGCTTCAAGCTCTGTCTGCCATGCCTCCGTATTTTGTCTTCCATAAGGATAGGGTCTCCCTCCGTACTTAACCCTTCCTTCTTACTTAAAGTGGCATCTGAAGCAAACATAAACCAGTCCATTAATCTGCCCGTTTTCTTTCCCAGCTTCCAAAATAAAGGTGAATACAAACTCCATTTGTTAGATGTTATAGACAACTTTGTTTTTATCTTCATAGAACGACGTCTTTCCACAAGACTGACCAATTGTTTGTTTCCTTTTCCAAAGCTTTTATGGGAAAAGCTATTTCTAAAGTTTCTTTAGCAAGATGGATCACTTTTGTGTTTCACATGCCTACAAAGCAAAAGGTTTATCTCCTCTTGGTATAGTTAAGGCTCACTCTACCAGGTCCATGGCGACTTCTGCTGCTTTTTGGTCTAGGGTGCCTTTGGAAGATATTTGTGCAGCAGCGACATGGGCCAATTCACATACCTTCATTTCCCATTACAAATTGCATCTGATTTCCGAGGGGTAGAGCATCCTTTGGCTCTGCGGTGCTCAGGAATATCCTTCCATAAGGGCCTCCCAGGATCGGAGTAGCTGGGGGCTCTGTCCCACAGGTTGCAGATAAAATGAAGTTAACTACTTCAGATAAAGAAGTTATGTACTCACCATAACGTTCCATCGGAGTAGTTATACTTCATTTTTCTGCAACTTTCCCCTCTGTCCCCCCGACCTTATCCTGTTTTCAGGGTTGGTTTATTGGGTTGAGTTGCATATATATTTTTAGTTGCAGCAAACCCGGTCTGAGGGAAGTTAGGAGATGGTAGGACATTATGGGTAAGGGGGAGGAGCTCAGAGCTTGGAGCAGATGCTAGAAAAAAGTTGCCGGCTCTGATCCGATACGGATCCGTATACCCACAGGTTGCAGAAAAATGAAGTATAACTACTCAGATGGAACATTATGGTGAGTAGATAAATTCTTATCTGAAGTAGGGACTTCATTTGTCAGCAACCTTTGGGTCTTGGATCCGACTTCGGATCCGAGCCGGCAGTTTATTTTACAGCTTATGGATCTGAGCTCCTAGCTCCTCCCCTTACCCATAATCCCCTGCCAACCCTGATTGAACTCCGATCTAGTTTGCCGCTCTCAGAAGAGACAGCTGGATTTTAGAGCTCCTGGTGACTTACCAGATAAGTCTTCAAAACTTGTCAAATTAGAAGTTTTTTGGTTTAATTGAACAGTGTGTGTGGTTTAGGATCCCTTTTCGTTAATTTTATTAATTTTTACTGTAATTCCACCCCTCGTTGGTTCGTAGAGTGTGTGTGTGTTGCTTGTGTTTTTGGGGCCTGGTGTGTTTGTGTAGTTTACTTTATTTTTTTCTAATGTCGGAGGCCCCAAAACCCATTTTTTCTAAGTGCACCGAGTGTGGCCATAAACTTTCACCAACTGATGGCCACACACTGTGTGTTCGGTGCCTTGGGATTGAACACCTGTCCTCTGGGTGTTCCATTTGCACAGCGTTCAACCCCAGGGCACTGACAGAGCGGAGGTCGAAGCTGGTCCTGGCGGGGCTTTTGCCCCCGGATTCGGCTTCGGCCTTCAGTACTCCCGTGACGACGACTCAGTCCTCGGTGGTAGCCACTCCTGCCCCCCTTCCCCCGGCCGGGACTTAAACTCCCAGTAAGATGCCGGAGGAAAGGGAAGCCAGGAGGGAGAAAAGGAGGGAGAAGCACCACAAGCGGCGGGCCGAGGCCTCCGCTTCGGCCCCCCAGCTAAGCGGGCTTCTCCTTCCACGGCTTCCAGGTACCCTCCTCCTCGGATCCGATCCCCTTGCTTTTCCCCGGGACCCGAGGAGGAGGAGACCCGATCTCTGTCGAGGTCATCGAGGTGGCATTCCCGGCCCGCCTCGGTGGCCTCGTCGAGATCTACTTAGTCTTTCTAATGCAGACTTGGACCGGATGATGAGAAGGTTCATCCAGGCCCAGTTACAGATGGGAGTGCTCTTGCCTCCCCCCCCCCCCTTCGGGGGGGCGGGGGCTCGACACCTTTTTTTTGCCCCGATAGCTCCTTCTCCGACTCGCTTCCTGGGTTCGGAGCGCTCTGAGCCAGGCAGCGTTGGAGCTGGGGGTGGGTCAGCGCCGACAGTACTGGGTACTTGGGATCCGACCTCTGAGCCGTGGCCCGAGCTTCAGATCAGAGGGATTGTGTGCCTTCGGCTCCATCACACAGGTCCTTCGGATCCGATAGCCTCGGCGCCAGTTCCGATCCCTTCATCGGATCCGAGTGGGAGTCTGCTTTCGGACCACAGGGAGAGTGGCTCCCCCTTGGCCTTCGATGCAGTGGCGAGGGCTCTGTTGAGAGCATCCGGACCCCCGGTCCTTGCATCGGCTCCACCCTGCACTCCCTCTCTGCTGGGTCAGGCTTCCATCACCCGGCCACAGGGACAGCCTGCTTCGATGTCCCAGGTTGTTCCACTGGAACAGGATATTGCTGGTGAGACCGCCTTGGACAGTCCCCCCGAGGAAGTGCCTCGCAAGCATAAGTGTAAGAGGAGACACGTGGACTCCCGAGGATGTCTCCTTTGGAGACATCATGGAAATGCTCAGGATCGGGGTGGGGTCTGCCCCCAAGGCTTCCTCCGAGTCCGTGTTCTTGGAGGTATTCGAAGCAGGCCCGTCTACCTCTTGGGTGTCCCCTCCGGCCGACCCTCTGGTGGACCTCATCACCACCAGGGCGTGGAAGGAGCCGGACACTGTGGAGTCAGTCCCCTAACGTCCGGATAGAATTTTGAGTCCCCCTGCAGACCGGTCCCATTGGACCGAGGGTCCCCCCGTAGATGCCATGTTGATGGCGGCAGCCACCAAGAGGGAATTAGCTCAGGAGAGCCCCTCGGTCCATCCACCGAGCAAGGAGTCTCGCTCAATGGATTGCCTTGGGAAGCGGGTATTTAGTTCAGCGACCGTCTCAGTAAGGTCCCTGAACTACATGGCACATGTCATCAGGATGCAGCGATATCTTATCAAAGAATATGCTGCTTCCCCCCCAGAGTCCATGTTGGAGGAGGACAAGCAGTTGTACTCCACTCATATGGCGAAAAGGACGGGAAGACGTCTGCCGTCGAGTCAGCTTCTCTGCTCCCCAGAGGTCCTTCTCCAAGAACCAAAAGGGACAGAAGAAGATGTGGTTCTGGAAATCGCAACATTCCCATCCTGCTCCGGACAACCAGTCCTTCCATGGCAGAGGAGGACAGGGAGGACGGCGCCCTAGAGGCAGAGGGGCCCCGAAAAATTTTGGGTCCAGAGAAACCTTCTCTGATCGGCCCACACAGCAGCCCTGAGGGGTTGCCCGACTATTCTACTCTGGAGGCAGTCGGGGGGCGCTTCTCGAAGCACCTGGCGGCTTGGGGAGTCCATTACGTCAGATCGCTGGGTGCTTCGTATCATATCCAGAGGTTACAAAATTCCACTGCACCATGTCTCCAGACTCAAAAACCTCCCCGATGTACCACCCGATCAGAGGGAGGCGGCAGCTGCAGAAATTCAGCAGCTGCTAGAAAAAAGAGCCATCCAGCCCGTCCCCCCCAGATCAGCTCGGATTAGGGTTTTATTCCAGGTTCTTTCTGGTGCCAAAAAAGACGGGGGACTTGAGACCGATTCTCAACCTTTCACTCTTGAACCTGCCAATAACCAAACAAAAATTCCGGATGGTCACCCTTCAATCCATTCTCCCCCTCTTGCGGGAGAGCGACTGGATGTGCTCAATAGACCTCAAGGATGCGTACTACCACATTTTAATGGACAGACGATCCAGGAGGTTTCTCCGCTTCCGGCTGGGAGCCAGTCACTCTCAGTTCAGGGTCCTTCCCTTTGGTCTCACCACAGCCCCCAGGGTGTTTAACAAAGTGTTAGTAATAGCGGCCCAACTGAGACTCCAGGGAATGCAGATTTTCCCGTACCTGGACGACTGGCTCCTGTCCGCCCCAACAAGGCATCTACTCTGCGCAGCCAGAAATTACTTTCTCTGGCTAGCTCCCCAACTAGGCATTACGATCAACATGGACAAATCCTCCCTTGCTCCGACACAAGTGATAGAGTTCATAGGGGCCAAACTAGATACGAGAAGTCTGCGAGCGTTCCTCACTTCAAAATGACTTCAAAACCTGAGGTTTCATGTGCTGGCCATCCTCCAATCAAAAGCCCCACCAGCGGAATTGGTCCTGAGGGCACTAGGCTCCATGGCGGCAGCAATAACTCTTCTTCCATGCGCTCGTCTGAATATGAGGGTGCTACAGTGGACTCTTTTAGTCCTTTCAGTTTCTTCCCCTCAGTCACCCTATCTCACTCAGCAGGGCTTGCAGGAGGGCCCTCTTATGGTGGCTCCAGTCCCTGGACCTCCATACGGGATGACCCTTCTGCATGCCGCCTCCCCTCGCCACGGTGACCACGGACACCTCTCACCTCGGGAGGGGGGGGCATTGCTCAGGCAAAATGGCCCAAGGCACGTGGAATGACACAGAGACCTCCTTGCATATCAGTGTTCTGGAGATGAGGGCGGTGCTGTTGGCGTTGCAAGCACTTCAAAACCTTCTCCCCGTGGGAACTATTGCGATACAGACGGACAACATGTCAGTTGTCTGGTACACCAACAAACATGGGGAACCAGGTCCTACCCTCTCTGTTGAGAGGCCATGAGGGTGTGGGAATGGGCGATCTCCACCAACTGCTTCCTTATCGCAACGCACATTCCGGGACGGTCCAACATTCTGGTGGACAAGCTCAGCTGCACTATTCTTTCCCCTTATGAGTGGTCTCTCAATTCCCAGGTAGCGAAGCGGATTTTTGCCAAATGGGGGCAACCCTGCTGCGATCTTTTTGCCACTCCCTCAAATACGAAATGCTCCAGCTTCTTCGCTCTGATTCCCCCCTTCGGGGAAACCCCGAGAGACGCTCTAGTGCATGCTTGGTCTCGAGGCCTACTTTATGCCTATCCTCCTCTACCCCTGATGCTGAAACTTATGCAGAAAGCGTCTTGGTTGGGGAGCAAAATGATCCTCATTGCCCCATTCTGGCCTCGTCAAACTTGGTTCCCTTACCTGTGGTCTCATCTGGTGAATCCTCCCTGGATTCTGGATCCCATTCCGGATCTAATATCCCATCCCTTAGGTCTACCGACGCCGAATCTGGACAACCTGAAGCTGACAGCTTGGCTGCTCCAGTTCCACTTAGTCAGGACTCCTGGCATTTCTTCACCAGTTAAAGCCATCTTGGTGGCAGCACATAAACTTTCCACTAGAAAAGTCTATCGCAGTAAATGGAAGCGTTTTTCCATCTGGGCGGAACACCATAATATAGATCCCTTCACCGCTTCGTTACCGTCTGTCTTGGATTTCCTCACCGGGCTTTTTCAACGGGTAGCTAGCTGTTCTACGGTCAAGGTTCAATTGGCAGCCATTTCTCATTACCATGTGGGACACGAGACAGGTCCCTTGATGACTGCGAAATTATGTAAAACCTTCCTCAAGGGTACTTTCCTGCTCAGGCCTCCTGTCAGGGAAGCTGTACCCCCCTACCCCCTTGGGATCTATCACTAGTCCTTCAAGCCTTGACTGCCCCTCCCTTTAAACCAGCTGCCTTGGCCGAACTTAAATACCTTTCCTGGAAAACGGCGTTCCTTGTCGCCATCACTTCAGCGAAAAGAGTTTCCGAACTCCAGGCCCTTTGTGCGAAACCTCCCTACTTGATTTTTCATCAGGATAGAGGTTACCTCAGGACCAATCCCTCCTTTCTTCCTAAGGTGGCCTCAGAAACCAATATCAATCAGTTCATTAACCTGCCAGTTTTCTTCCCTAAGTACCAGAATAAAGGAGAATACAAGCTGCATTCCTTAGACGTGCACAGACAACTGCGCTTCTACATTCATAGGACTGCTGGTCACAGACAAATCCGATCAGTTGTTCATTTCCTTTGCCAAATTCAATTTGGGTAAAGCTATTTCTAAGGTCACCTTATCACGATGGATTTCACATTGTATTCTTCTGGCCTATGAAACGTCTGGGAGGCCCGCACCTCAGGGAGTACGGGCGCATTCTACTCGCTCCATATCTACTTCTGCTGCCTTTAGATCTAGAGTATCTTTGGATGATATTTGCTCTGCAGCCACTTGGGCCTCATCTCATACCTTTATCAACCATTATAAGCCAGACGTTATTTCCAGAGGGAGAGCATCCTTTGGCTCCGTAGTGCTCCGGAACATCCTTCCATGATGGCCGCCCAAGATTCAGGTAGCTGGGGACTCTGTCCCAAAGGTTGCTGACAAATGAAGTCCCTACTTCAGATTAAGAAGTTATGTACTCACCATAACGTTCCATCTGAGTAGGTGACTTCATTTGTCTGCAACCACCCCCCCCCCCTCCTTCCCCCTGGCCTTCAGAAGTTAATTCTTGAATGTCCTTTCTTGGTCCCTATCGGGACGCTTTTGGTCTGAATTTTGGTATAAGGGCAAATCTGATCTGAGGTCAATCAGGGTTGGCAGGGGATTATGGGTAAGGGGAGGAGCTCGGATCCATAAGCTGTAAAATAAGTTGCTGGCTCTGATCCGAAGGCGGATCCAAGACCCAAAGTTTGCAGACAAATGAAGTCACCTACTCAGATGGAACGTTATGGTGAGTACATAACTTCTTATTTTGCTGTAGTAACCTTTAGCCGATGTCAGCTAAAAAGGGTAAATGGCATTGCGGGTGCCAGATACCTCATAAAGACACGCACAACCGCTGCATTTTTTGCCTAGGCCGAGAGGATGACTATACCGCTTGCTGTATCTGCCAATCCTTCGTTTCTAAGACCCTACACAGCCATCTGGCTGCTCTCAATCTATACCTAGAAAATCAAAGACTTAATAAAAATAGTGCTAAGGATGGAGCCGTTTCGCAAGTTCCGACTGAACCTCCACTTAAGAAGCCCAAGATTCCCTGGCCCACTTCCTCTGCCGCTCCGCTTTCAGGCGCCCTGCCAGCTGCTGATTTAGGAGTCGAGGGACATCCATCTCATCAGTTTACTTTGGCGACCTTCTCAGTTGATGACCGGCACGTCCACGGAGCTTACTCAGACATCAGCTACCTCCAGTGTCGAAGGGGAACTAGACACAGTCGGTCCTTCGATTGGGATTCCTCCTCCTGACACCACTACTCTTAGCCATGTACCCGATTCCAGGCCTTTGCCCAAGACTACTCCACTAAAAAAGAAGAAAACCAAACATCTTGCTACACTCCCTGAAGCCCTACCTGATTAAAGTCCTTAACCTCCTATTTGATGCAGGCCTTCATGGCACTTAGATCCCCACAGCCTCTTCTCCATCTACCTTTCCTCTCTTCAGCCCCAGACCTGCCCCTGCCTCCTCTCTTCCACCACCCACTTCATATGACAGGGAAGAAGAGCAGGAGGCTTATTATTCATCTTCAAACAAATCTATCTCATATGCCTCCCATATAGCCTCTTCTCAATAATATTACTCCCCTAAGGATATCACCTTTGGAGAGATCATAACCAAAATGAAGGAATACTTCAAATGGGACACCTCACAAATGTCTGATACTCAAAAAAGATATTTTGAATTGCTACAAGTGGAATCTCCCTCCCCTTTTGCCATTTCTCCTGTCTTTTCCTTAGACTCTTAAGACCCCAGACTTTCAGCCCCCTGTCCCTAAGAGGCCATATCACTTCTACAAAGTGCCTTATGACCAAACACTTCTAGTCAAACCACCACTGGCAGACCCTGCTGTGATAGTGTCACCAGACAAACAATCCAGACTGATTCCCTCGGTCTCTCCTACCTACTGGCAGACAGTAAAACTATGGATAGAGTTGGGAAGAAGGTTTACAGCTTTTCCACATTGGCCATCAGAGCCATCAGCTGTCAAACCTGTATGACCAAATATGCTCTGGACCTTGTCTCTCAAGGCTGTCTTCTGATGGCTGCTACTCCAGACTGCCCCACTAAATTTGACATAGCATCTAAACTGTCTCTGGCTGCCCAAGTAGTCAGCGATTCCATTAGATGTACTTATGAAGCTGCAGAGGCCTCTGCACGGTCTGCAGTCTCTGCTTCTGTTCTTCGGAGATATTCCTGGCTATGCCTACAACACGTACCAGAGGACTTCAAGTCTAAAATCTTAGATGCTCCTCTAGAACCTAACTTATTGTTTGGTAAACAGTCAACAGAACCTTTCAAAACTCTACAAGAAAAGAGTACGGAAATTGCAAGACATCAAGCATCTTCTTGTGTCTCCTATTCCTAAGTGTTACGGAAATTACCCTGCAAGAACTACCTTTGTCAGAAGAAACCCCTCCTCTGCTAGACCTTCCTCTTCCAGACACAGAAGGGGGGGCTAAAAGACAAACTTTTTCCAGGCCGGCTGTCTCAGCCACCCACTAGACAGCCCTTTCAAAACAGAAGAGGACCCAACAATGCGTTACTGCCTTGCCTACCTTCCCCTTTCTGCCTGCCTCTCCCACTGCCTCCCCTTTTGGAAAACCTTCACTACAGACAAATGGGTTCTGGCTGTAGTTCAAAAAGGATATTTCCTTTCTTGGAGAGAAAGGACCCCCCCCCCCAAGAAATCAGACACCTTTTCCCTCAGATTTTACAAGACCTTCTGAGCCCTGGGAACTATAGAACCTGTCCCACCGGGACAGGAAGGAAAAGGCTTCAACTCTACTGTTTCTGGTCCTCAAAAAAGATGGACCATGGAGTCCCATTGTAGACCTTTCCTTTCTAAACCTATTCTTACAGGTTACCACCTTCAGAATGTTGTCCCTACAATCTTTATTTCCTCTTATACCAGCCCAGGCCTTCATGGCTACACACTCGACCTGAAAGAAGCCTATCTGCATATCCCCATATAACCTTCCCACAGAAAATTCTTGCGTTGTTCTGGACCCTCCTCTCACTTTCAATTTGCAGCATTGCCCTTTGGTTTGTCCACTGCTCCCAGTGTGTTCACAAAATGCTTGGCACCTGCCATAGCCTTTTGCAGAACACAAAGGATTCAGATTTACCCTTACCTAGGCGACATCCTTATCCTAGCAGAAAGCAAGGAAACCCTGCAGATCTACTTACAGTTCACCATTCACCTGATTCAAAGACTGGAGTTCACCCTGAACTTCCCAGAATCTTCCTTGACCCCGGAACAAGACAAAACATTTCTGGGTTGCAGGATCAGGACAGACGTAATGAAAGCCTTTCTTCCCCAGGACAAAGTCAATTCCTTTTCCTCCCACTTCAGAACCTTTATGCAGACCCAACAGATAACTGCAAGGCAATTCCTGCGAATCTTGGGTCTAATGGCAGCTATCATTCCCATGCTACCACTAGCCAGAATGCACATGTAAAAGCTGCAGTGGTATCTAAAAAATGTATGGTGTCAACGCCAACACCCTTTAGAGCAAGAAATTACCCTCTTGCCCTACCTAAAATCAGAACTAAAATTGTGGATTTAGCAAATTCAACTGAACCTGGGCCTAGTTACCCACCCCAAACCAATCCATGCATACAGATGCATCAGACCTAGGATAGGGAACTGCAGTGAAAAACTACAGGGTGAAAGCAAGGTGGCACCCTTCCATAAAGAACAAATATATCACGTGAGGGAAATGACAACAGTCCTCCTGGCATTGAGAACCTTCCTTCCCCTTTTACAACCAGGTGTTCTCCTAATCCTAACAGACAGCACCACAGTTATGTGGTACCTCAGCAAGCAGGGAGGGACAAAAGCCTACTTCCTCTGCAGATGAACCTTAATAATCTGGGACCTAGCCTCACAGCACAACTTGTCCAAGCAGGCATCCTACATCCCCTCGCAGGACAAGCAAGCAAGCAGACCTGCTCAACAGGACATCTCCAAATCACAAATGGATTCTGGACAGCAATGTCTTTTTAGACATTGTCCACCTGTGGGGCACACTTCAAGTAGATTTGTTTGCCTCCCCCCAGAACAGACAACTTTAGACCTTATGATCCAAGACGCACACACTCCACTAGCATGGAGGATAGACGTATTCAGCAATTCATGGAAGGGAAGGTTTCTATATGCCTTTCCACCCTTCCCACCAATTCAAAAAGTCCTCCTGAAAATCAAGAGAGACGAACCAAAAATGTTGCTGGTGACCCCCTACTGGCTAAGGCAGCACTGGTTCCCCATACGTCTCAATCTAGCCAAGGGCAATCACCACAAGTTACTCCACAAGGTGGACATTCTGACGCAGCAAAAGGGAACCCTCATTCACGCACACTTGCAGATGTTAGCACTGACACTGTGAGTGATAAACATTTAATTCCCTTCAGGCACCACTACTCAGAGGACATGCTTTCAGTCCTGAGGGAAGCCAGGAAACCTACAAGAAAATCTTACTTGGCTAAATGGGAGAGCTTTTCCAAATGGTGTCTGGGCAAGGGCAGGTATCCATACATCACAGATCCACCCCTAGTTGTCCTTCTATTCCAATGTTGCAGTGTTTTACATTTGGGTTTACCCTTTTTTCTCTACACTTTGTCTGGCCAGGTTTCCAAAGATTTTCAGTCCCTGTAGGTGCCATTGGACGTCTGATGTGGCAGCTGGGAATGTGGGCCATAAAAGTGACATGTGCATGCACCAGCCCTCAGAACTTTTCAGCCACCAGTTGTACACCAGGTGCTCTTGCTTCTCGCAGATGTCAGATCTTGAAAAACTCAGTTAAGTACCCTGTTGGAGATTCTTTCAGTCCTGCTACTGTTTTTGATGGTCTCTTCATGTCATCCGGTAAGCGCAAGTGCGGTCAGCAGATTCCACACAAGGACACCCATGGTCTGTGTCTCTTCTGCTTAGGAAAGGAACATGACCACGAAATTTGCACTATTTGCCAGTCTTTTGTCCCGAAGACCTTACGTCACTGTTAACAGGCCTTACACCTCTACTTAGAAAAATCATCGTTTAAAACAGCGCTAGGAATGTAGGCCAAGCCCGACGCCCCATTGGAACTGCCTAGGAAGAGGCCCAAGACCCTGTGGCCTACTACTTCCACTGCGCCTCTACCAACTGCTCCTCAGTCTGTGGCCGACATCAGCCTGACAGGATCTGGCTTTTGCCAACCTAGATAAGGACAGCGGGTAACTCTGAAGAAGCCGCACAATCTCGAGCAGACTGCACGTCCATAGAGGCTACACCAGTGTCTACCTTGGACTCTGGGGGGGGGGGGGGGGGGGTTAGTGCTGTCAGTGGGCACGTCTGATTCCGCTCCAGCTATCCCTTCATCCATTTCGACACCTTCATTTAGCCAGATGCCAACTAGGCCTCTTAAGAAAAAACAGAAATCTAAACACATCTGCTTCTGAAAGCATGCCTTATTGGCAGACCTTCAGCCAGAATTTATTTAATGCCTTCATGGCCCTTGTTGCTTCTTCTACAGCACCCCCCAGCTCTGCCCCTCCCCTCTCAAGCCCTAGGCCTCTAATTCCTGAAAGGAGGGTAGAACAACTGGAAGAGGAGGAACAGTCTGCCAGATATCTTTCCCCCTGGGATATGGATCCCCCTGAAGAAGGCTCTATTGAGCTCAACACCCCAGTGGAGGACCAGATCTTTGCTGATACCGTAAACACAATGAGAGACCATTTTAAATGGGAAGCCTCGACCATGACTGAAGTGCAGAAAAGGTTTTATGACCTGATACAGATGGACACTCCCAGTCCTTCGGCTATCCCTTGTATCCATCCAGCCTCCCTGGATGCTTTTGCCTCTGCCTCCATCAACCCTGACTCCCAACTTGCAGCCCCTCGGAGAGCAAGACCGACTGTACAAAGTCACTGAGGCAGAGAAATTCTTCATGAAGTGCCCTTCAGCTGACCCAGCCGCTGTTTCTACTGATAAGGTCTCCAAGCTGCTCCTTACTACTACCATTCTTCCAGCTGACAGGGACAGCAAGACTGTGGAAAGGCTGGGAAAGAAAATATACACCTCTGCCACATTATCTTTCAGGGCCACTAACTACCAAACACACATGACAAAATATTCCTTAGCTCTGCTTGACAAAGCCACTAAGGAACCAGCTGACATCCCTGCGTGCACAGCCAAAGCTTCCCTAACCTCTCAAATTAATAGGCATTCCTTACAATGCAGTTATGATGCAGCTGAAGCTTCTGCTAGGTGAGCTACATCAGCCTCTGTGCTAAGAAGACACTCTTGGCTATGCCTTCAGTCCCTCCCTGATGACTTCAGGGCCAAACTTACTAATGCTCCCATGGATCACTCTGCCCTGTTTGGTGAGAAAGTGACCAATCTCTTTAACTCCATACAACAAAAAGGCAAAGAATTGCAGGACCTAAAACATTTGCTAGTCTTGCCCATCACTAAGTTCCATAGGAACTACCTGGCCAAGACTCAATTTATTAGGAAAACGTCTAGGCCTACAGCTCCCTCCAGGTCCAAGAGACCCCCTAGAAGACAGCCACCTCCAGCTAGAGCTTCTCCCTCCTCTAGCCAAAGGCCTCCCTTTCCAGATAGGGCAGGTAGTGTCTGACTGCCTGCCAATTCTCCCCTCCCCTCATCACTCCCTCTGTCTGCCTGCCTCTCACTGTCTCCCTGTGGTGGTCACTGATTTCCTCAGACAAATGGGTTCTAGCCATCATACAAAATGGGTATTTTATGTCCTGGATCACCCCACCAAAAAAGCTGGGTAGCTGTCAGCCACCCTGCAGTCAGCTATCCCTCTTACCACAGGTACTGAAAACCTTGTTAATACAAGGCACTACAGAACTAGTGCCTACAGAATGAAAAAGAAAGGGCTTCTACTCAAGAATATTTCTGGTTCCCAGGAAGTACAGACCATGGAGACCCATACTAGATCTCTCTTGCCTCAACACCTTCCTAAACGTTCCTACTTTCAGGATACTCACCCTCCATACCCTCTTCCCCTCCTGATTCTTCAAGGGTTCATGGCAACCCTAGACATAAAGGATGCATACCTGCACATACCAATAAAAAGCCCACCTTCAGAAAATAACTCTAGTTCCAAGCAGGTTCAACCCATTATCAGTTCAGTGCCTTTCCCTCTACACTGCTCCCAGGGTCTTCACAAAGTGCCTGATTCCAGTCATCGCTTACTGCAGGACAAAGGGCATCCAAATTTTCCCGTATCTAGACTACCTTCTAATCCAGGCAGATGATCAGAAGACTCTTCTGGCTCACACCCAGGCCCTTCTGCTCCTCTTGCAGTCCCTAGGATTCCTAATAAATTTCCCAAAAATCACACCTGGAGCCAGCTGAAGACATAGTCTTCATGGGTTGCATAATCCGGACAGACCGTTTGAAGGCTTTCCTACCACCAGAGAAAGTGGTATCCCTGTCACACCACCTACTCAGTGCCCTTCAATCTTCAGAACTGACAGCAAGGGAATTTGAGGCTTCTGGGCTACATAGCAGTAGCAGCCATTATACCCATGCTGCCCTAGTGAGACTACACATGAGAAAACTCCAGTGGTACCTTCGATCAATGTGGACTCAGCACTCCCACCCCCTAGAGTTCATGGTCTCCCTCCTTCCCTGATTGAAACAGGAATTGCAATTGTGGGTGACCCTAGGTGGCCAAGAACCCAGGCCTTCCACTCCAAACACCCACACCCTCCCAGAGTAAGCACACAAATGCTTCAGATCTGGGATGGGGAGCAACTCTAGGACAAAAAGGTGCAAGGTTTGTGAACCGACAGACAAACTAGATCACATAAACGTTAGAGAGATAAGAGCAACCCTCCTTGCTCTTCAAGCCTTCCTACCATATCTGGAGCAAGGCCCTTTCAAGATATTCACGGACAGCAGCACAGTCTTGTGGTATCTCAACAAACAGGAAGGGGCAAAATCATAATTTCTATGCAGACTAGCTCTGCAGGTATGGAAATTGGCAACCTCAAAGGGAATTTCTCTACAGGCAGCTTACATTCCTTCCCTGCACAACTCCCAGGCAGATTACCTAAGTAGTACCATCTCAGGCAACCATGAATGGATGCTTCAAAGGGATGTCTTCCTGAATCTGGTCCACAGGTGGAGTATACCTCAAATAGACCTGTCGCCTCCTCCATAAACAGGCAACTTCCTG